>NC_090442.1:381145698-381448729 GCF_031143425.1 Pleurodeles waltl
GATTTACTGTGTGTCTCTACACATATGGAGAAATATTATTAAAATACATTGTGACATGATGTACTGTAATTTACTATAGTTACATTATTAGACAAACATAAGAATAAATATTGGTTGATGCTTATCTGCAAACATGCATTTGACTTTGATTTAAAAAGTTTGTGGCATTAGTTCGCTTACCCAGCAATATAATTATCTGTTATGGTAGCAAGGCGCCTTTGACCCTTGGTTGCTACCAATGCATTATGTTGATCACATGGCAGCAGCTGTTCTTCCTCATCATGAATTACAGAGTCAGAGTCAGTAACTGGTAAGACTCTGAGAGTTGCTACATTGTGGAGAAGTTACCACTTGGCTACAATCTTGCAAACATGCCTTTGGCTTTGATTTAAAAATATTGTGGCAATAGTTCACGACCAAGAACATTAATTATATGTTATGGGGGCACTGTGCTTTTGACCCTCCGCTGCTACTGAAGCATTATGTCGATTACATGGTGATAGGTGTTCTTCCTCATGGGCAGTTTCAGAGTTAGATTCAGTAACTGGTAGTCCTTTGCGAGTTGTTACATTGTGGAGAATTGCACAAGTGGCTACAATCTTGCAACACATTTCTGGTCAGTACAGTCGGGCACCACCACTTGTGCAGGAATCTGAATCTACTTTTCAGTATTCGAAAGGCGCGCTCAATCACTTCAATCAATCAATTCCAAATGTGCGCTCAATACTTTTCAGTATTCCAGATGTGCGCTTAATCACACCTCTGGTTTTCCTATGTGGCTCATTGTAGCAATGCTCACTGGGTGTGGATTGGCTCACATATGGAGTTATAATCTTTGGGCGAATGGCATATACACTATCACCTGAAATAATAAAGTATAGGTTACTCATCACAGTGACAAAGTTTGACCTTGTATGTGGCAATCAAAATGAAATATAACTGTATTACCCAAAATATTTGCATCTTCAAACTCTCCACTTTGAACCCTTGCATCAATGCCACTGTGTCTGAATATGAGTGAATCATGAGTGCTCAGTGAGAAACCTGATACTGTGTCGTAATCACGTTTTCCATTACACTCATCATTTATATATTCATTTAATAATAAGGGAAACGTGGGTATTGATTGGCAGTAACAAGCCATGAAGGAATGCATGGAAAAAACACAAAAGTGAACTCTGGGACACACCACCAGCTGCTGCAGTCACACCTTGATAGCTTGCAGATGCTAATAACTGTGAACTGTGTAATGCCTGCACAAGGGTGGGGATGGACTTACTTCATAAGGTGTGTCTCTCAAGCTGAGGCTGTACATCAGCAATTAGGTCAAGCATTAAAGCACTGTACTTGTTGTATATCTCTTCATCTGTTTGGTTGAAAGAGTGTGACCCTCGGTCTGCAGAGCCTCACCTTTCGTTTCTGCCTTCATTGGAAACCAGCCAAAATCCTCATTCTCCTTGCCATGACATTTCTTATATCCGATTTGCTATTTAGAGTTGGTAAAATACCGATTCCCTAAACATTTCAGCACTACATTTAGGGCTGTGAATGCATTTCATAAATTCCATTTTCATTGTTTTGCGACTGGTGTTCAGTTTGTGATTGACTGTAATTTGCTATTTGTATTTGGCAAATTTCAGATTTGGTTAACATTCGCAGTGCTAAATTTAGGGCTGCGAATGCATTTCATGAATTGCATTTTATTGTGTTTTACTATTATTTAGTTTGCTACTGAATACCAAATTGCAATGTTTCCTACATATGGTCTCATGTGTACAAAACAATTTTGCGGTCAGAAACGACCTGGGTCACAAAGTAACAAATTGCAATTCAGTAATACTTTACCTAATTGCAATTTGTGTTAGTGATTGGGTATTTGTGCTAAATGTACAAAACATTTTTGCAGTTGGAAGAGGCCCAATTCACCAGAATCAGACCACTTCCAACAGCAAAAATGTTTTTTGATAAGTACAGAACACAATTTGAGATTTAGTAACTTGTAATGAAATCGAAATTTGTATTTAGGTATCAGTGTTTGGAAGGGGAGTGTTTAAGGTGTCCCTTTCAAATACTGAATTGAAATGGTATGTATGAATGTTTTGCAACCGAATTACGGTTGCAAAACATTCATTTTTTTCCGACACCTCAAGGGTGGGGTACACATTCACAAATGAGTAAGGGTCCCCCCAAAAGAAACCTTCCCCTTTGTAAATGTTGAAATGATTATTTTGTTTTAAAAAATGAATCTTAAATGTTTCATTTTATTTTTCGAAATGTATCCTATTTTCCTTTAAGGAAAATGGGCTGCATTATATAAAAATTGCATTATCAAAATGCAATCAAAGACATGGTGATCTGCTGACCGCAAAAGACTACCATCCCGGTGATGACTGTGATGCCTAATGGGTTGCAAATTGTGACCTACCTCATTAATATTCATGAGGTAGGTCGATTTGCGACCCACTAGGAATAGCTATTTAAAAGATGTGATTGTTTTTACACCATGAACTGTGATTTCCTAATTGTAATTCGGCAAGAATCGCAATTAAGAAATTGCAAATCTAGATTTTTGAATATCTAGCCCTAAAAGATTTCGACATATGTCTAATCTTATTAACACCCAACCATGTGCAGGATAAAAGACTGAAACTGTGGGGCAGTGCTAAGCTTTAAAAATCCAATGGTGTCTGAAAAAAAACTGAAAATGCCGACTTGCATTCACTGTCCACCAACTAAATGCACACATAACAGAATAGTGTAGACTCAGAAAAAAAACCTAATAGACTTTGTGTAGTGCCTAAAGCAGTTGCAAACTCTACAAGTAAACTCACAGTATTGTTATGAACACGGGTACAAGTAGAAAAAACAAGAATCTCACAGACACAATACAAGCATGCAAAACAGCCATCCTCACACATTCCATTTCTCATCAGGACAAAAATTGCTGGCAGCTCTACATGCAACTGTGTGGGCACTCATTAGCAAAGTGGAAAACACCCAGAGGAAAGCACATTAGAAGTACTTCTTAGCAGGTCCACACTAACACTATCATTAACAATACACGTCCATCTTCTTTTCCTAGTGCTTCCCTGTTAATAAGTAGGAAGAAACTAGACTCAGTGAGACAGACAGAGTCAGACTAGTGCTCCTGCAGGGCCTATACAAACTGAAAGCAACAATAGCGGGAAGGAGGAAACCAGATCCACTTTCCAGGGGGACAAGTGGCTGAGGTGAAACAGCATTAACAACGTGGTCATTGCCAAGCAATACCTTTACCAACATCTATTATCACGCACATGCCTTTGACATGCATGCCTTTATCAAGCATATACGTTCGCTACTCATGCATTTTCAATGACAAAGTAAGTATTTTGCAGGTAAGTATAAATGTGACAGCCATCTTTTCCTAATTTTGCACTGCTGGTGCATTATACTAAAATAAAAAGAAGATAATCCTGTTGATTTGTGGTGCCACTTCTTTCCTTTGCTGCTGTGAAAGGTTTTGAGAAGGTTGTATAAGTATATTCACTTAAAAAAAAAGGTTTCAAGGATGTTACAGGTAGGCTCACATTTTAAATGTACAAAACCATAGATATTCACTTGCTTTAGTTACAGTTATCTCAAGTAACTATAACTTGTGGCCTAATGTAACTATAACTCGGGGCCCCGCCAGGTTTTTTCGGCAAAATTGTTACTGCAAATATTACATTGATATTATCAATAATGTTATCAAGGACGTCATGAGTGCCATAATTTGTAAAGTAATTAGCAGTGCATGGCTAGTGCACGAGTTATAGTTACCTTAGGTCACGAGTTTTCATTACTTGAGATAACAGGTGAATTTCTAATGTTTTGTACGTTTAAAATGTGAGCCTAACTGTAACGTTCCTGTTACCTTTGCTTTTTTAAGTGAATTTCTAACATACAAACCATAGAACAAACCACGTAACTATAACTTGTGCCCTCAGGTAACTATAACTCGATTATGAAAGTGAGGGTTATAATCAACTGTTGTTAAAACCAAAACCAAAAAAGAACAGAAAGCAAAATTAAATTGCTGGGCAAATATGCTACATCATGGGTTTATGGGGAAGGGACAGATCGGGCTGCAATCTGGTTATACATAAATATAAATTAAAAAAAAACACTCTTGCATGGCTTGACTTTGTATAGGGATAGGTATTGGGCGTACCTGCTTAGTAAAACTGAAATAAAACAGGTAGTTAAAGAAATGACAAGCAGATGAACACCAAGTGGTTAGGGGCTTACCATATGAATTTTACAAATAATGCATTGGTATACTAGCTCCACACCAACTTTGAATTTAAAAGAAGGGATTAGGCAAAAGAAGTTTACCACCAACATTAAAAGAAGCAGTAGTCATTGTACTACTGAAACCAGGTAAGCTGTTACAGATGCCAAGTCATTTCCCCCTTTTTCCTATATAAACACAGACAACAAAATACTGCCCAAACTTATTGAAAACTACTCTCATGTCTGCTGGAACTGATATTGTTTGATCAGTCTGATTTTACACCCATTACGTCCACAATACAAAACATGCACACAATATCTGCATTGGGCTACCAAATAAATCTGGACATACAAGATGCCACCATCTACCTATAAATAGTTGAGGTTGTTTGACTCTCTAGAATGGTTATTCTTATGTTCAGTGCTCAGCAGAATTCAATTCAATTGTTGAAATATATAAAAGTTCTACATACAGGATCCATGGTGAAAATCAGGGTTAATAGCCTAACATAGACCTCTACACCTGTAACAAGTGGCACCTTGCAAGGCTGTCCTTTATTACCAATACAATCTCTGTTGTTGGTTGAACCACTACCCTGAACATTGAGACAATACCATGCAGATAGCGGTAGGTGCTTTGGTATGCACAAACTATTGCTCTCTTTATGTGCAGACAACATTTAGCTTCTTATCACAAACCTGGATAGTAATCTGATCAGAAAAATCATTCACTTAAGTAACGTGAGGTAGCAAATGAGATTAAGTAAAACGTAACAAATCTGGACTCACTGCTAACTGGTCTAAAATGGTAATGATGCCTTTAAAACGTATACCTCAACCTCCAAATCTGCGCTTTTATGTGAATTACCTTTTTGATACCTGCAAAACCTAGGTATATATTTTCATTGGGGCATTGAGCAAGTGGCAGTGGGCAGGACCTCATCTCAAGTTAACTGGTAGCTCACATGAAAATGGTGATGTCACCCAAGTTGCTATACCTCTTCCAAAATATCCTAGATCAGTTGAATAATAAATTCTCTGCTTTGGCCAGTAGGTAAGCATGAAAATGAGGAGACATTCATAATGCCATTTAAATTGGTTATTTTTCCTATCCCCTACTCTGAGCTATATTATTTGGTGCCGCAGGCTCAAATTACATATCATTGGTACCACATTGAAAACCCTATCTCACACCGGGACATAAAGAAAGACACCAACCCCTCTCACCTTCCAGACAGTCATAGTTGGCAAAGTGCAATGTGCAAAGACCACATAACAAACCCAATACAGTGGCATGCACATAATGAGCTAAACTATGCGATATAGAAAGGATCTTGCAACCATTACTGCCACTAGATAGCAATCCAATAGTTCCTGTATCTGAAAGGCCTATAACAACTACACAATAAGTGCCTAGATCAATACGGGGATATATATATGTTAGCAAAACAAATTCCTTCTATGATAGAGTTTCAAGGATAAAGCATATTGCCCTCTGGTAATTTCTTTTTGTATTATAGACTAAGCAACACAACTTCTGTGCCTTTACTGCCATTACCAAATGGCACCTAGAGTGGCACCTAGAGTGGCAGCTGCTACCCTTGAAAATATCCACTCCCACAATGACATGCTTAAAATGCCAGTATATGACACAATGCAAACTAAGATGCACATAGAGGACCAAATCTAGTGGGAAAGGTGGGAGGCGGATCTGGGATTTACATTTACATGGATCACCAAATGGTATTCTGTTGTCTACATAAGTAAATCATGTCACTAAATGGTAGGCACAAACTTTTTCATTTTAAATTTCTATATGTGTTGCCCATCCACTTCCCCAAAGCAAAAGAATACAGGTGTATATATAACAGCAGAATGTAGGAGATGTCGAGCCCTGAATGCAGATTTCACACATTTACCATGGGCCATTCAAACTTAAGGGTTTTTGGGAAGATGTTATCTGAGAAATCTGTTCAGATTTGAGGTAAAGATAACCCCTTTAGAGGCAGTATTAGGACATGTAAAAGACACCCCAAAAACATAAAGGATACTTATGGCAATAGCTCTACTGCTTGCTAAAAGAAGAGTTGTTTTTATTTTGGGCAAAGGAAGTAGCCTGAAGGTCCTAGACTGGATTAAGGACATTACCTTTTGTAATGACCAATATGAGCAATGTATCCCTATTCTCCCATACTTCAAGACTCAACGACATATGGGAACTCCTTTGATCACATTTCCTGTAGAGAAAAACTAACACAGTGGATAGTCATTAAATTAGGAATTACAATCATTTTTTTAGTAGAGATCCGTGGGGCGGTATTCCAGTTGGTTTCAGGTAAACAATGTAAAGTGTACAGGGTTGAAACCTGTGGCATGGGTGAGATATATGATGAACAACAATAAGAATGTGTATATGGATGTGATGTCATTTCATGTTTATTTGATGATGACAAAATTTGATTATTTTAAAGTAAATGTATCAAAAGCTGTTCTGCAAAATGATAAATAAAATTGATTAAAAAAAGAGAATTCACATTGTATATTGGATATGTCGGGACATAGTACAGGCATGTGGTATTTGATATCAACCGATATATACCCTTATAGGACAATCATACTTCACCATTGTGACAAATTGTGTTGTTGAGTGATGGGGTTGAAGCCCTACTCAAGTAACAGCCACAATCATTATCAGGGTGAACCACAAAAGTCACTAAATTAACCTGTGTTCAACCCTCAGGTAGCTTGGCACAAAAGCAGTCAGCCTTAACTTAGAGGCAAATTGTAAAGTATTTATGCAGCACTCAAAATAGCAATAAAGTGATAACACAACCCAAGAAAAATCCCACACCAATTTAGAAAAATAGAATAAAATAATTTGACACCAAAGTGACAAAAATCCAATCAGTAGAACTGGAGATATTGGAGGTTTCAGGTAAGTGTAGTGTCTATAAGCACAAAGCGACCACTGACGATTATCTGGTCGTGCGAGTCTGAGTGAAAGTCACAAGTTCAGGCGTGGACCAGATACAGGGGCCAAGTTGGTCCTGTGCAAAAGTTATCTTCCATAGTCCAGCACAAATAGTTCAGTTTGTGGTGGAGGAGGCAGGAGGAGCAGGGAGAGCATTGCAGATAGTTGTCACTGTCACATGAAGCCCAGGCCAGGTGTCGTGGGCAGTCATCGATATTGCACGAAGATCCTGTTCGCCATTTTGGGTGGTCATTGCTGGAGATTTGCACTGACGGTCACCGCGGGCTGTCAATGCTGTTGCTTGAAGTGCAGGTCTCGCATTGCCGGTCATCGTTGTTGGTCACTGCACCGTGAAGAGTCGGGTTCACTGGAGTTTCGCATTGGGAGTTGGCATGGGCCGCAAGACCTTGCCGTGACCAGGCCAGTTTGCAGTTGTGAAGAGCCCAGAGCTTCAAGATTTCTGCTTTTCTACAAGGAGGAGCTCAACTGATGCCACACGAAGGGTCCAAGACTTAGAAGGTATCTCTTGGGGATCAGGAACTCACTCCGGCAGAAGCCAGCAGGGATCAGACAGGTCCAGTTGCTGTGGATCAGTTTTAGGGAGGCCTCTGGAGCTTGTTATATCCCTGTAGCTCAGAAAAGGAGGTCAGTTAGCTGACCCTTTAAGTGACTTCAGACTGGGATGAAGGGTGCAAGTCCAATCTTCCTTCTCAGACATCAGGGCAGGCCTCAGGAAGCAGGATGATCCACTGGCAGCAGGTCACCCTTCTGTAGTACCCACAGGTTCAGGAGTACACTAAACAAATGATCTGAGGGTCCTATTTTTATACCTGGTGCCCCCTTTGAAGTGAAGTTTCTGGAGTTTCCTTTTACAGAAGTGTTCAGAATTTCCTGCCTCCCTGTCCTGGTTCCAGTCTGTCTGGCGCACAATAGTCTAGTGAGAAGTCCTTTGTGTGTGAGCTAGGCCAGTGCCTTTAAAGTGCAAGTGTGGTAAGTGAAAGCCGTCCTCCCCATCAACCGAGGGTGGCCTATCCTGACAACACCCAGCTCCTCCATTGTGATGCTGTGTGGGAGGAATACACAAAGACCCATTACTAGGCCTTTGTGACGCTTTTTATTGCACTTGTAGAACTGGCAGAGTCATGGTGATACCGCATTAATCTTGTCATGCAGAGTTCAGGCCAGATTCTGTCAATCTATGTGTGGCAGATTTTTTTCCCTGCAAGGCTCCAGAAATGCGAGGTAGCAAATGAGATTTGGCATCCCTGAGCATGATTTCTTGTCGCTAGGAGGACATCCAGTGAGATTTTCTAACATGGGCAGTCACAGTCAGAGGGCTGCTTCTCGAGTAGGTTTTATACTTGAACAGCTGCTGCAAAATAGACTCCAAAGGCCACACACTTTTGAGCACCGTATAGTGCCGTTAGTGCTGATTTTTCAGCCTGGAATGTACTTCTGGCACTAAATCGCAACATGAGCAGTGAGACATGTATATTTCTGCCTGTTGGTTGGAGTCCATGGAAATTTGCAGATTTAAATTTCACAAGTTTCACCCACCCCTACCAACTCACCTAGTCATGTGACCCAGGAAAGAGGCTTTAGGCACTAAATGATTAGGACAAGAAAATGTAATTTTTCTAAAAGTGGCATTTTCAGAATTGTGACTTAAAATTTGACTTTACCATTGAAGAGAATATAAAATTACAATTCCTCAGAAACTAAACATGATATTCCTACCTGCTCCCAATCAAACACTGGACCTTACAATGGTGAAAAACAAATGTGATTTTTTTTTGCTACCAGGGTATGTAAAATGTAAAAGTAAATATCCAGCTTTTTAAATACAATACATGCTCCTCACTTATATGTATTAAAAAAGATTGTTGAGGCCTGACAAAAGGCTTATTCTAACAGGTTTAAATGGCAGTTAAAAACTCCACACCCACAGGCTGCAATGGCAGGCATGAGACATATTTAAAGCCTTCTTAAGTGGATGGGACAATCAGTGCTGCAGGTCCACTAGCAGCGTTTAATTTACAGGCCTGGGCTGGGTTCAAGTTGTACCACTTTACTAGGGATTTACAAGTCAATTAAATGTGCCAATTGGGTGAAAGCCAATTTCACCATGTTTAAAGGAGAGAGCACAATAACATTAGCACTGGTTAGAAGTGGTGAGCAGTGATAAAGTGTGCAGCGTTGTAAGGCCAACAAAAACTAACTCAGCATAAAAGGAGGGGTGAAAGTGAAATGTTTGAAGGAAGGCCACCCTAAGGCTGACAGGTCTAATATGCACAGATGATAAAACTCTGCATCCAGACATTCGAAGAATACATGTATAAACAAAGTTGATTAACTTTTTGAGGGTAGCATATTCAAGTAATTCATGGACCTGCACCTTGGCTTTGGTATGTCAAGAGAAGCTTTGTCTACATTTCTACAGTTTTGGGATTATATCTTGAGGAAACACAGTGATATGAAGCTTCAGCTGGAAACTATCCCTGTTTTTGAATTATCTTGAGCTGTATGCCCTGTGCATACAATACTTAGTTTTTATTGTCTGCAGTGGAGAAGTTGTCCAAAGAATTAGCAGCTATAATATTCCAACCAAATGTCCTCCAATCAATACACAAATCACACAGTTTAATTAAATAAGCTGGATATAAATCCCAGCATTATAGCACTGTGTATTCACTGTATTGTACACCATATGTCATAAATCTGATTTAAAGTATTATACGGATTAGAAATACCCTCAAGGATGTAATAGTTGTGTGGATGATCTCCACATGTTCAACTTATGACCTGCTATTTCAGATTGTATGGAACATATATTCTATATGATCCAAGATTTTAAAATAAATTGCATCATGTGCTTCAAACACATTATGCGCTTGACTATAGGCAAGGCTGAATTTGATGCTTACTTTTATTGCTATTGTTATAGTATGCCTTAATATCTCAAACAATTGTAAGAAACTTTTGAAACCAAAGATCAAGGAGATTGTTTTAGGAGAGTTTGGGGACCATTTTCTCAGCATACTGTTGAAGAAAACATAAGATTGCTTTCCGAGAAAGTGTACTGAACTTTCTCTCTTTCGTCCACTTTTAGGTTGAAGCCTACCAAAGAGCACAGCTGTGTTGTTGCTAAAGACATCTTGGGGACATTCTGAAAGCTGACCTAAGAATTAATTCCCTCGATGGATTACCACTGACTTTGTTTAGTTTGAACGCACAATCGATTTGACCTGTTGTAAGTATTGTGGGCTTGTAACCACGCCCACCTCACTCCCATCATTTTCATTTGTTCATAGGCTTGCCTTTCAAAAATCACTTGATGTCGTTGGTAATTGCTTTACTTGTGTCCCAGCTTGAGGCTGTTTTTGTCATGCCTTGCAGACTACCCCTGTTACATGGATTATTGCACGATTCCAGACATACTGCTTTGTGGGCGAACTATTTTTTTTATCTCACCCCTTCGTCCTGCATGACAGCCATGACTCTCACAGTGCAAAAAGGCACAACAGCATAAAGTCGAAGTTATTGAAGCGCTGGTCATATTGTTCACAGTTACCTAATCAGAGTAATTTCCTGTGGCTCTCCCCTTTGAACGCTTGAAACTGGTAAATGCTTTACAAAAAACAGAAATCCTCAAAGCAAAAGCAGCTCTCCAGGCACAGTGTGACAGTCAATACTACAATATTCACTGCACTCTGGAAAACCTGACCCATAATGCTTTGCAAGCATTCTTTTTCACAGTATTTTTGCCCACAACTCAGCCTGTGGTGGTCCTAAGACAATGGGACCACCACCAAAAGGCTCAGCACAACACACTATTTCTGTCTAGGTCATTTTTGGGTCCCCACACTAGGTTAGAGGGTATCCTAAAATAATAACCCCTCCCACCATTCAGTGTCTTTTTAAGCATTCTCATGGCTGGATTTTTTTGCTTTACAGCTGGGCATAGCTTGTGTTGTAAGGGCCTTGTTTGTAATATAATTGTTATACGCCTGTAGCCCCTGAAAATATGTAATACACTTTGTTTTCTAGGGGCAACATATATGGTTACTCTGCATTATTTATTGCCATTTTCCTTTTGTATTATTCCTTATAATGTTTTGGTGTGGTTATGTCTACTAGGGGCTAGATATATAGTTACATGGTGTTGGAGTGCAAACATTATTAATAAAAATTGCAATACTGAAACATAATGAAATAACATGTATAGGTTAAACTGAAAAAGATGTGTTTTGGAAAATATGATCACCTTGGTGTCAGCCACAATATGGTTTGACATAATAATAAATAAATGTCTAATGAATATTAATTTGTACTAACAGGATTAATAGTTTAAATATTAAGAAATGGTCTATTCTTCATGTTTTAGCACTGGTTTTAAAAAGGCCTCACATTTTAGTAATTTTCCAGAGGCCATGTCTAGAAATGTTAGCTCTGCAAAAGTTGCTTCTCTAAGCATTGTGTGTGACTTCCTCATTGTGGAAAAGATATTTTCTTATGTTGTAACATTTGTCTGTCTTCTTGGGGTGAGATAATGTGTACCCAGGAACAATTGTCTTCAGTGCTCATGTACTGTATAACCTGCAACAATTGTATTCTCATGCGGAAACTGTTGACTGCATTGAGAAAAGATGAGCCAATCGTCAATGCAGAAAATGAAGAACAGATACTTCTGAGAATGTGGAATAGTTTTAATTGGTTCTGACCTAAACCACCCCATAGTCTAACCAATAGAAGCTTAGTTGGTTGCTTTCAAGTACTTCAATATAACAAAATTAGGAGATGTATGTTCAGTTCCTATCAGCTGTCTGCAGATTTCCATTTCTCTAGTGAAATGATGTGTTCCTGTTTCTTAGTTCTTTGCCTATGATTCTGTCATTGTCAGTTTAGATGCATTAAGGCCAAATATTAGTGAACTGTTCCCTATTATGTCATTTCCCAATGATGAAGACCAGAAGATGCTCCACTGATGAAGACATCGCTGCTTGCTGGTCCATTTAGGAGAGGTATAACCAAATGTGCATTTGTCTTACTTGCAGATTTTTATGTTTTCTCTCTTTAGAAAACCCAACCGCTATTTTTGGTTAGAGCCTTAGTTGTTTTCCAAATTATTTTTTGTCTTCTTTTCTTTTTGCATGAAACCCAAACATGCATATCAGATTAGAGTAATAGTTATGGATGCCACAATCTAAATTTGATTGTTTCATATAAATCGATTGTAAACAATTGAGCTGCGATAACTAAATGTATTCTGTTTCCATCATTCATCTGTTGTTATTGTTATTCTGCGTGGTGGTTCTTGAATGTTTAATGATAAGTTTTCAGTCTAGGTTAAGATTCTTCTGTGGATTTGGTCAGCCCGTATTGCATCTGTACTTTTATCATTTGGCCTTGTGTTTGATTTACATGATCTTAGCATTGTTAATCTAAAGGGCAATAAATGCTTGAACTTTATTAAACTGGTATGATGATTCATGGCCAGATAGGTCATGGTGCATATAAAGTTACTGACTCCAAATTGAAAGTGATGTTTATTGGTTTGATCTTATTGATGTTGACTGTTAGGATGGTATCTTACTCCTATCTGAGTCCAAAGATTTGTGTCGACCTCTAAGGGTAATTAGTGGTTACCCTATATGTGTCACTTTAATAAATAAATTATCAAAAGAAATATAATGCTAGATACACCCACAATTTTGGCAGCAGAGGATGGTTACGTCTCAATAGGAGAGTATCATCTGATGGTTATGTCTCAATAGGAGGGTATCATCCTGTTTTTATTAGTTATATGTAATTTAGAAAGAATTGGGAGATTTGGGTTTACCAGTGCTTGACACAATTTTGAAATTTGGTTTTGCCAGTGCTGGTTTGGCTGAAATTTGGTTTTGTCAATGCTTGTTTAAAGATGTTCCCAGTGTTCCTAATGTGATTTGTGATTGAGTTAGGGTTTGCGATTGCAGTGCTTTAGCAAATCACAGGTGAATTGTGATGTTTTAGAGAAATAGGGAGTTCGCGTACTCCAACGTAGTTTGTTAGGGTGTGTGCATACTCCAAAGTGTGTATGTAGGAAAGTCATCGTACTTCAATTGTGCTAAAAAATTGCCCACGTGGTTGTTGGTATGCCGACCCTGCGTGGTCTAAGACTCTGGAGTATTGTACAAGTGCAGAAGACACTTGGGCCCATATTTATACTTTTTTAGGGCCGCATTTGCGCCGCTATTTAACACAAAAGCGGCGCAAACTTACAAAATACAATTGTATTGTGTAAGTTTGCGCCGCTTTTGCGTCACAAAATGACGCAAATGAGGCGCTAAAAAAGTATAAATATGGGCCATGGTTTTGTTGTTGTTGTAACTTGTCTGTTTAGTTAGTCAATCAGCGTGGTTGACAAATAGTGTATCTAGCGTGTGTCAAAAGGAATGTTAGTTTGACAGATATTGGTGATTCCTGAGGATCTAGTATTGGTCAAGGGTGAAATTTGCTGGTCGAATTTCACTTTCGAATCAGAGAAAGCAAAGATCAAATGAGTAGTTGTCAGAGCTAAAAGCTGCAATCGAAATATTCGTGAAGCTTCCTAAGTGATTGTTTTCCCTACCTGTAGTGAGCAGACAAGTTTGTGTATTGATTTTTCTTTGGTGCTCGCAATGTTTGCATTTAGTTTTGTGTGAATCAACTTTGGTTGACGAACCGCAAGACTTTGTCAACCACTATGCATGTGAGTGTGACTTCACTTAGGTCCACAGTGGGGTGGGTCGGTTGGTGAAAGGGAGTCGCCAAACAGATTGGTGGACAACCATGAAGCGTTATTGGTTGAGAGAGGCAAGAGAAAAGGATTTGGGGATTGAATTACTTCATGTTTTGAATTTAAATTGTATTTTCAAAACGTGAGTAAAGTAAAAATGAAATTTTTCAAAGCGTTAAAGAGTGAGCTCGAGGGAGATGCTTTTATTCCAGTTAAAGTAGGAGAAATTCCCCCCCAGAAGATACACCTGCATATATCATAATTGAAGAGAAAGGTACCACAGCATGTATTTGGTTAAAACAATGGTGCAAAATTACAGAGAAGGAAGAAAACTAAGCATTTTCTGCCTATGGAACTTTCAAAATTAGAATTTTAGGAAATTTGAGGAGAGTGCTTTATGAATGAAAACCTCCTCCAAGACCAGCACAATTTGAAGCTTTAGTCATTTAGGAGCTAGTGGCCAGACAAGAGGAATAAACATTTGAGAGGAGAATGAGAAAAGGTGAAAATACATTATTGGAGGCAAGATGGGACAATGAGCAAACATTTTGGAGAACAGAAACTTTATAGAGAATTAAAATGTTACCTGCAATTACACAAGAGAAAGAGAGCAGTGTCAGACAAAAGTGAAAGAAAAAGAATAAGGACTCTTCTGAAGAGGAGAAGTCGAGGTCAGATCAGGCTAGGAAATCATTGACTTATGATGATGACTCAGGTGATGATGAATTTATAATGCAGTTACTGAGAACTCGTCCTCCCACCATATGCAGCACAAGAGGCAAGTCCAAGTACTAGTACTGGTCCAAGTGCTCCAGTACCAGTGGTAGTAACACAGAGTCAAGTACAGGTCACAACTAATGTTGCTACTATCACAGTAACTCAGACACCTGACTCCGGTTGAGCTACCTGTAGTCTATCCTAAAAATCCTTTTGTAAGCTCTGCACCGAGCATCACAATACCAGTGGCACAATCATCACAGATATCAGAGTTACCGGAAACCAATGATGGTTCAGGTGGAGTCTACACCTAATTCAATGGCTACAGTTGAGTTCAATGCTGTCAGGTCAGAGTTGTGGAGTAATTTGCTTGAGAAATCAGAATGTTCAATCAAGTCCAGAAGCATGAGCAGTACCTGTTACTACTGCTCCTGTTTTACCATTGTTTTCCCAGGTAACTAATGAGAATAATGTACAGAATATTTTTAATTCTAATGCAGAAATGGAGAGATTAAATGTTACTGCTGGAGTTATGTCTCCAATGAATCAGACTTTTGACAAGACAGGCCCACCGATTGACTTAAGTTATCCTAGGACTTCACAGAATTTAGGAAATTCAGATTTTAATTCAGATTTGTTTCTGTTGATTCCTGAAATTCCATGTATTACTCCACAGAGCGTGCCCAATGTAAATAATAATGTTTCATTACAAGTTCTGACAGCTCAGCAGTTAACAGTCTGGCTGGAAAAAATAAGTAGAGCAAAAACAAATGCTGACAGGGGAAATTCATTGAACCTGGCAAGACTTAAATTAGAATTAAATGAAATGATTGAGGGAACACTTGAGTTAAACAGAATTGAGTCACATAATGAAGATGGGTTATGTTTCATGTGTAAAAATGTTACAAACAGATCAGAATTGGTACACCAGAAATTAGCAGAACTTGGAAAGAAATATGAAATTGAAATTGGCAAATCGAAACCACTGAGGAGAAGATATGGGTTAGAATTTGATTAAAAAATATTATGAACATGAGAATACCAGGAATGAAAATTCATACTAAGGAATTAATTCAGAATATTCAAATATGGGGGCATTAGATAAATCGGAAGGCAGATGGGTAAAGAAAAGAGATCAGAAGAAAAAGGAGTCTCTAAATTCAAAAGCTATTGCACAGCAGACTGATAATCCAGCAAAGATATTATCAATGAGAGAAACTCCAGGAGGGAATTATGTACATGTCCCTTGGAGAAGAAGTGACATTTTATCATTTTCGAATGACTATCCAAGAGTGGGAGAGAAACCAGTGGAATGGTACCAGCAGATGGATTAATTTGTGAAGTTCACAAAATGTCTGTGGGAGGATTTAAATACCTTGTTAGAAATAATGGTCCCAGCTAATTTGTGGGTAGAATGCAAAAAGAGTGTAGACTGGCCAACAAGAGAGCCTCCACGAGATTTAATTACAGGTGTACCATCTCCTGATGTAAAGAAGTACCATTACACAATGACTGAATTTTTGAAAACGAGAATGTCTCCTAAAAGTATTGATTAGCAGAGAATTGATAGGACAGCTCAGGGAGCAAAGGAGTCAATACATGCGTACATGAGAGATTGCTGCAAGCATTTAAACATTACAGTGGTACATTTTGTGTTCAGATTTGTTGAAGGGTTCAGTCCTGAAATTATTCAGATGCTTAGGAGTCATTTGATTTGCTGGCAAGCAAAACTGGTCAATGAAGTATTACAGTTTGCTAAATACTGTAGTGACAAGAGTGAAATGAAGCTGAAGAAATTGAAGGAAAGACAATGGTGATGCAGATTAAAGCAGCACTAGCAGCACAATCAGGAATGCAGGGAGTTTTTCCACAGCAGCAGGGAAACATGCAAGTGTTTCAGAACAAGGCAAGAGGTAAAGGTCATGGTGGAGATGGAAATGGAAAAGGAAATGGAAACCGTGGCGTTGATTTGAATACTATTGTTAATTCAGGTGATAGGTAGACAATGAAAAGGATGTTACCTTGTCACGCTTGCAGAGGCCTCAGGCATTGGAAACGGGAGTGTCCAGTGATGGTATAGGAAGGTGTTGTTACAGAGATGAATTGAAACAATCTTTTACCAAATTTGAGAGGACCAAGAATAAGGGGGTCCTAATTTGAATGTCCAGAAGAATAGTAATCAAATACAGATTCCTCAGAAAATTCAAAGTTCTGAACTGATGCTAAAGATCCAGGTGCCAAGTTTTCAGATGCCACAGTACCAGCAAATGCAGCCCTAAATGCAAATGATACCAAAGCAACAAATGCAAATACCTCAGGCTCTAATGGCAAAACATCAGGTGATGTGTCCTCAGCAGAACACAGGTCAAAAGTTCAATCAAAGTAATCACATGGTGCAACAATTCACACTTCACAGTGAGGATGAATCAAATGATGAATTGATGAGTGAGAGTTTGGATGAAGAAGAATGTGTGCTAGCAGCTTCATTAGAAGTAGATCAAAAGGTTCCATATGTAAATGGAAAAGTAATAGGTCATCAGATTTCATTCCTAGTTGATACAGGAGCTACACGCTCTACAGTAAGAACTGAAGAAGTCCCTAACGTGCCACTTTCTGGAAAAATAGTGTAGATTGTAGGACACACCTGATTACTAAACCGGTTCCTGTTAAAACTGGCAATTTTGAAGGTTTGCATAAATTTGTAGTCTGTGACTCAAGTCCAGTTTCCTTATTGGAAAGATACTTGTGCAAAACAAAATGTTAGATTGCTTGTACAAATTATGGAATTGCTATTCAGATGAATAGTGATGATGATGATGATGATTCAGCTATGCAAATTGAATGTGATTCAGTTAATGAAGAATTTCCACTGATTAGTTTCTATCCTGCATTTACAGTACAGGATCTACCAACTGACTTACAAAGTACAATTACATTAAAAGTTTGGGACCTTTCTGACAAATACATTGGTCTGATTAGAGGAGTTGAACCAGTTAAAGTCACAGTCACGCCTAATGCAGTTTTCCTGCAAACTCCTCAGTACCATTTGGCACCAGATGTAATTGAAGAAGTTATTCCTGTAATTGCAGATTTTGTGAAGCAGGGAGTTCTGAACAGCCCATGTAATTCTCCTATTATGGGTTTGCGAAAACCAAGTGGGAAATTTAGAATTGTTCAAGATTTGAGGAAAATTAATGATATAGTGGTCAAGTGTTGCCCAGTGGTACCAAATCCAGCAGTGAAATTGTTTCAGATCCCAAGTAATGCAGAAGGGTTTATGGTGGTGGACCTATCACAACCATTTTTCTCAGTGGCACTTCATGAGGATAGCCAGTTTCTTTTCTGTTTACATTTTTACATTTTGCAATTGTGTATATACCTGGTGCAGAATCCCATAAGGCTTTTCAGAATCTCCGTCAATATTTAATCAGGTGTTGAAAAAAAATATCGAATTATTGGAAATGCCTTTCCAATCGGCATTAGTTCAGTACATTGATGACCTTTAGGTTGCTTCAAGGACAAAGTAAGCATGCAGGCAAGATACTATGGCCTTATTAAATAGTTTGGCTGAGAATGGACATAAAGGGCCTCATTATGAGTCTGGCAGTCCATGGACCGCCAGGCTCAAGGTGGTGCTCGGACCGCCGCCGAAAGGAGCGATCTGACCATCCTATTATGACCCTGGTGGAGCTGCCATGGTCCGACTGCCAGCACCACCAGCCGACGGCGTGGCGGTGCCGGCGGTCTCAATCCACTAGGGCAGTGCTGCAACCAGCGCTGCCCTCCAGATCACGACCACGTTTCCACTAGCCTTTGCACGGCAGTCACTTGGCATGGGAAGTGCAGGGGCCCCTCATGGACAGCCCCGAATTATGGGCAGTGAAAAGCGTGACGGGTGCTCCTGCACCTGACGCACTGCAACATTGCTGATTATGAGCCAGCGTCAATGTTGTGGTGAGTATTCTGCTGGGTCAGTGGAAAACTCATATTAGGGTCAGCGGGCGGGAAACTGGCGGTTTTCCGTCCGAAAGAGTCCAAAAGAGGCCCAAAGTGTCACCAGTGAAATTAAAGCACTGTCAGAAAGAAATGAAATACTTGGGGTACCAAATAGAAAAGGGTGCAAGGAACGTATCCAGAGAAAGAGTTACAGCTACTTGGCAAAAGAATCCTCCAGTTACACAAAGAGATGTCAGGATGTTTTTGGGAATGGTAAGTTACTGTCGGCAATAGATTCCCAATTATTCTGTTATTTTAAAGCCATTGCAGAGACTGACCCACAAAGATATTTCTAATCCTGTGCCTTTTGATGAAACCTGTATGAAAGGTTTTACTGAGCCGAGAGAGAGTTTGTGCAGAGCACCAGCTTTGGGAATGCCTGAGTACACAAAACCATTTTTGTTGTTTTGGCATGAATATGATTTTTGTGCTCTTTCAGTCCTTTCTCAGGTACATGGTTGTGTAAATCGCCATGTGGCATATTTTTCTGCTGCTTTGGACCTAATAGCAGCCCCTTTACCTGGCTGTTTGCGGACTGTGGCTGCGGTTGGTTTCTCACGTGCTCAATGTGAGAGTATTGTGATGGGACATTCTTTAACTGGCCTGGTCCCTCACTCTGTTGAAGTTTTGCTTACCCGAACAAAGACCCAATATTTGACAAATGCAAGGCTCACTAGGTATGAGCTTTTGATTTTAGGCTCTCCAGATGTTACCTTGAAGAGGTGCACAGTGCTTAAGCCAGCAACCTTGCTCCTAGTAGACAATGTTGAAATTGAGAAACTGAAAGAAGTTGAACATGACTGTCTGGAGGTTACTAAATTGTTCACAAAACCCAGATCTGATATTCAGGATTACCCGTTAGAAGAAAATTATCAGATTGTTTTTGTCAGTGATTCCTGTCTATGAGATAATGTGGTAACATTGAAATGTGGATGTGCTGTGTGCATAATTTCTGGTATACTCAATGCTTCATGGCTTCAAAGAGTATTTTCTGCACATGTGGCTGAATTGGTGGCTCTTACTAGAGAATACTGTATTTCTGCACAGCTTAAAGTTACAATTTTCACAGACAGTCTATATGGATTTGGTTTACTGCATGACTTCAGTCAGTTTTGGTCACAGAGAGGTTTCATGATCTCTTCTAGCTCTCTAATTAGAAATTGTGATTGAATTCATGATTTGTTACGAGCCCTACAATTACCTGAGAGTATTGCTGTGGTGAAATGCAGTGCACACCAGAAATCAAATGATTTTGTCTCAATGGGAAATACTTTTGTAGATCAATTCACAAGGTTTTGCACATTGAACTGCATCTCTTTTAGTGAGGAATGGAAAGAACTAAGGGGGTTATTCTAACTTTGGAGGAGTGTTAATCCGTCCCAAAAGTGGCGGTAAAGTGACGGATATACCACCAGCCGTATTACGAGTTCCATAGGATATAATGGACTCGTAATACGGCTGGTGGTAAATCCGTCACTTTTCCGTCACTTTTGGGACGGATTAACACCTCCTCCAAAGTTAGAATAACCCCCTAAATGTTGATGAAGTAAACCTAAGTTACACGTTAACAGTAATTGATACATGGGAGGAAATTGAAAGTTTACAAGAAAATGTTTCTGAAGATGAAAAGAAAAGTTGGATACAATTGAAATGTTTTCAAAGAGACAATGATGAAATTTGGGTTTCAAATGAAGGGCAAGTGGTTTTGCCAAACTGTTTACTGACACAAATGGCAAGATATTATCATGATCAAGCACACATTTGCAGAGATGCAATGAGTGGCACATTTAAACATTCCTGGCACAATCCAAAGTTTAGACAGGTTGCTGAAGCACTTTGTCACAGATGCATTACATGCCAACAAATGAATGTTGGGAAAAGAACAATTGTCAATTGGAAGAGCAGGAGATCCATTCAACGGAATTCAGATAGATTTCATTGAGATGCCTGTGTGTGGTGTCTGAAATATGTGTTGGGGATTGTCTGTATTTTTAGTCACTGGATTGAAATTTACCCCACACGTAGAAATGATAGCCCCACAGTAGCAAAGCTTTTACTTAGGGAGCTAATTCCTCGTTTTGGGTTCCCGGCATCGTTAGACTCAGATAGAGGAAGTCACTTCAATAACGAGGTGATAAAATGACTATGTTCAGCCTTAAACATTGAGCAGAAGTTGCACTGCAGCTATCGCCCTGAAGCTTCTGGATTAGTAGAGCAGATGAACGGTACTCTAAAAGCACAATTCGCAAAAATGTATGCATCTACAATCTAAAATGGCCAGATGCTTTGCCTTTGGTTTTGATGAGCACGAGAAACACACCTGACAGAAAGACTTGGCTTTCTCCCCATTAAATCCTCATGGGTAGAGCAATGGGATTGCCAGCGGTTTCTACAAACGCTCTTGTGAACATAACAGATTATATGGTGCTGGATTACTGCAAGGGTCAGGCTGATGTGGTTCGCTCTTTCTCTCACCAGGTTGCAGCTACAGCCGTGCCACCATCCCAAGACCAGTGTCACAGTCTGCGAGTTGGTGGTTGGGTGATCATCAAGAACCATGTGCGGAAAACCTGTCTGGAACCTAGGTGGAAGGGGCCTTACCAGGTCATGCTGGTTTCGATGACTGCTGTGAAGTGTGCTGGGATTCCGAACTGGATTCATGCCAGCAACACTCAAAAAGTGCCCTATCCTCTGGAAGATGAAAAAGAGTCATTGAGAATGCCAACAACTATTGTACAGTCTCAAGGAGCAAGAAGAGAGATTGTGGAGACAGAAATAGAGACAGGGCAAATTGGTGAAGATCCAAGTACACCTCTAAGAGATTAAAGATAGGTTTCTGAATTTGCTCAAGCATCAGTAAACATAGCAGGAGTCTCCCAGAAGCAGACGATCAGTTGAAACAAATCGTTCTCTCCACAGCTGAGTTGATTCAAGGTCATGCAGATTTGACTCCTCCTGAATTATCTAATGTTGCAGGTGCATCAGTCAAAGTCAAAATCCTGTCGATTCAGGAAGAGTTGTAGGTCAAGTTTTGCAAATGACACTGTCAAAGAAAGCTGTGAAAGAAGACAAGTGGCCCAAGCTGCACACAATTGAAAAGGTTCCAGGTGTGCTAACAACCATAAATAAAGATCCAGACACAACAACAAGAGTAGATACATATGAAGATCTGAGTGAAGGAGAAATAAGTGCAAATCGAAAATCGAAAAGAAAAAGAGTTGCAAGTCGCAGATACTCGGGTCCTGAATGGGGGTATCTTACAACAGATGAGTGGCAACATGAATTTTTGACCTTTTGTTGGGAGTTTCTAGATCAATATTTTGGAACTTGAAATTACTTTTGAACTGAAATTTGAAACTACATTGCCAACTGAACAAGAGAGACATTGCATGCTACAAGTGATAATCACTGTCCAATAGAATATGATCTACTGAAAGAGACTTTGAAAAATGATTTTTGACTAGCTGCTAAACCGATTTTTGGCAAAGTTCTGGGAAGGGCTGAAATCTGCTGTAAATAACTGCAAAGAAGACAGAAGATTATTTTTGTTTTTGATTTTTGGCTGCATAGGCAAATGTTTCTCTTTTCTTTTCTTCTACTTTCTGATTCTTAACAGGTCATGGATAATAATCACAATTGCTTGAAAAACAATAGGTGTTGCAAATGTATGTGTATTTGTTTGGGAATTGTATGTGTGCTAGTAAGTTTGTTGTTGTTGATTGTGAGTATGAGTATTTCTATCAAAGCTGAAACTAATTATACACCTTCTTTAGAGACTACTACGCTTTCAAACTTAGTAAACTTTGCAGAGATTAGAAATATTTACACTTAGACAATTCACAAGGAGATCTTTCTTCTGTTTTCTCTTGCTTGCTGTATGAATATGTTGAGACGATGATTGTGAGAGAATGTTATATTTGCATGCAGACTCCTTCATCAGTGCAGAAAGGAATTACTTACCACAGCTTGCCACTAACTTATGGAATTAGTTGCAGTCTTTTAGTAACAAGGCTTTATAATCTAGAGTACATACAACATTTCTACTCTAATTTAGATTTAGGGCCTCATTTTGAGTTTGGCGGGCGACGGAAGCTGTCTGCCAAACTCTTTAGGACGGAAAACCGCCACTCCAGTTTTCTGGCCACTGGCCGTATTATGAGTTTCCCGCTGACCAAGCAGGAACCATGCCACAACATTGATGCTGGCTCGTAATCGAGTTGGCGGCAATGTTGGGGTGCATCGGGTGCAACAGCACCCATTGTGCTTTTCACTGCCTGTAACTCAGGCAGTAAAAAGCGCGACGGCGCTGCCCATGGGGGCCCCCTGCACTGCCAAGTGCATGGGCAGTGCAGGGGGCCCCATCGGGGACCCGGCACCCCGTCTCTGCCAGCCTTTGCATGGCGGTGGAAATGTCATGCAAAAGCTAGTTGAGAGTGGACTTGTAATCCCCAGGCCAGCATTGCTTGCATCGCTGCACTGGTGGATTAAGACCGCCATCACCTGGTGGTGTCAGCGGTCGGACCATGGCAGCTCTGCTATGGTCATACTGTGGAGGCCGGACCGCTACCACGAGTCTGATGGTTTAATGACTGCCAGACTCATAATACGGGCCTTATTGTTTTCTTTTGTTCCAATTAATAAGCACTTGATTAACATAGCTAAAGAAATAAATATTGATATTGTGGGAGGTTTCTTTGAGTCTACAATAACGTTTGGTACTGCTTACGCTCATAGGAATAATTTAACATGCTTGCTTTCGCCAGTAGAAAAATCTATTCTAGTTCAAACTGATAACAGGAGAAAAGCATTGAAGGAGAAAATAGAGAAAGGGGTTAGTGAAGAGGACATTTAGAAATTTAGTGAGATTAAAACACCAGGGAAGCTTGGTTTAGATTTTCAACATGTAGGAAAGCTTTGTATTTATAGACCTCAATCCAGAACTGATACTAAGTTTGTGGAACAAGTGAGTGCCCACATGTATTTCTTTTTAAGAATACATAAGACTTTATGTTAAATGGACAAGATCCTGCAATTCCTTGGGTTTAATACATCTGTGGAATGAATGTTTATTATTGTCTCCCAAGGGGATGGGATGGGACTTGTTATTTGGGAGTTGTATTCCCAAAGATTTATCAGATTGACAATATAGATGATACACATGACATAAATGAATTGCAAAGCCCAAGATCAAAAAGAGCAACTTATTCTGAAATAATTGGAGATATATTTGGAGCAAATATTCCTTCTGTAGGAGTTGTCATGAATGCTTAGAAAATTATAAAGTTGTCTACTATTGTGGATAACATGCTGACTGATTTTTCTGGAGCTGTAATTTTAATGGATACTGAAATGGCTGCAGCATATGTTCTCCAGAACAGACTTGCATTAGATATACTTGTAGCAAAGAAAGGCGGAGTCTGTCGGATGCTGAAAGAAAAAAGTGTTGTACTTATACACCTGACAATAGTAAAGGAATTATACATTTTATTAAGAACCTGACAGATTCAAATTCTGACTTAAAAGATCTGAAAGAGTCAGGGCAATGGAAAACTATTGGCAAAGGTGTTACTAACGTGAAAAATTGGCTGGGTAATCTTGGGCAGGGTATTGTGGGAGAAATATTAAAACCATTATTAATTTGTGGTTGTATGTGTCATCTGTTTAATCAGATTTTTACACACTGTATACACTGATACAAAGACAAAGGGTGAAAATTGAACAGAGGAGGGAAGAATTTAAACTAGAGAAGACATGAAGCAGATACTTTCATGATTTAAGAAAAACTGAATACTGGAGAAAACTGAGAAACAATAGATATTCTAGACAAACAAAATTTTAAATTAACTCACATGAATTAATACAAGTATTAAGATGTATATTTTATGACAACACATATAGGCCCTCATTCTGACCCTGGCGGTCTTTGACCGCCAGGGCGGAGGACCGCGGGAGCACCGCCGACAAGCCGGCGGTGCTCCAATGGGGATTCCGACCGCGGCGGTAAAGCCGCGGTCGGACCGGCACCACTGGCGGGGTCCCGCCAGTGTACCGCGGCCCCATTGAATCCTCCGCGGCGGCGCAGCTTGCTGCACCGCCGCGGGGATTCCGACCCCCCCTACCGCCATCCAGATCCCGGCGGTCGGACCGCCGAGATCCGGATGGCGGTAGGGGGGGTCGCGGGGCCCCTGGGGGCCCCTGCAGTGCCCATGCCACTGGCATGGGCATTGCAGGGGCCCCCGTAAGAGGGCCCCTACATGTATTTCACTGTCTGCTGCGCAGACAGTGAAATACGCGACGGGTGCAACTGCACCCGTCGCACAGCTTCCACTCCGCCGGCTCGATTCCGAGCCGGCTTCATCGTGGAAGCCTCTTTCCCCGCTGGGCTGGCTGGCGGTCTGAAGGAGACCGCCCGCCAGCCCAGCGGGAAAGTCAGAATTACCGCCGCGGTCTTTCGACCGCGGAACGGTAACCTGACGGCGGGACTTTGGCGGGCGGCCTCCGCCGCCCGCCAAGGTCAGAATGAGGGCCATATTCTTCAGAGGAGGGATTGCTAGAGTGCAAACATTATTAATAAAAATGGTAATACCAAAGCATAATGAAATAACATGTATTAAAAGGTTAAACTGAAAAACGTGTTTTGGAAAATATGATCACTTTGGTGTCAGCCACAATATGGTTTGACATAATAACAAATAACTGTCTAATGAAAATGTATTTGGGTTATTCATAATTAAATGTACTGAAAATTAATATTAATATGTACTAAAAGGATTAATAGTTTAAATGTTTAAATACAGATGAAATATTTTATTCTTCATGTTTTATCATTGGATTTTAAAAAGCCTTGCTTTTAAGTAATTTTCCAGAAGCAATGTTTAAAAATGTTAACTCTGCAAATGTTGTTTCTCTACGCATTCTGTGTGACTTACTCATTGCGGAAAAGTTATGTTCTTATGTTGTAACATTGGTCTGCCCGTCTGGGGTGAGATAATGTGTACCCAGGAACAATAATCTGCAGTGATCATGTATAACCTGCAACAATTGTATTCTCATGCAGAAACTGGAGACTGCAATGAGAGAAGATAAGTCAATAGTGAATGCAGAAAATTAAGAAAATATACTTCTGAGTATGTGGAATACTTTTAATTGGCCCTGACCTAAACCACCCCATGGTCTGACCAATAGAAGCTTAGTTAGTTGCTTTTAAGTACTTTAATATAATAAAATTAGGTGATGTAAGTTCAGTTCTTTTCAGTGCCTTGCAGTTCTCAGCTGTCTGCAGATTTCCTTTTCTCTGCTAGTGAAATTATGTGTTCCTGTTTCTTAGTTCTTTGCCTATGATTCTGTCATTGTCAGCTTAGATGCATTAATGCCAAATATTACTGAACTGTTCCCTATTATGTCATTGCACAGTGAAGAAGACCAGAAGAAACTCCATTGATGAAGACATCCCTGCTTGCTGACCCATTTAGGAGAGGCATAACCATTTGTCTTTCTTGCAGATTTGTATGTTTTCTCTCCTTAGAAAACTAAACCACTATTTTTGGTTAGAACCATAGTCAAATGTTTTCCAAATAAATTTTTATCTTCTTTTCTTTTGCATCAAACCCAAACATGAATATCAGATTAGAGTAATAGTTAAGGTTGCCACAATTTAAATTTGATTGTTTCATATATATTGATTGTAAACAATTCATCTGCGATAACTCAATGTATTCTCTTTCCATCATTCATCTGTTATTGTTGTTATTTTGCATGGTGGTCCTTGAATGTGTAATGATAGGTGTCTGTCTAGGTTAAGATACTTCCGTAGATCTGGCAGCCTGTATTGTTTCTGTACTTTTAACATTTAGTCTTGCGTTTGATTAATGTAATCTTAGCATTGTTAATCTAAAGGGCAATAAATGCTTGAACTTTATTAAACTGGTGTGGTGATTCATGGCCACATAGGCCATGGTGCGTATAAAGTTACTGACTCCATAATTGAAAATTATGTTTAATGATTTGATCCCATTGATGTCGACTGTTAGGATGGTATCTCACTCCTATCTGAGTACAAGGATTTGTATCGGCCTCTAAGGGTAATTAATGGTTACCCTACATGTGTCACATTATAAATAAATTATCAAAAGAAATATAAGGCTGGACAAGTCCACAATGACCATGTTTCTTACAAATGCTATTTTCATTGTGGAGTCCTCTAGAGGCTGTTCTAAACATTACAGTCAGAGCAACATATTAAAATATTTGTGGTACAGAAACTTGCCCCATAATGCTTTGCAGGGCATTAATTTTATAAAACATTTTTGCTCATAACTCAGCCTGTGTTGGTCCTAAGGCAATGGAACTGCCTTCAAAACATTGACCACAATGTGGTCTTTCTATCTACATCATCTCTGGCCCCTATGTTAGTGGGGACTCCAAAATAATAACCCCTCCCACCAAAGTCTTTTAAGCTTTCTCATGGCTAGATCTTTTGTTTTATACCTAGGAGAAGTTTTGTTTTAAAGGCATTGTTTGTAATATCATTGCAATAGACTTGGTAGCCCTAACAACACTCTCTAAGGGCTAAGTACATGGTTACAGTGCATACTTTCTTCTGTTTTTTTCCACGGGCAAATGCCCTCTAGGGACTAACAATATGGTTACACGACCATGTTTCCTACAAATTATTTTTTTTGTTATGGTGCCCTCTAGGGGCTGTTGTGAGCATTACAATATAATACCAAAAGTGCATTTCTGATAAAGCTTTATATGATAATTGTTTGTGTTTTATTAATCTCTCCTTATTACAGTTATGACCATAATTCAGGCCACCTTAACATCCTTATTACAATATGACTGTCTCAACACTCTTGATTTGTTTGGGTGACCCTTCTAGTTTATTTCTCCTCTGTGGCTGTCTTGTGTCTTTTTGGGGGGAATTGTGTTAGCTAGCCAGCAACTCTGATGGTGGGGTGGTGAAAGTTGTTTTCTATTGGAATTAGCATGGCAGATTCAAATTAGGATGCTAAATAGCAACATTTTAATTTTTTACTGCAGATAGAGTAAGAACGTAAATGGAAGTGTTTTAGTTAGATGCAGGGCCACTGGAATTATATGGCAGGAAAAGATGAAATTATGAGGCAGGGTTGACTAATTTATGTGACATGAAAAGTCTAGTTATGAATTTACAATGCCAATAGCTCTAACAAAAGCAAATGCGAGACCTATTGCATTGCAAATGTTAGCTTTCTTTATTTTGTTGGCTTTATTGATTTTAGGCTGCCCAGCATGTCTTTGTCCCTCTTGTGAAGCATAGACTGATTAATCTTTCATGAGTGTGCTTGCTTTCTGTAAACTGACCTTTAAATTGTGTTTTAATCTTGTCACATTTGCTGTGCATTCAAAGACAGAGGTCAAATGTCAGGCTCTGTCTTCCGAGGGAGATTTGTGTTTAATTGTTTCCTTCTTCTACTTTAAAATGAGAGGATTTATCTAACAATATGGGGATGTGAAAGGAAAGGTGTTTTTTTAGCACACAACAAAATGTAAGTGTCTGTAAATATACTGTGCAAATATTTCAGAATATATGGGAATTAAGAAAGCACACATAAAACAATTTTTTTGTAATTCTGAAGTGTGCTGGAAACAAATATTTTAATACTACTAAAACAACTACTAAAACAAACCAGTACACTAGGTGATGCCATTCTCACACATTATCATTTGTGTGCTGTATAGTTTTATCAGTAAAATTCTATGTCTGTGCAAATGTAATGGTCATTTCAATTCTACTCTTTTCTATGACACTCTACTCAATGCCACTCTACGACACGCAACTCTATGTCACTCTACCCCACTCTGAGGCACTCTATGCCACTCCACCTTATTACACTCTATGCCACTCTATGATACTCTACAACACTCTACAACATTCTAAACCACTCCACCCTACTACACTCTATTCCATTCCACTCTATGACACTTTACTCCACTCTACACTAAGCCACTCCACTCTACTCCATTCTACAAAAATGTAATCAACCCTACGCTATGCCACTCTGCAATGCTCCTCTCTATGACACTCTACTCCACTCTACCACATTCCACAACACTCTGCACCACTCCATTCCACTCAGATACTTTACTCAACTCTACGACACTTTACGCCACTGACATCTTACTCCACTCTACAACACTCTATGCCCCTCCACTATGCAACACTTCACTCCACTCTATGCCCCTCTACGCTATGCCCCTCCACTCTATGACACTCCATTCTACAACACTCCACTCCAAGCCACTCTACTCCACTCTATAACACTTTACTCCACTCTACAACACTTCAATCTATTCCAGTCTACACCACTTCACTCTATGACATTCTACTCCACTCGACGACATTCCACTCCACGCCACTCTACTCTGACACTTTACTCCACTTTACAACACTCCAGTCTACTCCGCAACATTACATGCCAGAACATTCTAATAATCTCCACTCTATGCCACACCACTCTATGATACTCTGCTCTACGACACTGCTCTTCACTCTACACCACTCCACAACTCTTCACTCCATTCTACTCTATGCTACTCCATGACACGCTACACCAATCCAATTTACAACACTCTACTCCATTCTATGCCACTCCACTCTCCTCTATGCCACTAACGTTTAGACATGCTGAACAGCAGCCACTCTGGTGTACAACATAGCTTAAATGCATTGGCAAAGCTAATAGCTCTTGCGTAGATGAGACCTACTGACTTTGCCAATGCTTGTTTCCTTTTTTAGCCTCTGTGTGTAGATTGTTTTTGATCTTTGTATCTTTTACAGTATTTTTTCTTGGAACTACAAAAAAATAGAATTTTGTAAGAAAACATGGCACTTTAGGGAAACACTAGCAAGGTTCACAATAAAAGTTGAGAATTCGTTATTTTTCCAGAAGCTTGTTTGGTACAGATCAACAAATTCATACCAGAACATCGGAATTTGACCAATCAAATAAATTGTATCATTAAGAAGTAAAAACTATATTAACCTTCCTCAAGATTGAAAAAACACAAAAGTACTCCAATTGCCATTATGAAAGAAAGCAGAAGAGCAGCAGTTAGAACCAGCATCCTGGAATTCTATTCATGTTAATACTACGGGATTGTGACCTTAGCACAAATTAGCGCTAGTAACAACT
The DNA here is from genome assembly GCF_031143425.1 of Pleurodeles waltl. Lineage (NCBI taxonomy): Eukaryota > Metazoa > Chordata > Amphibia > Caudata > Salamandridae > Pleurodeles > Pleurodeles waltl. Next base: position 381,175,571 of record NC_090442.1, read on the forward strand.
AAAGATAGGGATTGTGCCCACTTAAACATGTGCAAAAATACAGCAACATTATTTTAGTAAAGAAAATTGCACCCTATGTATTTTGTCTGTGACCATTTTCTTGCGTTTTCCCCAGCTCATTTAGAGGAGGGAAACTGCAGGATTCCCTCCAGTGGAGCTTTCGCTGGCGCCACCTGAGGAAGCCTTTGACTTGGAGGTCTGCCGCCAGGTCATGTGAAGAGTTGTTCCACCCCATTTTAGGGCAATGCGAATGTCATTAAATGTTTCTGCCTATGACTGCTTGGATCCTGGGCACGGGATCCAAACAACGACCGCAAATCACAGAAAGAAAACACTCTACATATCAGGGCCTTTGTATTTTTGCTTTTTTCGAAAATATGATTCTGGTAAAGATGTGGGCTTTGCCCCACTTTCTAAATAATCCCCTAAGAGATAGAGTATCATAATGTTTGTCTTCAGTGTGGTAAGTGTATGCCCTCTATGACACATGGATTTTAATTCTACTGTGTTTTCTGTTCTCGACTTTGGTGGATGTACTCCACCAAAGTGGTGGTTCTGGTATAGTGAAAATCCCACTGAAAAAATAAATTCCAGTTCCATGTTGAATCGCCATCACCAACATTGGGCACTGGAAAAGGTTCCCCAATTTGGGGGGTAGATTGTCATTACCCACATACCTAGTCTTTATGTTAGGTTGCATGAGGGATTGGTCAGCATGTCAGGAACACATTATATATATTTTAATGGACTAAACCAGATATGATCATGAGCTGGTCACCCTAAATTAAGCAGCTGCTCTGTTACCATTTCTGGTACAACTGAAACTACATATTGGTGGACACAAATGCAGAGCTAAAGGATGTTCTGCCACGGAAGTCCTCATCTTCGGCTCCACCCCCTCTGCATGGGATGACTCCTGGTGGCCTGCCACTCTCTAACCACTCCAACTCCCAATGACCACGCCCGCAAACCTAGGATTCATCTTGGACCCCTCACTATCCATGACCCAGCAAGTCAACGCAGTCTCATCCTGCTTTAACACCCTCCGCATGCTCCAAAAGATCTACAAATGGATACCCACCGAAACCAGAAGAACAGTCACCAAAGTCCTTGTAAGCAGCAAGTTGGACTACGGCAATGCCCCCTACGCAGGAACCACGGCCAGACTCCAGAAGAACGCCTCCGCACGCCTCCGCACGCCTCCGCATGCCTCATCCTGCACATCTCCCGCCAATGACACTCACAGACCACCTGAAAAACCTGCACTGGCTCCCAGTCAACAAGAGAATCACCTTCAAACTCCTCACCCACGCTCACAAAGCACTGCACAACATCGGACCAGAATACCTCAACTGACGACTCTCATTCTACACCCCGACCCGGCATCTCCGCTCCACCGACCTCGCCCTCGTAACTGTCCCACGCGTCCGCAGAACTACAACCGGTGGTAGATCATTCTTGCACCTCACAGCAAAAACGTGGAAAACTCTTCCCACCCACCTGCGCCAGACCAAAGACCTCCTTACCTTCAGGAAATTTCTCAAGACCTGGCTGTTCGAGCAGTAGCAGCACCTCCCCCTCCCCTCCTCAGCGCCTTGAGACCGTCACGGGTGAGTAGTGAACTTTACAAATTCCTGATTGATTGATTGATTGATTGATGGAGGAGGTGCTCTGCTGTAAACTGTAATGGCTCACGCTATGCTACCCCTGCAGTAGACCTGCCCCATTTAGAAATGAAAACTGTTTCTGGTGGCATAGCTTCAGTGACCATGTGGCATGTCTGTCACATGACGGCTAGGTCACACACTGGCTGCTGTGCACTATTGATGATGTGCTGTCCATCACGGATTTCTCCTGTCTGGGATCACCATGCGAGGCAAGGAGGATCTTAGAAGAACCAGTCACAAAGGTCCCTGATACGCAAGAGAAATCTTCCTGCATTTCAATTATGTTTTTCATCACATTTAGATTTTCTTTCTCCATAGAGCTTCTGCTAGGCAGGGGGAACCCTCAATGGGGTGGGTGGTCTATCACCAGGGAAATGGAGGCTAAGGCATCGGCTGACTGCGTGAGCTGGTGAGCCACCATCTGGGTCTAAATGTCCCCCATGAACTCTTTGAGGCATAATAGTATTAGTTAATACCATGGTGAATCTCAGTTTTGCCCAGAGGGATTAAAAAAAACCCTCCCTGAGATTTTCAACACTTTCTTTTTTCAGTTGAGCACAAACAGTACATTACTATGGAGGTCATATGACTTTGGCGGACGGTTTACACAGTGAGGTTCCCGCCAGTGCTGCTGCCTTCCCGCTGGCCCCATTAAGTGTTCCCCGCTGGGTCAGTGGGCAGAAACAGTGTTTCCGCCTGCTAGCCCATTGGGGAATGGCCTATAACATTGAGATGGCAATGCTGTAGTGCGTAGGGTGCAGCAGCACCCATCACAATGTTCACTATCTGTCTGCAAAGAAGACAGTGAACATTGCAATGGGGTTGGCCAGGTGGGTCCTGCACTGCCCATGCCAAGTGCATGGGCAGTGCAGGGGGCCCCTGGGTCACCCTGCACCCCATCTCTGCCAGCATTTACATGGCAGTGCTACACCATGTAAAAACTGGTGGGCTGAAATCCCCATTGCGGAGCTGCTTGAAGCGCTGCCTTGGCGGATAAAAACCTCCAGGACTGCCAGTTGCTCCTGGGGAGGAGAATTGGAGGTGCTGGCGGTCCCACTGCAGCACAACTGCCAGGTCATATGGGTGTAAACCAGAATCAATGTTTTTTGTTTTTTAAGAAACATATTAACATGCTGTTTTAGGAAGCTGTTTATGCAACATACAGTACATACACATTTCTTAAGTATATTGATTTACATTATGACTAATTGCAACTTTACAAATTGTTAATAATATATTATATTATTGTTTTGTATAGTATGGCCACCTGAGATAAGTACCTCAATTTTAGCCTGTCTCTATGTTTATCAGAGCCTCTATGTGACTCATCTGCACTCCACTACCCCCGATGAAATCCAGAAAGGTGGCTTTTATATTTAATAAAAACTCACAAGAAATGAACTTCCAATTGTGGGTGTACTCTTTCGCCAGTACACATGTAGGAGTTAGTATTCCTTGTTTAAAACCATATTTCTAAAAGCCCTTTATCTCTATGCAACATTGACCAATCGATTTTAGCCTGTAAAGTTTAGAGCAGGTGGCACTTTTTTGTGGTTTCAGAAATCAGTTCCATGGCTACTGGATGTTGAGTCAAATCGTGAAGTTTAGAAAAATATTTTGAGGTTTTTCAGGTGAGGTTTAGCTTTTTTAACTTCTTTTCACTACAGCTTGATGCCCCACGCAAGATGATAGAACTTGAAGCTGCAGTGACCTGGCAGGTATGCAGAGGATTTCCATCCTGCACTTCAAAGCGGCCTATTCCATTCCACACTGCTGGAAGTCCACCACTTAGACTTTCGTGTAAGGTGAATGGAACAAAGCCTCTCTGGGAGCAGAACTTTAGTGGCTGCCAATTGGCAGTGGGAATGTTTTTGCTGCTCCCTATTTAATTTTGTTTTTACCATTTTGATTCTTTTGAGCGGCTGAGATGTGCAAACATATGCAAAGATGCTAAGAATGTAACTTTGTAAATTCTCATATCCTAACAATCAACTGGGTTGTTTTAAGACCTATACATTGCACTTTTACCACATTTACCAAATTTAGCGTTTACTCTTAAAAGACAAGATTGACAATTATTTTGTTTCATGTGATGCATACTTGCTTAACAGGATAGGCATAGCTGTTCTATTTTAACATTTATAATCAAGCATATTACATCCATTTCTGCTTCATCCCTCTTCTTGGTGATTTCATTTTGATTACACCAAATATTTAGTATTTCTCAGAACTTAAGTAATTACCGTGAATGGGCTCAATTAGATAATTGTGAAACCTGTAATGTGTTCATATTTTTCCATAAGTGCAACCTGATAAACATATATTATTGTGATTTAAGGTTTGATTTAGCCATATGTTTCTAACAGGCATCTTAGTAAGGTCAGGGTGCCTTTCTACCAAGTAAGTGTTTTCTTTGATAAAAACAATCTTTTCAATAACTTTTTCTCAGCAAAGATGCATATTCTCCTCACATTGCTTTGCTATTTTAAATTACTGAACGAGAAGAAACAATGTTAAAAAAAAAACGGTGCTGCTGACGAATAGCAAAACAACAAGGACATTGAATAACAACAAACACCTTCAACCCCTTCATTGCCAGGACTTTTCCTCTCAGGTGCCAGGCCTTTTTTGGGCTATTTGGGGCAGTTTGCGCTTAGACCCTCATAGCTTTTTGCCCACATAAGCTACCCACGCTAAATATGCGTCCTTTTTTCCAACATCCTAGGGATTCTAGAGGTACCCACAGTTTGTGGGTTCCCTAGGAGGAGATCAAGAAATTAGCCAAAATACAGCGAAAAATTTGTTTAAAGAAAATGGGAAAAAAGGGCTGCAGAAGAAAGCTTGTGTTTTTTTCCCTGGAAAATGGCATAAGCAAATGGTTTGTGGTGCAAAAATCACCCAGCTTTCAGGAACAGGCAGACTTGAATCAGAAAACCACATTTTTCAACACATTATTGGCATTTTACTGGTTCCTACCCCATTTTTACTATTTTTTGTTCTTTCAGCCTCCTTCCAGTTAGTGCCAGAAATGGGTGTGAAACCAATGCTGGATCCCGGACAGCTAAACATTTCTTATAAGTGGACAAAAGTCTGAATTCACCAAGGGGTCATTTGTGTAGATCCTCCTAGGTTTTCCTACAGAACGTAACAGCTATAATAAAAACATATTGAAATTGAGGTACAAAAAGAGCCATTTCTGCCACGTTTTTTTCTATAACTTTTTCCAGCTATGGCAGAAAGCAATATACCATTACATCTGCTGGACTCTTCTGGTTGAGGGGATATATAGGGCTTGTAGGTTCATCAAGAACCCTAGATACCAAGAGTCAATAAAAGTGCTGCACTTTTCAATGGGTTTTCATTGTATACCGCATATACAGCAGATTATTTGGTGAAATATGAAGAGTGAAAAATATGAATCAAGGAAACCTTTGTATTTCCAAAATGGGCACAAGATAAGGTGTTGAAAAGCAGTGGTTATTTCCACATCTCTGAATTCCGGGTCCCCATACTAGCATGTGAATTACAGGGCATTTCTCAAATAGACGTCTTTTTTACACACTGTCTTACATTTGGAAAGAGAAAATGTAGAGAAAGACAAGGGGCAATAACACTTGTTCTTCTATTCTGTATTCTCCCAAGTCTCCCAATAAAAATGGTACCTCACTTGTGTGGGTAGGACTAGTGCCCACGACAGGAAATGCCCCAAAACGCAACATGGACACATCACATTTTTACATAGACAACTGACGTGTTTTTTGGAAAGAGCCTAGCTGTGGATTTTTGTCTCTAACTCAGCCGGTACCCAGGAAAACCTAACAAACCCATGCATTTTTTAAAACTAGACACCTAGGGGAACCCAGGATGGGGTAACTTGTGATGCTCTCGCCAGGTTCTGTTATGCAGAATCCTTTGTAAACCTCAAAATTTGGCCCAAAAAAAACAACACTTTCTCGTCACATTTCGGCGATAGAAAGTTCTGGAATCTGATAGGAGCCACAAATTTCCTTACACCCAGCATTCCCCCCAAGTCTCTCGATAAAAATGATACCTCACTTTTATGGGTAGGCCTAGTGCCCGTGACAGGAAATGCCCCAAAACACAACATGGACACATCACATTTTACCAAAAGAAAACTGACGTGTTTTTTTGCAGAGTGCCTAGCTGTGAATTGTGGCCTCCTGCTCATCCGGCACCTAGGAAACCCTAGCAAACCTGGACATTTCTGAAAATTTGACACCTGGGGGAACCCAGGATGGGGTAACTTGTGGCACTCTCGCCAGGTTCTGGTACACAGAATCTTGAGCAAACCTCAGAATTTCCTCAAATTTCGGTGCTGCAAAGTTCTCGAACCTGGGGGGATCCACAAACTTCCTTCCACCCAGCATTCCCCCAGGTCTCCCAATAAAAATGGTACCTCATTTGTGTGGGTAGGCCTAGTGCCAGCAACAGGAAATGTCCCAAAGTACTATGTGGACACATCATAATTATCAAATACAAAACTACCTGTTTTTGCAGGGGTTCCTGCGTTTTTGGTCCTGGGCTCAGCAGCCATGTAGGAAAACCTAGCAAACCCAGACATTTCTGAAAACTAAACACTTGAGGGAGTTCAGGGAGGTGTGACTTGTGTGGATCCCCCAGTGTTTTCTTACCCAGAATCATCAGCAAATCTCACATTTTGCTAAAAAATCACATTTTCATCACATTTGTGACTGGGCACCCAACATTCCTCTCAGTCTCCTGATAACAATGCTACCTCACTTGTGTAGGTGGCCCAAGTGCCTGTGACAGGGAAGAGCCGAAAACATGCCGAAATTGAGGGCAACCAAAGCGGGTACAAAAGGGCAGTTTGAAAAAAAAAGGTTTTAGTCTGACAAGTGGGGCAGAATTTTTATCGGTATAGATGCGACAATGCTAGGTGGTAGGAATTGTTTGGTTCCTGCAGATTCCAGAAGGTTCCATCACAAATATGTGGGAAAAATGTGTGTTTTCAAGCAAAGTTTGAGGTTTGCAGGGCATTATCGGTAAGAAAATGCTGTGGGGCGCATGTGAAGCACATCACCCTGGACTCACCCAGCTGTTTAGTTTTCAGATGTATCTGGGTCTTGTAGATTTTTCTACATGGCAGCGTCCTAAACTCCAAAAAGTGCAGCCCTCACCATTCCAAGTGGGGCGATTTTGAGAGTTGGCCAAGCTCTCATGGCCCAAACGTAAAAACAAAACCCAAAATAATCAAATGTCCTCTTGCTTGCTGTTGGGATAAGGTCTTTTAGTGTGAGGGGGGAGAGCTGAAAGACTGTTACCCCCTTCAGTTGGGGATGGCGGCATAACCATGCCTATACTGGTTGGTTGCCACCACCCCACTATGTTGTTGTATTCCGTGGCATCTAGTAGGCTTTCTGCACCCCTGGGGATTGGATTGGGGTAATTGCCCCATCTGCCCACTGGTGGCAGAACAACTTTGTCCCCATTTATTTGAGGTGGGGTATGGCCATATCCAACCCTCTTTTATAGAAGAAAAACAAATCTTCCTTGGTGTTTGGTGGGCTTTCTTCCACCCTTGGGGGAAGATGGGCCTTACAAAAATAGGTCGTTCTGCCACTGAGGGGGAAGAAATGGCCAAACGTAATGTGCCCCCATGTGGAATGACCCTTGCCCAAGGGACTGCCCCCTCAAACAAAACACACACCAATCCTTAGTGCCTAAGTGGTTTCTGCCCCCAAGGGGGGAAGAAATGGCCTAAAATAAATTTGACTCCCAGGAGAGCGACCCTTGCCTAAGGGGTTGCTCCCCTTGCGTGAAACTGATCTAAAAAAAATATCCTTGGTATCTAGTGGTTTCTGCCCCCCCTTGGGGGCAGATTGGCTAAGACAAATAGGCCGATCTGCCCCCAAGGGGGGCAGAAATGGCCTAAAACCAATTTGCCCCCAGGAGAGAGTCCTTTGCCTAAGGGGTCGCTCCCCACATGTAAAAAACAAAAAATATATTATCCCTGGTGACTAGTGGGTTCTGCCCCACCCCACCGGGGGCAGATAGGCCTAATTAAAATAGGCTGATCTGCCCTCCTGGGGGGAGGGCAGAGAAGGCCACATAAAAAAAATGCCCCCATTTGGGAGTGGCCCTTGCCTAAGGGGCCACTCCCCTTATATGTAAACATAAAACACAAAAAACATAAAGACAAAATCCCTGGTGTCTAGAGGGCATTTCTGCAGCCCGATCGCTTTACGATCGGGCTGCAGAAATGCTCGAAGAGATATAAAAGGAAAGGCCTTTCCTTTATTTTCATGCCTCTCTGCCCGTCACCACCCCCCCCCCCCCCGAACAGAGAGAAATGCTTCATTTCTCTTCCGATTGTGCTGGAAACTGAGCTTCCAGCGCAATGTGGGAGGCGTCTGATGCCATCAGACTTCACTGGAGGGGGATAAAAGGGGGAGCAATTTCCCTTACATCCCTGCCCCTGTGGCCAGTGGGGGAGCGCTAGCACTTCCCCCATGGACCTGGTGCAGTACGTAACGGTTACATGTGGCAACCGAGTGGTTCTGCTGAGGACATAACCGTTACATCCCCGGCACTGAAGAGGTTAAGTAATATTGTGATTTTAAATGACAAAATTAGAAAACAACTGCAACACAACCACAGTTACACAGTTACTTTGCAGAAAAGCATAGTTTAGTCCTTCAATAATTAAAGACAGCATCTTGTATTGTACAGAATGTACAGCAGCCTTTCAACTGTTTTTTGTGTTAAAGGCATCTTTGAGTTCTTTACCTTATAGCTGTCAAATAGTAGCCACAAATCTCTACATATTGACCACTATAAACTAGACCACCTCTTTAACTTAGTATATTTGAATAACTATATGATTACGTGAGTCTCCTCCACACTTTTACAGAATATAGAGATGCTGTGCCAAAAGAGTGGCCCAGGAAATGTAATCATAACAATAGCAGTACTGAGAAACAACTCCAGAGGCATCAACATGCACACGAAATTGTTTTACAAAAGGTTATTCACATTTTATTTCAATTCAGCCAAGCTTTATATTCATTTTAGCATTGTTATGCACATACCACTCACTACAGATCAAACTTTTTTTAAGGTTCTGTGGTTATTTAGCAGATAATCTAAAAAAGCGTGGTGTATTATAGGTCATATGCACGGATGCCCCATGGGGGCATAACACAATGCATTAGGTAATGCTTATGGTAGAAAACAATGCATTCTTCTCTGTTGCTGGTGCAAGAAAAACAATGCATTTTGCCATAAGTGCAGTAAAAAACAAGACATTAACTATAGCTTCAGCAGAAAATAGCATCGGCGCCTCTCTAGTAGTAGAAAACAATACACTGCCCCCATTGTTCCCCCTACCCCGCAAACGTTATAAATTTAGGAAACACACTCAGGACAGATGAAGAACACATTTGCTGTTTTTATTGGCGCCTGGTATGGCAATAATACTGAAAAAGGGAATGCAGAAAACAGGATGGTGGAAACCCACTTTTTTTTAAAGAGTACATCAACTCCTGTTTTGTTTTTTTATCGTGGCATGAATGATAAACAAAAACATGAAAATATACAACTTATATTACACTATGTGTTATGAACAAAATATAAATCTATAACTCTATGTTATATTTACATAATTATTTCTTTTTTTATTAAATTTCAAGTGAGATGGTAGGTTGCACATACTTTGTTTTGAGCTCCAGGCATTTGATTGTCTCTTCTTTTACTTAATTCATGTGTAAATCCAAAAAAATTTGGAAGAACTAAGAGCTTTAGAGCCAGTGGAGCTATGCTATATAAATACTGTTTCAGCATTCGGTAAACCAGTGGCAAGCGGACTAGGAGCATAGCAATCTGTCAGCAGAAACCTCATTTACAAATGTTCATTTACGAAAATAGACAGAGTTTAAAGGTAAAACGGAAAACATCTTCACAGACATAAATAACATATCCTCCCCTATCTTGTATGACATGCACATAACACAGCTGAATCGACCTGAAATAATTTGGCAGAAATCTGGCAAAAGTTAAATTTTATTTCAGCAAAACGTTGCTAAATTGAATGCGCTTCTTGACAAATGTACCCTCAAACGCAAGTACTGCCAGGTAGAGCAAGGTGAAGAGGAGGTGCACATTGGTGGTACCACAACAACCTTCATTCAAAACCCTGCCCTGTGGTTATTAGATTGGAGGGAGGAGGATGAGCATCCAGTAACACATTACATCCATCTGTGGATGAGAGCATGGCCATATCTCAAAAACTGCAGATCTTCCTTTCACCTTGCAGCATGATTTGGTGTTTTCTCATTCAAAAGTATTCAGACTATGTCTGCCGATGAGCACATCCATGCTAGTGTTGAGTCTACTATTTTGACTAGAAAGTAGAAGGGCAGTAACAGTCTGTCCCAGACCTTCTGAGTTAGTAGAGAGCAGGATGTTATCCCGCCCTTGTACCACCTGAACAGTCCCACTGCCCACTGGAAGTAGGGACATAAGTCTTTCCCAAATTGGGCCCTCGAAAGCAATCTGGATGTTTTCATCACAACAGAGTGAAGATTTCCACAGCAGGTAACAGATACCTAAAAATATATAGTTAACACGTTTCCTGGTATGTAGCCAGGTGTTACAAGTATCTGGTATTGTAAATCTAAATGCATTTCTAGATGTGCCAATGATATGAGCTCAGTCTAATATTTCAATATACAGGAGATGTATTAAAAGCCTTGTCTTCCTCTATGCAAATGCACCTTGGACGAGGAAAGTGTATATGCTGTTTATGAAGAAAAAAAAAAGACAACCACATGAACATTTTACGATGACAGGCACATTACTAGATAGTAATGTTTTGGTTATTGGGTCCTTGTAGACTGGTGTACAGGAGCAGAACCACATAACAGTGCTCCAAATGTCCGATAATCAACCAACTCCAAAAAGGAGCTGGCAATTTGTTGGTGCAGATCACTGCTCAGGCTTATCCTGGTTGACTCTTAAACAGTTGACAAAAACTACATTGATGCCTTCATTCCTTTTGGTCCCTGGTCATGAAAACACATCCTAAGTTAGGTGTCTGCTCCATTTTCAAATGACTTGGAGTGAACTATACATTTATATACTGTTGCCAATTAGCTGGCTCCGCTGGAAATAAGGGGCTATTATATAGTTTTTGAAGTCCAATTAAAGATATATTTTGGTACAAATAATTAGGAATCACAAGGGATCCTTCTTTTTGAAGCAAAGAAATACGCCCAGTTGCAGTTTTGAGATGACACTAAACATAACTGTGCTTTGTTACCAGCGACCCTTGGATATCTCCATTTTAGCAAGAAGACAATTTTTCCAAGACCACCCAAAGAGTCACAATTGCAACTTAAACTGTGCTTAATTATGTGGTAATGTAATTCTAGATACTCCAGGAAGAAGGGCAATTTAATAAGAGGCTCTTTTTAGTGATGCATTAAATGAGTCATGGTTCTTTTGGGGGTCCTATCTCAGGTTGAAAATCACATTGGCAGTAATGTTCCCATGCGCTTGAAGAAACAAATGCAATTGCATATTTCTAGCACTAGAACTGTGACAGTGTGTGAACCTTGCGTTTAGAATACAAACTGATGTTACAAACCGATTGAAACCGTAAAGGATCAGTACCATTTTGTAACTGGCATAGCAGTGCACACTGAAGGCTCTAAAACTGCGTCTACTGCTGTAAATGCATTGCAGAAAAGAATGGAGATACCACCTTTCATCTGCAAAACCTTGAGGCACTAAAGCCAATAGCAATCCTATTTATGGTTCCCAAAAATATAGGCTATCAATGATGACCATTTGCTGAGAATTTGTTTTTCAATACGCTTTTCTCTGGCATGCGAATATTGAAAACCCCTTCCATTGCCAGAATCTTGGGTCCTGCTATTTGGGGATGAACTTTAAAGCTTTCAAATGTTCTGCTACATGAAAAAGAACTTAAGGCTTGATTTAGATTTGACAGACGGGTTACTCTGAGGATGTAATGGGATCATAATACAGGATATTCGTCACATTTGTGATGGAGTAACCCCCTCCGCCAAACTCTAAATCAGGCCCTTAGTTTGATGCTACTCTGGATTTTAAGACCAATGCAGCAGCACACATTTTCAGCTTTAATTTTTATAAACACAAAACACCTCTGGTGTAGGAGAGAGCTGTAATTATTAATTCTGTTATGATTAAGGAGCACAGTACTGATTTCCAGATATCTGTAGTTATATTAGGTTTTAGTATGGCTTGGTTTCATAGAAACCCAAATATAAAAAGATAACAAAATACTGCCCAATCTGCTGTCCACAGTGAATGAAATGTTGCATGCTGTGTTCCAGTTTTCTGTGAATAAGCCTGCTCTGCTGGCACCATCCTGGAGCTAAAACAAAGTAATCCTGTAGCCCAAAGTGATAGAGGTAAACATTGCGTCTTTACATGATAGAAAACACGTTTCCAGCAAATGTGAAGGGGACCCACAAGAGTCAAAAAATGTTTTGTTCACCTCAATTGAGAACTAATATAAAAAATAATAAAAAAACTAAGATTGCCGTTTTTCACATTTTACATACGAAAAATGATATAAAACAATTGTCTTTTGTTACGTTTTTCCAAAAAGAGTGCTTCAAAAACAGATTGGCTCGAGACAATCATGGTATTTAAATAATCAGAATGAATGAGGAGATTAAGATTTGAGAACCATGCTTCAGTTCATTCAATCCTTTGAATTAGGCGTTGACATTAATTATTAAGTGGGCCCCACCAGAAGAGAGGCAATGGGGAGAAGCAGGAAAAGGATGACTTAATTGCAAAATGGAAAAAAGAGTCCATTTTAATATCAGACAGCTTTCTCAAGCTGCATTGCCAAATCAAAGCAGGATAAAATACTATTGAAACAAAAAAGGAAATAAATTATACATAACTTACTAATCTGGGAACAGCTGACCATTATTATTATTATACTTATTATTATTATTATAATTATTATTACAACATTAGCAAGAATAGGCAGTTCAACTGAAAAATACAGTCATCAAATACAAACGGAAACGAAACAAAACAAAAAAAACTGACATGCAGGATATGATCAGCGACTCATTAAGAAATGGAGGAAAGTACATTTTTGTTTTTTCTTGGTGTTGTTATAAGACTTAAAAAAATAAAAAGATGTCGGGGAGAATTTTTCACACATCACAGGTGCCTATGAGAGCTTTATTTTTATCTTGTTTGCCCAAATTTTGATTATGTTTCTTAGTAGCAACTCCTGTCTGCTCTTCTGCAGGGGTGAATCTTTCTGTAAGCACAGCAGCACAAGAGGGAATTGAAATTGGCCCTTGCTAAGGCTGAAGTGCCAGTCAGTGACTTTACCCACCTTTTTGCAGAGCCCCAAGCTTCTTCTATCGGAGATACAACCAAGAAATAACCAAACATGGGTAAGACGTCTCAAAGAAAGTAGGAATGGTAAGGAGGCCCACAATAGCTATGAGCAGGGCGACAAGAGGCCGCAGGCTGGTAGAAGTCTAGCATTGTACTGTCAGATTAGCCTGTTGTTTTGCAGGGAAGTTAGCAATTTTGTATTTGCATTTTTAGTGGACCATGATCAGGCATAGGCGAGGGATCTGGGGTTGGTATCATAGTTTGTGGGATGATTGGTAATTTTATCAGTCTTAAGAGACACAGAATTGAGCTAAATAGCAATGAACGACATTTAGAGTGCAAAGGGATTTTTTTCATGCCCATACATACACACTTTGCAAAGTAACCTACTTATTTTTTATCTGAGACATTTGAGTGAAGAGGAGGTTACAAAATGTTGCATTTGTCTTATACATTCAAATAAAACTGTGTCTCGTGTTAGGTAAAAAATAAGCTTTTAAAATAGGTATTTTTTGCTGTGAAATGAACAAGGACCACAACTTGTAATTTTGTCAGGGGAAACAGTTGATGCCCCAACTGCATTACTGTGAATAAATTGGATAAATACTTAAGTTACCAAACTTTTTCTGGTTCAGAATGCTGACATGTCTCTGTACACTAGACCCCAAAGCACTGCACTCGGGATTAAAGCATCTGTCGCCCAGATTGTACTATGATTATTATCCTTTCTCAAATATACATTGGACAGAATACTTGAAGTGCAAATAAAAATGAAAAGCTCCTTGCTGACTGTTCAGCTAGAGGATGTGAGATTTCATCCCAGAGCATAGTTTTACTTAGAATGGTCCATCATATTTCATTAGTACCATAACACACACATACGCACGCGCACACAGATTCAAGATCATAAAATATTATCTCTAGTTCTTTATGCCTCTCTCACTTTTTCTCTTTCACCTGAGAACTGCACCTACAGATCCTGTTACAAAAAATAGTCAAATCTTCCAGCTGCTGGTATATCAGTTTTTTCAGGGATTGTCTAAGACATAACACTGCCCTAAGTTAAGACAGACCAGTAAAACAATTGTTAAAAAACTGAACTATTTCAAGACTCCAGTACAAATTTGGCACTTGCTAAGAGATGCAGTGAAGTGTGCAATTGGCATAGAACAGTCTTTTCTGAATAATATAATTGCTTGTTGGGTGGTTTGACAAAAAATAATTCCCAACACTCTCACCCCCAGAAAAAGGAAACATAGAGGAGGAGGTAAGCAGAAGAGGGATGCTTTTCATTTTTTTCTGTCGGGTGCATTACCAAAAAAATTGTATTTGTCGTTAAACTGTAGCACAAAAACAACAAAACACTTTCACAAGCCACTTGTTGGCACTGTGTACCTGAGTGAGAATTTCTAGAACATTGTAGAACAAACAGCCATTAAAGTTTATTTGAAAAAAAAGGTTGTAGGGTAAAGACTTCAGTGCTTGGGAGCAGCAGCTGAATTACTGGCATTATTTTACCCATAGCTTATTTCATTCTTTTGTTGTTGTTGTTGTTGGTGTTGTTGTTATTGTTGTCGTCAATGATGAAGTGTTTTCCTTTTCTAGCCATTGGATGCAGACTGAGGTCTATTAGTCAGCCGATGTCCCATCTAGTTAAGACTAACAGTTAAAGTAACAGTCAGTGTATGAGAAAGTTAATGTGCTTGGCCACTGGTAAGGATGAGCCAGCTGGGGCTTGTTAAGTCCTCTAAGGTTCTACTTGTTGACCCTCATCAGTTTGCTTGTCCTGCAATGTGATGTTCACTGTCACTGCCATAGTCCACCTCAGGGTCATCTTCCTCCTCGTACTCATCGTAAATTGCTCCATTGATGTCCACCCCCTCCATCTCCTCCTTGATGTGAGGTTCCTCGGTTTTGATGCCATAAGTGCTCTGGATGACGGGCATCCCTGGCTCGGGGCTACTGGAAACACTCGAGTGCTCCGACGGCAGATGAGGTGACTGCATGCCGGCCATGGCGATAGCTCCTGGATAAACCACTCCCGCTGTGGTGATGGGAATCTGTGCTTGTTGCCTGTGAGACAAAAATAAACTTTAGAATAGGACAACACCGAAGTGAATAAACATTTTCTGAGCTCATCAGCCTTGAGCCAGTTAACACCAGACAGCACAATGCCTCACATGTGTGGGTAAGCCATAACTACACCGCTATTTATTAGAAGCAGTGGGGTGTATCAACACTGCTCATGACTATGCAGGAAGGAGTCTTACAAGGAGGATCTCTTTGAGCCGCTAGGTGGACCACGCTCAAACACAGGACTATAATTAAAGATATGTTTAATAGCAACACATTACAAGCAGAACAGTCCAAAAGGCGACAGCAAAACTGCAGACAGTACAAGAAACTGTGGTTTGATTGGTTGGGGTCTCAAACCTACAGGATCATGCCACTGATGCTTGAAACCATTGATTACTTGTGGCATCGGCAGATTCTTTGGCTGGTCTCTTTGACATAAAACCTTTCATCTGATCCACGAGACCAGGAGACAGGTCTGTAGACGAATCCACTGTATCTCAAAGGGAATAAATATGTTTCTGTGCTTGGTCACAAATTGTACGTTACCTGCCCTGGGTGATTCAAAGTACTAGTGCACTCTGTTTTTAGGAAAGCAATCATTCATCTTTAGTTATAGTCGGGCAACTAGTACACCATGTGTGTGCAGTTACTCCTTGGTGGTGATATGATTTACTCAGGTTATTAAAAAATTACATGCACTAACTCGGGGCTTTTTCTTCTTATTTAAAGTTTGGCAGTCAGGGTAGCACATCACAAATGTGGTGATGTTCAGTGTGCCATATTACAAATAGAAAATAGTCTATGGCACTAGTAATATGGTAGATAGGATACCTGGTACGTTTTGGGTAGAGTACTCTGCCAGCCAAAGCCTAGATAAAGCATTTAGTATGAAAAGAACTTTGAAGATTATTGAGGCAGTACGTACATGCATCACTCTTCCTGTGAATCCGCTGACAACTTTGGGCCTACAGGAAATGACATTTTTACTACCTGATGACTTTGAAAATTGATTTTGATCATCAACATTGCTCATAAAATTAATAAAGATGGTCGGCGAAACAGGCATTAGTGTTTTTGTTTTAAATCAGGCTGGAAACCTTATTGATTGCGTCTAAGACGAGGTGTGTCCCACAGATTTTATTGAAGCATCAAAGAGGTTGCAGTTATTACATTGCACAGATAGTACTCATTGCCAAGCAAAATTTTCTTTTGCTATTTGAATTTTTATTTTCTTACATTTTGTGATTTTTGTGTAAAATCACAAATGTAAGTCCTACTTCACAAAACAACATAAACCTTTAACGGTATTATGTCATTCACTCAATGCTTTCTTTCAATATTTAAAAAAAATATTTCGACGCACGACGTGCCCGATTCCATTATTCAAAATCTCCAATAAAAGTTTGCAATGGAAAGTTCGATAAGGTTTTTAAACCATTTAATAATTGGCCTAGATGACACTGCAGTGTCACTTCTGACTAGCACCACTGAGTTGCAGGCTATTACAGGTAAGGCGCATCTCTCAGGGGATGGCCTACTGCTGCGGCTATTTAATACAGCCAAGCCTAAGGTCTGAAGTGCAGTGGGACACTTCACATAATAATTGCTGTCCACGGACCAGTATGGTGTCTGGTGTCTGGCTGATCCCAGTTTACAGAAACCATAATGTGATGGGAAACGGCATGGGGCATAGTTGTTTTTAGCTACTTACAGGACCACATATTTGCAATGTGGCCCTGTGCTTCGGCAGCAAGATGGAGAACAAGAACTGGACAGTATGACGAGGACTGCTCATTATAGAAACTACGGGTATCATCCCTTGTAAGCCAAGGGCATTATGCCAGAGTCAAAACATGTAGATGGTATTCTCTACCTAGAACACGGTGTCCCATGAAATATGAAGATGGCGTCATATCATGCAGCATATTAGGGTTCCGATCAGTGGGCCGCATTACAAGGTGTCTGGTTACAGATACCTTCAAGCCGACGCCCTCGGGCTCCTTTTCCTACATTTTGTACCTATTTCTGATCCAACCACCAGATGGCAGGAGTATGTAAGACATGCGATGCTTCAACTTAATCCTGCTGTGTGATAGTTTCCTTACAGCTGCTGGTGGAAAAAGGGAGGAGGAACCATCGTGTGATATTAACATCTTTTCTTTTTAGAATATTTATTGCAAAAGTGTTAATAGTGCTGTACCTCTGACATTTGATCCGTACTTAATTTGTGCCGGTGGCGGACACTAGCACTCTGTTCTGCATACCAGGACTTATTTTTCACCCAGAGCAAGCGACATAAAGTTATTAAAGGCGTAAGGAAAGGAGGACTGAAAGATAGGAAAACAGTGGCAAGGGGGGAAGCAGGGATGAAAAGGAACCTGCAAGAGCGTGGCAAAGAGACTGGATAATGGTGGAAGAAAGATGCATGTGTCCAACAAGGGTGCATGTGATAGATACTGCCAGCAATGGGCTCCTATTAAAAGCGCTTGTCCTCTGCGTTTACTTATTTACAAATTAAGCACTGCTTTTGATTTTAGGAATGTAGTGCACCTTTGTCACTATAATTTTATTTTGTCATTTTAGCTCACAATCCAGAGCAGCGTCGACGCTGTATATTGCTAATCTTCGAACGAGCAGAATCCATACATTCCGAAGCGGGGGCGCTGCGAATGCCGATGACCTAAAATGAGAATGCATGCAGACCATGAAATGACCGACACCACTTACCCTACATTGAAATACTGTCTCATCTCCTGGCGCCTGTTGCGCATGATCGCCTTGTATTCGCCAATCCGCAGCTTCTTGCCGTCCACGAGGCACGTGCGCTTGGGCCGGGGCTTATACTTGTAGTCCGGGTATTTCTCCAGGTGCTGCTTGCTTAGCCGTGCCTGCTCCTCGTAGTATGGCTGCTTCTCCAGGTTTGTCATCGCCTTCCAGCGGGACCCTGTCGGGCACAAATTGGAGAGGCTCGGCTGTGATGCAAGACAGACTATTTCTGAGACGTAAACAGATGATGATTCTCGACCAGCGAGCACAGAGACGGGCATACCAGAGGAGCTGAGGCTGAAAATACTCACTTCTCTACTTGCATATTGGCAAACTAGAAAAGGCCCTTCTTGCACAGCAGAGGCGGGCCAGGCTAGGGTACAAGCAAGACAGCCCTTCATATCAGGGCCCCACATGTGCCAATGGTGGAGCCGACCAGTTCATACATCTCTTCTTCAGCAATGACCAACACCCCGACCACTAAAATCTCCAAAATGTCTTCCATGAGCTCCATGGTGAATACCCTCTGACATCACCCCAAATAAATATGCATGGTGTGGCACTCAGCCACGCCTCTCGGTCTGAGAGCCCAGGATACCGTTCCTACATCACAGGCACTACTGTTTGGTCTATGCGCTGTCTTCACCCATGTGCCTTCCATAAGTTCCCTTTCGTTGTATGACACTCAGCTGCTTCACAAATCTACATCAATGCGCCTCATAAATTAAATGAATTGACATGATCTGGCCACATGGGTGAGTAGAACACATGGTGCAAGCATGCTGTATGCACGCGGCTAACAAAAGCAGTAGTTAACAGTGCCACACACTCCGCTCTCTAGTAGTTCAAAACTCACTAATCTCCAGTGTCACATTTCCTTGAATGAGTGACAAAGAACACGCATCTCAGTCTCAAAGCTAACAATATCATTTTACATACAAATCCCTTCTAGCGCCTTGCAGCAAGTTTCCATACTCAATGGCTTGGTCTTAAGACTGATGAGTGAAACTCTGCACCATTTTACTAAGCAATCTCTGACATATTCTGTTTTTCCATGATTACAGACTAATCAAATTGACAACTCATCATGTCCATCCCATCGATGGACT
Source organism: Pleurodeles waltl (assembly GCF_031143425.1). NCBI lineage: Eukaryota > Metazoa > Chordata > Amphibia > Caudata > Salamandridae > Pleurodeles > Pleurodeles waltl. The sequence continues at coordinate 381,194,583 of NC_090442.1, forward strand.
AATTGAGCATTATGAACTCTTCGAGTTTTCGCAATAGCAAACTATGAGCTAATACACTTTGGATATTGCACCAAACCTAAAAAATAACACTTCTAAAAATAACACCTTCGAGTTATTAGTTCAGAATATAAATATTTTGAAAAAGGAACACTTTCCAAACTGTTTGTTCACAAAATATTTTGACCTAAGAGAGGGTTGCCACCTTTCCATCGAAAAAACACCTACCATCTGTTCACGTTTTAAGATTCTTCAAAACGCCCAGACACGATTCTTAAATAGACCTTTATATAAAATCATTTTCAATATAGCTTTTCTGACTTTGTTTTACCTTAACTATGGGACAGGGGTCATTATGGCAGCCCCAGAACACATTTAGAGTGTGTCTTCTTATATGTACAGTTCAAAGTATGTACTGATCAGATGTAAAATAGGAGTCTAAGGTTATTTTCTCAATTTTTGTTTTGAGGGAAATTAAAATACTGGTCATGGTGGTCTAAAACAGGCCAGGACACAACCCTACATAGGGGCAGGGTGAAAGGGGTGGAGGGTGTAAGCATTTGGGCTTAAGGATACAGGATATTGGATGTAAGGGTTATTGGGTATGTGGTTAAGGATTCTGGGTTGGGAACATAGGGTTAAAGGTAAAGGGTTGGCGGCTTGGGGCCTAGTTAGGGACAACGGTAGAGGAGTTTAGGGTATGGAGGCTATTGAATAAGAGAACAGGGTTAAGGATTTGTGGTGTACAGTACAGAATATAGGGATATGGTTTAGAGATTAAAGGTTAGAGTTTACATATATGGGTTAACAAGTTCAAGGTTGGGGTTAGGGGTACAGGGCTTAAAGGTATGGGAGTTATGAGTACAGGATTATAGGTGGAGGGATAAGCATTTAGCTATAGCAGTAAGGTTTAAAGTATAGGATACAGGGGTAAGAGCATGGGGTTAGGAGTTGAGTTAGCAGTCTGGGGCATATGGTATATGTATGATGGGTAAGGCATTAAGGGCTAGGCGTAAAGCGTTAATGGTATATGGGTAAGTTTTAGAGGTCTAGTTAAAGATTCATGGTAAAACGCCACTGGTTAAAGGCAAATTGTTAACGTTATAGGGTTAAGGATTAAGAGATTAAGGTTTAGGGTTGAGGGGGTCAGGTAAACAAACGTAACCACTATATTAACATGTGTTTAGTGCCTCAGGTGCAAATGTGTTCAAGGTGTGTTGATGTAGTCTATTAGTTCATAATTAAAAAACATATAGGCCCTCATTACGAGTTTGGCGGTTTACTGACCATGGAAAGGCTGGCGGAATGGGGGCATTGGAGGGGGGCGGCACTGCCCATGCACTTGGCATGGGCAGTGCCGGGCCCCCATGCACAGCCCTGTCACGCATTCCACTGCCTGAACTATGGGCAGTGGAATACGCGACGGGTGCTGCCTGCCAAACTCGTAATGAGGGCCAAAATGTTGCTTTTCACAATTACATTGCGCTTAATTCACCTCGATGAAATACACTACAATTTGAAAGCAACACAATTTAAAGCATTACAAAACCAACTCGTGCTATTTCGCAATAGCTGTTGTTGCTGTTTAAAAGTGGTTCTAAGGGGTATTGGCCCAGAACAATGAGGCAGGTGAAGGAATAGGCCAACGCAGCAGGCAAAACAGGAAAACATTTCCAATTGCCATGACACAGATGCAAAAACTGAAGTAGCGGAACTAGCGACAGGGAAGAGGTAAGACAAACAGGAACGGAAAAAAACTCATGGTTGGAGAATAATAAATATAATCAAAAAATCTCAGCAGCCAGGGGAAGAGAGATGAATTTGGAGATACAGAAGTATACTGCCACATATACATACTTAAACCGTGTGGTGAAGGAGGTAGAGGACTGTGTAGACATAAGGAGAGGACAAAGGGATTTTGTCCCATTTAATAGAGAAAACCATCAAGCAGCTATTGAAACATCAATTAGTTGTACCTTGATGGGAACGTAAGAAGGAAGGAGCAAAGAGTAGGAAACTGATTAATTTGGCTCAACAGAATCAAAAACCATTACGCTAGAGGTTGAAGAGAAGAGATGGGGCTTATTCCAAGTGCCCTGGTAACATCAAATAACCAGTGATGTGACTGTCATTGGTTTCCTCAGTACTCGTTTTGCAATCAGAAATGGGGATAAAGCTGTGGTATCTCTTCTCCCATGTCTCTCCCCACCCTCCCCCCCAATTTCCCAGCTGGAAAACTTGAACTTTCTCCTCGCACATATTATTATATTATTAAATTAACATTTGTGCACCAAAGAAATCCGGGTCTGTGTAGTAATTTCACGTAAATTGTAATCGCGATTTGAGTCTGAATACCTGTTTGTGCCTAAATTGGAAGTATTGAGCCAGTCAGATCAAGAGCCCTGGGGTTTCTGCGCTGGGGTTTCCAGAGAGCAGGCACCCAGAACTACCAAGTGATACTTGATAAAATCAGCTCTTACCAAGCAGTGAACTGGCAGAATGGTCTCTGAAGAAGGGAACACTTGCTGTAAAAAGAGCAGAGCTAGTGAAGAGTGAACTTGTCTCTTTTCTGCTTCAGCAAGTTTGAATAATAGACATAACTAAACCAATTCTTCCAGTCACACCTGGCTCAGCCTGTTTCGTTATGTGATATTTTGGTTGGCACAAACTTTGCTTTCATAGCATTTGTTTAAATATACAATGGACAATTCAATGTACACACCATGCAAAAAGCTCTAACAATGGTAAAAACGCTGTTGGCTGCTGGAAATCTCATCTGTGGAATCCATTCTGGTTAAGGGACCCTGTACAAAAATCAGACTAAACACCATTATGTCAGGGGAAGAACAAGGTTACAAACATTAACTTGTTACCCTCTAGACCTTGATCGAAAAGGCAGAAGGAGAGAGGTACACTCACATGGATTTAAATGGAGGACTCCTATTTCACCACGTCATACTTTCCACTTTTACAGTGGCTTGGGCTGAAGCAAAATGCTGAGTGTTTTCTGTGCCACAACAGCCCTGAGTCACAATTACATTTCAAGTAACTGGACTCAAACATTTCTGTTGACATTTTCCAGTTAGGAATAAAATAAAAACCTCATGTCTAATTCGCATAAAACACTGCCAGCTGTGCAGCCTAAAGCGGTATACTTTTCCAAGTCTCGAATAAATCATTTAAGGAACAGTTGCTAAAGGTTATGTTTTGAGTGAGTTTGCAAATGGAATTGTCTGGTGCATACTTAAGTCTAAGTGCAAAAGCAAAGTAGAAAAAAACTAATTTGTAATCAATGAGAATGCTTTGGTTGGAAAAAAAGAAATGCTCCTGTTTAGGTTCTGAAAACTATAGTAAAGCAGGTGTCCACTACGGAATGAACATGTGGACTGTGGTCCATTACAATGTGAACAAGGTCACTATTGTTGTACACTATAGAGTGAGCACATAGAGTAGAGTCCACTATAGAGTGATTGTGGAGTATGGTATCCTCTACAGTGGGAGCACGTGGACTATAGTGGCCTCTATGGAGGGAGCATGTACATGTGGATGACAGTGACCACTACTAAGCATGTGGACTTAAACAAGGTTACTATTGGTGCCCACTATAGAGTGAGCTAAGTGACTGGAGTCCAATATGGAGTGAGAGTGTGGAGTGTGGTATCCGCTACAGTGGGAACACTTGGACTATAGTGTGCACTATGGAGGGAGCATGTACATGTGGATGACAATGTCCACTACAGAGTAAGCGTATGCACTGCAGTCTATTACAATGTGAACCAGGGTACTATGGTGTCCACTATACAGTGAAAGTGTGAAGTAAGTGTCCACCATGGAGTGAGCGTGGCATGTGGTGTCCACTACAGTGTGAATGTGTGGACCATAGTGTCCACTGCAGAGGAAGCATGTAGAGTATAGTATCTCCTACAGCTTGTACTACACAGTCCACTATAGAGTGAGTGAGTGGACTTTCTTTTGGAGCTATATATCACTCACTCTACCTCTCCGTTATATTCGTTTTCAACCTGTAGCATTTGGTGGTACATTGGGTGATTCACCTGGGCATTAACCTGATGATTTTTGTGTCCCTCCCCTTCATTCTCATACTTCCACTTTTTCTTTGCCATTGGCCTTTAAAGCACTGGTTCTAATCCATGTACTCAGCCTGTTCATTGGAGAAAGCCCCCCTTCCTTGGATGATGAAGAGTTATTTAAGTCGATCCTTTCAGGGCTCTATTTCAGTGCATTGCGTGTATTGCCTATTTAAATGGGTTTGTTGCCTCAAAACTATTGAATTTATGTTTATAGTAGTGCGGGTGAAATGAAAAGCAGGAGGGTGTGCATATTTACTTGTATGTTGTAAGGATTGTATATTCATTCAAACAAAAATGATTAAGTCAGCATTGGGCACTCGGGTGATGAGAGTTTCGCAGCCCGGAAAATAGGGTGAGGGCTAGTTGAAGCTGCCAGTAAACCTACCGTAATGCAACACACACGTTAAATTGAAGCATGCAGCTTTTTGTGCATTACCTATCTTTTTTGCATCGCACCACATTTTTAGAAATTGTAACAGCGGACTCATCCTCTAGAACGCGTATGAGAAAAGGCATAGGATGCGAAAGTGGATGGCAAAAGATGGGATGGAAAGAGAAACAACAGGTCAAAACTGAAGTTGCATATGGTGAGGTTGTACGAAACATATGGGTTAAGGTAGAACAATAAAGCAGCGCGAGGCAGGCTCTTGCAGTTGGTATCATACACTAAACAAATGCTAACTATCGAGGAACGCATGTATAACATGACCGTATGGAAAGAGCAGTCAACAACTTTGATGTAACTAAATCGCTGATATTACCGAACCTCAAGAATATAAGCTAATGTGATCTTATTGCTATGAATTAAATTTACCACACATGAAACTGAAACAAGTGCCTAGAATGTGCCCCTGAGAACACGAGAATAAACATAATAACCAATTAACCACTGGATTTACTCAGGAACCTTGAGCTCCAGAGTCCTTTGCTACTTGCCGTAAAGCGCTTCCATACCTTGTCAGGGCAGTAAGCGTTGTATAAATGCCATTAGAATACAACGAAATCAGACCAGAAAAAATGTTTTACAAAGCAATGGCAAAAGATGCCCCCCTAACCAGTTATAAGCCGTGACCCCTCACTCCTCCAAGTGCAAGCAGTAACGACCATCACCCTCATAATTGCCAACACGCGTGACTTCTCTAAAACAAAAAAAAAGATACAAAAGGAGAGCAAGGAAAAGTGTTGAAGGAAACTGCTATTTTCTGCCAGACGCACGAACTCGGTACCTGGCAGGAGGCCTGACTGCAGCCACTGAGCGCACATCAGCTGGCGCCCCGCCGACTTCAAACGGCTGTCCTTTTCCGAATGAAAGGAGACCTCTGTAACATCTCTGTCACGGGCGCGCACCTCCATTGCAGGGGAGTGGAGGTGCAGGCACCGGCACGGGCCGCGCGGCGAGCCCCGTCCATTACTCCCGTCAGATCTCCCGTCCCTGCCGAGGCAGCAGTAAGGCCGCTCAGAGCTCGCGCTGAGCTGCGCCGTCTGTCACCTCCGCGAGGTCTGTAATGAATTTGCACTTTGTGGTCGAACTACTGTACGTTTAATCGGAAAAAGATGTCCCCGTATCAGGCTGTTCTGGGCCAAAACAGTAAAAAGGCGATTCCTTGTGTTAACAATTTCTGCAGAATGGTTTATGAAAACCAGATTCTAGGGTATTATAAAATGCTTCGAAGCCCTTTAAAATGTCAACTGGAATCTCCAGAGACGGCATAAAATGTCAGCCCAGCTAAAGCGCCCGTTTAAAGCAGAAGGAATTAGCGATGAGCTGTCAGGGGCTGTTATCCAAAACAATCCGTTAAGAGGCAACAAAACGAACCCTTCCTCCCGGGCATACCTTATGTGGGAACTTTGTTTTATCACCCACGCCTTGGATAGCTTTGCAAGATGCTTGTTTAGAACAGTATCCATCGAGCGCAGAATAAAAAAAAATGCATAAAATAATTTTTGGCCTGCTTCATTCACGCTACATATAAATAAACAGGGATTTTTACGTTTTGGCCTAGTGGTGGCCTTGGATCCGCTAAGCCAACACTACTGGAGAAGTGTAGGCACAGCCTGTGGCTGTATCACAAATCCTGGCTTTGTTGTGCGCCAGCCATGTTGGGAAAGGAGCGGAAGCCACCGATGTCCCTGCCATTAATGTGACAAACTGTCCAGAAATTCCGCAGAGTTACTATTTATGGCTGAAACCCCATTTTTATTAGAATTGCCTCAGAAACAGTCTTTTGTCCTTTAATTTTACCGACAAGGGCCAGATCTAGTGGCAAACAAGTGCTCAAAACCAGTTAGGGAGGTGTAATCACATTAGTATTGGAAAAATAATTGATAAAAGAGGTGACTTTGGATTGAAGGGAGTCCTCATCATGGATTTTCTGGGGAAATAATCGCTATTTGTTAATTTGCAGAGGGCCCAAGAATAGAGAAGGTAGCTGCTTAATAGTGTCTGTCCTTCTCAGTAAACCAGCGCCCGAGTCTTGGGCATCTTAAATGGGATGAGCGCTGGTGCTCAGATTGTTACCTAACCAGGCCCCTGTGACCGCACCTCAGAGCCGCCCGCCCTCTACCTGGCCAAGGAACAAGTCACCATCACAATGCTCCTCCAGAGCACGGGCGTCCCATTTGCTGCAGATTCCTGTAGTTTCCTGCACAGCGCTCACGCCAGTCTCAGCCGCTCCGGCCTGGACGGTATCTACTCTGCTCCTGTTACACCCAACTTGTACCTGCACCGCCACCTGGGCCTCTGTAAGGTTGTCCACTGCTCAGCAGGATTGCTCTGCGCTCTGCACCCACCACTGTATCTATTCTGTGTGCATGCATTACATCTCTTTACGTGTGTATGGAATGTTTGCACTTCCGTTACCTGGGCTGCACGTGCTTTGATATGCTAACAAAGCTTGTGCTGCTGATGTCCAGGAGGTACATGTTCTGTGAAGGTGCTGTGTGTGAATCCTGCCCTGCTGTTTGCTCAATGTGTTCAAAGGAAACGTGCACTGCTAAGGCCATCACAGTGCCCCTCCAGAGTGGGGGAAGTTTGCACTCTGCTCTCTTTACTTTAACTGTGTGTGAGGTAGAAGCATGCTGCTGCTCGCACTCTCCATGGTATGTTTAGTCCGAAGTAACTAACTTTTACACATTTCTCAGGTATTTCCAATTGTTGCTGTTAAAAGGTACGCTGTATGTAGTAATGAAGTTATGTGCCCAGAATCACACAATTTGTTTTGACCATGAAAACCAGGATTACAACTTGGGACTCCTGACTCCATAACAATAATTTAGTCACAAATTACAACTCACTGGGTTGTATTTAACACTTCCCATATATAACATATCCTAACAGAATGTTGCATTAGAACCAAGTGGTGATGGAGTGAGATATTTTAGGAGCAGTTTCAGGGGTATCTTTGAGTAAGATATCAACAGTGTGTAATCTACTGCAATAATAACCATCAGTAAAGTAACTGTTTTCTTTGCCTTTGGGCACACCATTTTGGGATATTGTGATTTGCTGATAAGGGCAGGTGAGAGAGATAGCTGTCTCTCCATATGAAAGTTTGCGATCCTACCTTTCATGTCTAAAACCAAAACCACGCGCTTATTCATCAGATCCCACTTGAAGCCCAAATTAATTTAAGCCACCTGGATTCACTACTAAAACAGCATGTGTGTATTGGCCTTTTCTGTTCTTTTAATATCCAGGTTATCCTCTTTTTGAAACTGTGGCATGCCTTATTCTTAGTTATTCAAGTTTCAGCCACAGCATATAGCAATCCTTACCATTATATTGTAACCAACCCTCCTGTAGAATGTTACCCTGACTTCAAAGAGTACTTCAGCTATGCCAGGGAAAAAGATACAGCTGGCTGCCTCAACCTCTCCCAGTACAGCAGGATATCTGATGCCACGGCCACAGCCCAGACCAGCCACATAATCCCCGACCAACCAATGGGTTCTAAATTGATAAATACCAAAACGTAGGATAACACTTTGCACCTCTTACCCAGTATTTTGCTGATGTTGGAGTTGTGCATGTCCGGGAAAGCCTGGAGGATCTTCCTTCGTTCATCTTTCGCCCACACCATGAAGGCATTCATTGGACGTTTAATGTGTGGCTCACTGCTCCCGCGTCCTCTAGATTCACGATAAATCCTAGATTCTGACATACCGGCACTTCCTAAAAGAAGAGGGAATTGCTTCATATACATTGGAAGCCCATGCATCACATGCTTTATTAACATCCTAATTAACATTAAATATTGAGGGTACCCCCATTGGTCCATAACCAGCATTTTGAGAAACATTCCCTCAGTTTTGGATGTCCTCTTTGGGATCTGCAGTGGTCCATGAGACAATTCAGGTGCACCTAGGCTCTCTGGAAAGTATTTTTTACAAACCAACTTCATACAGTTACACATTATTGAATCAAGGTCTATAAACGCTGAATCAAAAGGTATGCACAAAAAAACAAGCTATTGCTGGGAATGGTCCTTACTGCAGGGTCATACCCAGACTTTTTGCCTTCCTCCTCCTTTTTATCACACTGTTTTTGTTGGCTTTCGGACTCAAGCGGACTCAAGGCACTTTACCACTGCTATCCAGTGCTAAACTGCATGTACTGTGTTTCTAAAACATGGTAATATTGGCTTCTCCATGATTGGCATATTTGATTTACTGATAAATCCCTAGTAAAGTGCACTAGGTGTGCCCTGGGCCTGTAATTCAAATGCTACTAGTGGGCTAGCAGCACTGGTTGTGCCACCCACTACAGTAGCCTTTCAAACATGCCTCAGGCCTGTCATTGCAAAGCCAGTGTGTGCAGTTTAAATTGTCATTTCGACCTGGCACATGTACCCACTTGCCAGGCCCAAACCTTCCCTTTTATTTATGTAAGTCACCCCTAAGATAGGCCCTGGTTAGCCCCAATGGCACGGTGTAGTGTATTTTAAAAGTTGGACATGTTTTTTTTTAAGTTTAACATGTCAAGATAGTGAAAAACTCTTAAATTAGTTTAGCACTATTTCAAGGTTTGTCTCTCACATAGGATAACATTGGGATTGGCTTGACACATCTCTTAAGTGTAATTTTCAATTTGGAAAAGATTGAAAAATGGAGTTTGATGTCTCTGGACTCACAACTTTAAAATACATCTTTTGGTGAAGTTGGATTTTAAATTGCAGGTCTGAAAATTACACTTTTAGAAAGTTGGCATTTTCTTACTTTAACCATTCTGTGCCTTCACCTGTCTCTGAATACAAGTCTGGGTTTAGATGACCGCTACATTTGTGTAGTCTCTCCAGACAGCCACAAACAGGCAGGGCTGGGTGTGACACTAGATACATCTGATAGTCATCCTGGACAGGGAGAGACAGTTTACACTTACATCTGAATAGACTGTGTCCTGCCCTCACACAAAGGGCTCATTACCCCGTACTGGTAGTCTGGAGCCAGGGATGGATTGAAAGGGGTCCTTGTGTACTTGACAGAATTCTTTTCAATTTTCCCCAACACCAAAGGCCTTTTGGGGTATAAGTATTGGGCCTCTGACACCATATACTCAGAACTCTACTGGAACCAAGGACACCCTGCCAGGAAGAAAAACTGCTGTGCTGCCCAAAGGGACTGCCACTCTGTAACTGCATTGCTGTGTTGGACTACTGCGTGCTGTGCTGTGCTGTAGAAGGGATTGCACCTTTGCTATTTCCTTTCCTGTGTTGGCCTGCTGCTTCTTGTCTGCAGTGGAAAGGACTGGACCTTTTCTCTACATCCTTCAACCCAAGATTCTCCAAGGGCATTTTGACTTGCCCCCTGTTCTTCTGCAGTCTTAAGGACATCAAAGACTGCTTTCAACTGACCTGCTACAGCACCTGGACTCTGCCATCTATAAGTCTACCCTGCCAAGTGGGTTCACCCCAGCACTGGACCCTTGGAAGTGGGCATTAGGTGCTCTGGTCCGGTGGTTTACATCAGAACCGCTGCAAAGCAACACAAAGTCTTGCAAAGCAATGCCACGCAGACAGTGCGCCAGGATTTAAGGTACTGTGTTCAGTAGGCCCAAGTGGGTCCCTGCAAATGGCCCACGCTCCATCGCAGTGGGCATGAACTTGTGACTTTGTCCTGTTCCAGCGCGACCAGATAACCCCAGTTAGTGCTTTGCGCTTCTATGTGCTATTTTACCTCAATCTTTAAAATTGCATATCTCAGAATCTACTTATTGGATTTTTGCTGTTTTGGTCTTGTTTTAATCAGATACATATTCTCTAGTTTTCTAACCCGGTGTTGAGTCCTTTTTGAGGAGTCTATCACTGTGTTTCTGTAATTAAGTGTTGCAGAAATACTTTACACATTGCCTTTTAAGTTCAGCCTGCCTGCTCTGTGCCAAGCTACCAGAGGGTGAGCACAGGTTAATTTAGGTTGTGTATCTGACTTACCCTGATTATGATTGTGGTCCCTACCCGGACAGAGTGCATACCTCTGCCGACTAGAGACCTAATTTCTAACAGCTTTCTTCTATAGTAAGAAGAATTGCTAGGGTGGATACTGTTCAATCCAGGAAAAGCCTTAAAACTCACAGATTCAACAGATAATCACACTGTTTTGATAGTTCAGGTACATGCTGATGTGGCAGGACTAACACTGGAAATTCCAACAGTATAGAACAGTCTCAGTGAAAGCTAGCCTGTGGCTGCCTGGAAGGAAGTAGGCAAGGGTTGCATTTACCACCTCCCTCCTGCTGCTTTCTACAACTCTTGCTCTGCTCCCAGTGACATCAGTATTTTTTCCTCTCCTTTACCATCTATATTCTCTTGGGCATCATTTCTTTCTGCACCAGATGAGTGCCTTTCTCCACCACGCTTGTCTCAGTCACTGTGTTCCTCCCCTCTCCTACCATTCCTAGTTACACCCTCATACCTGTTCCTTGGGGCACTGAGCCCCTGGTGTTCAAAAGGATATCACCTGCCTACTTCAGCAAGGCACAGAACAGTGGAACTTACAGGTCGATTGTTCAATGCAGAGATGACAGGCTTGCCAGAATTAATAGACTCATGCATACCACCAGCTCCTGCATTTGTACATATACCGTCCCTTCCCCGCTTATATGATATTGTATTTTCTTTAACGTCTCCCTGAAACTGCTCATGCTTTCGATTTCCATTTGAAATTTGGGTTTTTATGTTCTGCTACTTGTGGGATTCTTCCTCCCTTCATTGGCTAGCCAGTACTCTCCCTCGTCTCTGTTAGTCAATTCATCACCCTTCTCCAACCCAACTCGTGTTCTGCCGTTCCTCCCACTGGCCAACCAATTTCATGACCGCCTGCTTACCCTGTCTGTCTTCATTTCTCTATAATTCCATCCCAGACACAAGGACTGGGTTGGACTGTGAAGCTGACAGTAGAGATGAGGTGCACTCAATACAGCAGGGTGTTGGAGGGGCAACTTTGTTGTCATTAAAGTGGACAAGTCAATTCATCTTAAACAACTGCACGTTAGAGGTACATTTTCTATATGAAATACAGTTGTGGCTCGCTGTTATCTGAAGAGGCGGGGCGGTACGCAGGGGGAGGGAGGGACACAAAAACATTTCATGAAAAAAATAAAAAATAAAAATGTACCTGCTCTGCTGCCACAACGCTCCTCTTTCCCTCGCCAATGTAGGCAGGCACAGGCTCCCAGCCTGCCCTGCGGCCAATCCTGACGCTGCTCAGAGCAGCATTAGGATTGGTTGGGAGCCTGGGCACCAAAAGAGAACACAGTGTGCATGTGTGTTTGGCCGGCGCGAGACGGCCGGCCAAACATACATGCGCACTGAGGGTAGTGCGAGGGGAATTCACAGTGCACTTCCTTCGTCCCCGTCATCCCCCATGGCCCCACCCTTTAACAACGAAACGATAATAAACAAAGTTTATAATCGTTTCATTGTTAAAGGATTGCAGCTGCTGCTGTCCACGGGGCCAACCCTCCTCTGCCACAGCGGAGGAGCCGCCACTGATGAAATATCCATAAGCAACTCCTCCAGAGTCTAACCTAAAGTAGAGTGATGAGGGATTGTTTTCTGCAAGTTCTAACAGACAGATGCAGGCATTATCGCCTGGTCTAAACCCATATTTACTTATAACTGAAGGGCTGAAAACAGAATCCTGCTGCCTGAGGCACCATCATTAAGGAAGTACAGGGTCATGCAGGTGTATTGTATGAAGACTGTCTGGTATATAACAGTGTAGTTAGTAATCATGGGTACCAACCATCAGAGTCTCCACTCAGATTGAAATCCATCATGGTGTGGCTAAACTTTCCGTCTTCGTTCTGTTTGGCTTGCAGTTGCTGAGACAGGCTCTCCAGCGTTGTTTTATCCTGAAAAAGGAACATTTCACAATTTGAACTGTGAAATAAAACAGAGTGGAAAGCTTACATTGAAACCTTCAAACGTGTCCTTTGCTGTTTGGCTTATCCCCTCCATCCTCAGAGTAAGGTGGTCAATGTTAGTTTTTTAATAGGAGAAAAGTACATGGTCTCAATTCCCTGTCAAAGCCCCCGAATGTTCCAATAAAAGCAATTTTGCTTTCCCCTTCTTCGGTAAAATTGATGAAACCAGCATTTACACCGTCGTCCTTAAAAGTAGGGACGCTGCTACTGTCTTCCGCACAAAATATCCCACTTTACCTTTTTATAATCCTCAACATGTGTGGCCGATGAGCTGATAAAGATACCACTAGATTGTATTTCAATGGTCATTATTATTACTATATTATTAATATTAGTATTTCATTAATAAAAGTGGCAGTAGTATTCAAGTAGCTCTTGATGTTTTTAATATATTTTTCATTACTTTCAGTCATTAAGTTATTATTATTATGTGAATGTATGGCCTATATCAAAGACATTTTTGTGTGCAGTGCACAGTGAAAGAGAAAATATGAACAAACTGGCAATCGACTTATAGCAGATTCGTACTTATTTTTTATGAATATCTGACAGGCCAGGTTTTTGAAATATTGCTTTCCGAGTGATGTCTGAGACACAGCGCCTACCTAGAACACGCTGGAACAATGCGGCGGTTTCCGCTCTCTTGCTTCAAAGCTGAACTGTGCAGGTGAACAGAGATAAAATGCACAGGACGATGGAGTGAAGGCGGCCCTCCCTGCCTCCCACCACTCAGACACACAGACCAATGAAATAATTCAACTTGCGACCGCGAGGGACGGTGATTCTCCCAGCATGCCCCTCGACAGGCAGAGCGTCAAACATTCAGCTGCGCCTCCGCTGTGCTCCTTGCTGCCCCGACGTGCATGAACCCTCGGTCACTGTGGCACAGTCAGAGGAGTGTGGAGCGATGGCAGAGGGCACGGAAACACCCCGTTTGTGGTCAGACTATTTAGCCGTACTCCACGCATCTGTGCACGTGTTTATGGACACGTGCCATACTTCAGCTCACGACCTTAGTGTCCCAATACATCGTCACTCTGCACGGTATGGTTTTATGAAAGGTAGCTGACAAGCTTGACGACTTATTGTGGAAAGCGCGTAATAAGATAAAACTTTTACCATACGGAGCACATAAGAACGCACACCAACACAAAAGAAATGGACGCTTCAAATGAGCACCTTTTACACCAACGTACTAGAGAGGGTGTAAAGATCAGCCAAGTATAGAAAGTACAAGAGAAGATGCTAATCGGATTATTCACAGTTAGGGAATTGGCCCAGTGGCAAGCATCAGACCAAACGGAGGCCAAGTAATGGCTACCTGCATAGTAACTAGTGCAAGAGGGGTGCAGCGAGTAGCACTTCCACCGGATGTGACGCGGACATGGAGCAAACGTTGCAGACACCTGGCAGCTGAGACAGAGGATCGGAAGGCCGTGGTTGGCATCAGCATGTCAAGGTTTCTGGCTATAGAACCAGGGACGACAGTGTCTGCAGAAATTGTAAAAGAAAGTGTAGGATGCCTGTATTATGATTTGCAGGAAAGTAAAATACTTTTATCCTAGAGAACTTGAGCTAGAGAGAATAGATTTCCTTCCAGAAGTGAACAGTGGTGACACAGCCTAAGAGCTGAGATTGGAGTTCGGGGTGAAAGTAGAACGTACACAAATGTTTGTATATCATTGGCATTCAGAGGATCAGGGAAGCCAAATGATGGGACAGGTTTGTCTTCAGAGTAGGGGTTTTCACAACCTTCCGTCTCTTACACGAGGGACTAATCATGCAGCGGAAAACATAGGCTTCCACTTTCAAGGTTATCTTAAAAGTTGGTTGTCTTTTTTTTCTGTTAAAAGTGGATTTCACGATTATCCTCTGTTTCCGGTGTGGGGTCCCTTTTGTTACATTACATATACCATCCTGATCTCTTTACCCAGGCCGAAAATTATTTTTGCTCAACTTTTACTATAGTTTTAGTGATTGGCTTGTACAAGTCACGACATCATTCACCAGTGCAACAGGTGTTAAGCTCTCCTTCTGTTTCTCATGTTTCAAACCAACCTGTCCAGGCAACGCAGGCAGATCACTGATCGCTTTGCCTGGTCACTCAATAGCTCTTGAAAATATTTATAGACAGACAGACAGATAAATAGAAAGTCAGGAAGACAGATGATGGATTCAACACCCTTACTCAGGAAAATCCAAAGTCGACAAAGAGGAACAGGAGGAGCTGGGGGAGTGCAAGGAATCTACTAAAGGTCGGCAGAGTCTTACCGTGATATATTTGTCTGTTTATACGTGTTTCGAGTGCAATCAGCTTATGAATGGAGCAAGTTCCTAATTTTGAGGTAAAGAATCCTTAATTTTAATAATTCTGTTAAGTAGAACATTCTTAAGGCATTGACACGTACTATTCTACTTGAAATAAAGTGCTCCTGCAACCTCTGGTCTTTCCTCCTTGCTATTCGTGTGCAGACTTTCTTGAAATATTCAAGATTAAATTGCAAGGAGAAAACTAATCCTTTTCTAACTGTGCTCCCACCTGTTAACATTTCTGAAGTTATCTTCTCTATTCACTCATCTTGCAGCTGCTGCCCTTTGACCTTAGAAAGTCTGCGTCAGCTCCTTTTATAATCCTGCATGCTGTTCTTGCAGCTCCTTCCCACTTCTATTCTGACCCTTCCAACGCCTCTTCTTCAGGTTACTGCCTGACCTCACTTCTACTATGACCATTAAGTAAGGGTCCATTCCCAGGTCTACATAGATAACATGGCATGAGTTTCACAGTGCTTCAAACTGACACTCAGAGAAACTGCGCACAGGGAGACAAAGACTCCCTTAACATAATCGATTGTGTCAAGCAGGAGTACAAATTTACTCTTGTCTGGTGCAAACTACTGGTGGATAGGAGTTTGTATTGCCCTGCTTTGTATTGCCTCTCGTACATTATACCTCACATGCTCACCTTACCCCAGCTGGGTCCTGTGGTAAATAAGAGACTCGAAAAGTTACAACAGCTTATTTTCGGCTGCCTATTAAGGGAAACCATGCGCCAGTGTCAGTGAGCTCTATTGTGGGGCCCAGGTGCTAAAGAGAATGCGAGGCCCCTTTCTGTTTTCTGGTAGTGTACCTCGTTCAAAATAAAAACATTGTTGTGGAGCACATTTTGAGGCCGCTCCAGCATATGGTGGTACGTAGTGGCGGCTTACTTTGCCTGCCCCATCATAAATATAGCACAAACGAAAATCAGGCCTGATTTTGTGCTACAGCACGGGGCCCTAGAGACAGAGGGCCCACGGGAAACAACTCCGGATGCTTCTCTCCTGGGCTATAGTAAAACACAAATTAGTGGGGCGAGCAGTCATTGCAGACAGCTGTGTGTGATACTTTGTTAAAAAATAAAAAAATGGTTGAGACTTTTAGAAATAATTTAACATTTTAGAAAGTTAGAATTAGTTGTACCTTTGTGCACCACATACCAGTTTGATTCTATAGTTATAAAAATTATTCCGGAGCTATAAAATAAATTTTGTGTGGTTGGTAAAATATATCTTAGCAAGCAATACCACCGTGGTTTCTGTTAAGATGCATGCTTCAGAGATCAGTGCATCCTGTATGTCAGAGGTTAACATTCGGGGCAGGGATGACTTCAATAAGTATGTAAAATGGCCATTAAGGTGGCCTAAACGTCCAATTGCTTTCCATGTTGCAGGTTTGAAATCAGGCAGGGATGGTTCAACGTTATATCACCGTGTTGGCCAATTACCACATTTGTAACCTCCCCACGGATCATTCGTGGGTTACGCTTGCATACAATGATTTGAAATGAATGCAAATACTTTCAATGCATTTCTCTGTTGGCCATCCAGAAGTCAAAACATTTTTGCTGTCCTCAAGGAACAGAAATGGATGCCCCGGAAAAGCCTTTCACTGCTTGATGATGTGTCAAGGTTTCATTGTCAACTTTAATGTTGACTCAGCACTTTCAGAGACCCTGTTGTATGGGCTCCACACACTATCACAACCGCTCATCACAACACTGCTAACTGATTAAGGATGACCTACGTTCACTTAATTTTCCTGCTGTTTCCGCGAAAAAAATATATCTCTTGTAAAGAGCTCACAGTTAAGGATTTGACCTGGTTTGAATGTATATTACTTCTGAATCAATTAATAATTTGTCTGGAGCTCAGAACATGCAGCCTGAGACACCTACAGGCACCTGCACAGCAAACTGCAGAACTTTCCACAGTAAAAGGAAAGGTATTTAAATGGTTGGCAATATCCTCAAAAAGACAATAGAAAATCCCCCCACAGAGGCTTATAAATGAGGAAAGGGACCTTCAAGGTCCTCTATTATTACTGTTTGACAGAAGAATAGGAAGATGCTAAGTGCTAATGGTGAAGGAGCTCTGAAGGTAAAGGGGGTGGAGTTAGGGCAGTCCTAAGCACTGCAGTTAGCATCAGGAAGGTGCTAAGTAGCAAAGACAACAAACTCCTGGAGATGAAAAACAAGGATTCCATCCCTTGCTTCCCGCTAGCTGGAGGTAAAGAGGGGTAAAAATCATGAGAAAGTGTCTTACACTGTGGTTAGCACCAGGAAGTCAGTAGAGGTAAGCAGCAATGACGGCAAACTCCTGGAGATGATGCAAAATGACTCCAGGGCTTGCTTCTGCCAGCTAGAGGTAAAGGGGGCGGAGTCATGGGCAGTCCCCCGTATTGCAGCTGGAACCAGGAAAAGTTGGTACTGATTTACAGCAGCGACAACAAACTTTTGGAAATGACACGCAATGAATCCCGCAGTTAGTTCACGCCAGGTAGAAGTAAAGTAGGGTGGAGTCATGGGCAGTCCATCACACTGTGAGTCGGTGCCGATGAGCAGCAATGACAGCATACTCTTAGAGATGACACACGATGATTCCCGCACTTGGCTCGTACCGTTTGGAGGTAAAGAGGGGAGGAGTCATCCGCAGTCCCGTGTGATGGAATTAGAAACAAGAAGAGCCTGTGGTGCCAAGTAGATGACATTATTTACCCCGTAATCCAAGCTGACAACAGAACAACTTTACCTATAGCTTCTAGAGCTGGGTGCTCAGCTTGTGTAATGTGCAATTTGCATCTCATTGACTTCTGTGATATGCCAGACTCCACGTCCATGCACAAAGCTTTGTTTCTACCATGTCTGCTCTCAGGTTTTATGGGATTCGCAGCAAGCCCTGGCTTCATTACTGTATCAAGAGAGCAGAAAACCATGTTCAGCAATGGAAATAATACAACAATGAGAAACTTCTCCTTGCCACACATGTCATCACAGTTTAAGAAAGAAGAAGCTGAAATTGCCGTTTTCAAAAACATTACAGCCGGAAACAAGGGCCTCCATTTTGCTAAATTAATGGCAGAGTACAGATAATGCCAATCCGCCCTCAACCTATAAAATCCCTTTAGTGCCGCCAAAAAGGGACGCGCGCTGGTTTCAGGTTCACGCATAAAGAGCATCCATTAATCATGGTTATCTTAATTTGGTAGCCGTTACATGTAGTTAAAACTCCCACAGCTAGCCAAGGCTGCAGTGGTTGCAAGCACATAATAAATGATAGCAGGGCTGCCAGATGCTTCAACGGGAGCCGCAGTGGCACAAGCTGAGCAATGTTGTTCTCAATCAAAACTGAAGGTCAGAATGAGCAGAAAACAGAAACACTCAGCTATTACATAGAAAGTTGTTCTGCTTTCAAGCTTGGTTATTGGCGTTCTGACGACTCCTGTCAATGGTACAGAGGGAACATGTATGAACAGTTGTGAACCCGTGCAGTAAAGCAGATACACAAACTAACACCTAACAACCAGCAGGGGACATTCCGGATTACTTTTTTAGGGTCGAGAATGCGTTGCATGCGCTCGCGCATGCGTATCGCAGCAAGACGCTTTTGTATTTAGAAAAGGGCTCGGAGCCCTGTCAACTTCACGTCAGTGTTTTTTATTGGTTCGTGGGCTTGCCTAATAAAATCTGCTTGCTTTCATTAGTCGAAGGCACGCATACGTCATGCCTTTTCCGGTGGCTAGCCCTCCTCGAGCGCAGCGACCAAGTACAGAAAACATGCGAGGCTCGCTGTTTTCCATTGGGCTCGTGGACTTATTTTTCTCTAATTTACTAGCGCGATCTCGCTTGGCAGAAGTCGAGTGCTTTACATAGTTAATTTCACTTTTTCGGGTTATGTACATAAAGGCACTTTTGCCCGATAGGTGGAAAGTCGGGTTAGGAGTTTACAACGCGATCAGCTCTAACATGAGCAAACGCGAGACCCGTTGCATTGTAAATGTTTGTCTTCCTTGTGCTGAACCGGGGTAGCCAATGGCAGTGATGAGGCACCATAGGGCTGGCCAGCACCATCTGCCCCTCACTGACGTCTGTGCACGCACCATCGCCAACTGGGAGAGGTAAAGTGAGCGTGGCAAGGAGGACCAACAAAATGAAAAACCATAAGAATAAAAGACAAAAAAGCTTCACTAACAAGGAGGGACTGAAAGAAGCTAAATTAAAGAGGGTGGTAAGGCCTTGTTAATGACTAAACAACTAAAGGCTTACTTGCAAACTGAAGCAAGCAGCTATTCACTCTTCTATGTATACAAGTCGCTTGTCGCAGATGTAAGGAAATGCCTCCTTGGCATGGTTGCCCCCTGACTTTTTGCCTTTGCTGATGCTATGTTTACAATTGAAAGTGTGCTGAGGCCTGCTAACCAGGCCCCAGCACCAGTGTTCTTTCCCTAACCTGTACTTTTGTATCCACAATTGGCAGACCCTGGCATCCAGATAAGTCCCTTGTAACTGGTACTTCTAGTACCAAGGGCCCTGATGCCAAGGAAGGTCTCTAAGGGCTGCAGCATGTCTTATGCCACCCTGGAGACCTCTCACTCAGCACAAACACTCTGCTTGCCAGCTTGTGTGTGCTAGTGAGGACAAAACGAGTAAGTCGACATGGCACTCCCCTCAGGGTGCCATGCCAGCCTCTCACTGCCTATGCAGTATAGGTAAGACACCCCTCTAGCAGGCCTTACAGCCCTAAGGCAGGGTGCACTATACCATAGGTGAGGGTACCAGTGCATGAGCATGGTACCCCTACAGTGTCTAAACAAAACCTTAGACATTGTAAGTGCAGGGTAGCCATAAGAGTATATGGTCTGGGAGTCCGTCAAACACGAACTCCACAGCACCATAATGGCTACACTGAAAACTGGGAAGTTTGGTATCAAACTTCTCAGCACAATAAATGCACACTGATGCCAGTGTACATTTTATTGTAAAATACACCCCAGAGGGCACCTTAGAGGTGCCCCCTGAAACTTAACCGACTATCTGTGTAGGCTGACTAGTTTTAGCAGCCTGCCACAAACCAAGACATGTTGCTGGCCCCATGGGGAGAGTGCCTTTGTCACTCTGAGGCCAGTAACAAAGCCTGCACTGGGTGGAGATGCTAACACCTCCCCCAGGCAGGAATTGTCACACCTGGCGGTGAGCCTCAAAGGCTCACCTCCTTTGTGCCAACCCAGCAGGACACTCCAGCTAGTGGAGTTGCCCGCCCCCTCCGGCCAGGCCCCACTTTTGGCGGCAAGGCCGGAGAAAATAATGAGAAAAACAAGGAGGAGTCACTGGCCAGTCAGGACAGCCCCTAAGGTGTCCTGAGCTGAAGTGACTCTAACTTTTAGAAATCCTCCATCTTGCAGATGGAGGATTCCCCCAATAGGGTTAGGATTGTGACCCCCTCCCCTTGGGAGGAGGCACAAAGAGGGTGTACCCACCCTCAGGGCTAGTAGCCATTGGCTACTAACCCCCCAGACCTAAACACGCCCTTAAATTTAGTATTTAAGGGCTACCCTGAACCCTAGAAAATTAGATTCCTGCAACTACAAGAAGAAGGACTGCCTAGCTGAAAACCCCTGCAGAGGAAGACCAGAAGACGACAACTGCCTTGGCTCCAGAAACTCACCGGCCTGTCTCCTGCCTTCCAAAGATCCTGCTCCAGCGACGCCTTCCAAAGGGACCAGCGACCTCGACATCCTCTGAGGACTGCCCCTGCTTCGAAAAGACAAGAAACTCCCGAGGACAGCGGACCTGCTCCAAGAAAAGCTGCAACTTTGTTTCCAGCAGCTTTAAAGAACCCTGCAAGCTCCCCGCAAGAAGCGTGAGACTTGCAACACTGCACCCGGCGACCCCGACTCGGCTGGTGGCGATCCAACACCTCAGGAGGGACCCCAGGACTACTCTAAGACTGTGAGTACCAAAACCTGTCCCCCCTGAGCCCCCACAGCGCCGCCTGCAGAGGGAATCCCGAGGCTTCCCCTGACCGCGACTCTTTGAATCCTAAGTCCCGACGCCTGGGAGAGACCCTGCACCCGCAGCCCCCAGGACCTGAAGGACCGGACTTTCACTGGAGAAGTGACCCCCAGGAGTCCCTCTCCCTTGCCCAAGTGGAGGTTTCCCCGAGGAACCCCCCCCTTGCCTGCCTGCAGCGCTGAAGAGATCCCGAGATCTCTCATAGACTAACATTGCGAACCCGACGCTTGTTTCTACACTGCACCCGGCCGCCCCCGCGCCGCTGAGGGTGAAATTTCTGTGTGGGCTTGTGTCCCCCCCGGTGCCCTACAAAACCCCCCTGGTCTGCCCTCCGAAGACGCGGGTACTTACCTGCAAGCAGACCGGAACCGGGGCACCCCCTTCTCTCCATTCTAGCCTATGCGTTTTGGGCACCACTTGGAACTCTGCACCTGACCGGCCCTGAGCTGCTGGTGTGGTGACTTTGGGGTTGCTCTGAACCCCCAACGGTGGGCTACCTTGGACCAAGAACTAAGCCCTGTAAGTGTCTTACTTACCTGGTTAACCTAACAAATACTTACCTCCCCTAGGAACTGTGAAAATTGCACTAAGTGTCCACTTTTAAAACAGCTATTTGTGAATAACTTGAAAAGTATACATGCAATTTTGATGATTTGAAGTTCCTAAAGTACTTACCTGCAATACCTTTCGAATGAGATATTACATGTAGAATTTGAACCTGTGGTTCTTAAAATAAACTAAGAAAAGATATTTTTCTATACAAAAACCTATTGGCTGGATTTGTCTCTGAGTGTGTGTACCTCATTTATTGTCTATGTGTATGTACAACAAATGCTTAACACTACTCCTTGGATAAGCCTACTGCTCGACCACACTACCACAAAATAGAGCATTAGTATTATCTATTTTTACCACTATTTTACCTCTAAGGGGAACCCTTGGACTCTGTGCATGCTATTCCTTACTTTGAAATAGCACATACAGAGCCAACTTCCTACATTGGTGGATCAGCGGTGGGGTACAAGACTTTGCATTTGCTGGACTACTCAGCCAATACCTGATCACACGACAAATTCCAAAATTGTCATTAGAAATTCATTTTTGCAATTTGAAATTTTTCTAAATTCTTAAAAGTCCTGCTAGGGCCTTGTGTGTTAAGTCCCTGTTTAGCATTGTCTTTTAGAGTTTAAAAGTTTGTTAAAAGTTTGAAATTAGATTCTAGAAACAGTTTTAGATTCTTTAAAAAGTCTTCCAACTCTTAACAAAATAATGTCTGATACAGAGATGAATGTGGTGGAACTCGACACCACACCTTACCTCCATCTTAAGATGAGGGAGCTAAGGTCTCTCTGTAATATCAAAAAAATAACCATTGGCTCTAGACCTACCAAAATTCAGCTCCAGGAGCTGTTGGCAGAGTTTGAAAAAGCCAACCCCTCTGATGATGACCTCACAGAGGAAGAGATTAGTGACTTGGAGGCCAATGTCCCTCCTCCAGTCCTAAATAGGGAGAACAGGACCCCTCAAGTCCTGTCTCCAACTGTGTTAGTCAGAAATAGTGAGTCCCTCACAGGAGGGTCCCACATTTCTGAAATCACTGAGGATGCTCTCAGTGAAGATGACCTCCTGTTAGCCAGGATGGCCAAAAGATTGGCTTTAGAGAGACAGCTCCTAGCCATAGAAAGGGAAAGACAAGAGATGGGCCTAGGACCCATCAATGGTGGCAGCAATATAAATAGGGTCAGAGATTCTCCTGACATGTTAAAAATCCCCAAAGGGATTGTGACAAAATTTGAAGATGGTGATGACATCACCAAGTGGTTCACAGCTTTTGAGAGGGCTTGTGTAACCAGAAAAGTGAACAGATCTCACTGGGGTGCTCTCCTTTGGGAAATGTTCACTGGAAAGTGTAGGGATAGACTCCTCACACTCTCTGGAAAAGATGCAGAATCTTATGACCTCATGAAGGGTACCCTGATTGAGGGCTTTGGATTCTCCACTGAGGAGTACAGGATTAGGTTCAGGGGGGCTCAAAAATCCTCGAGCCAGACCTGGGTTGACTTTGTTGACTACTCAGTGAAAACACTAGATGGTTGGATTCAAGGCAGTGGTGTAAGTAATTATGATGGGCTGTACAATTTATTTGTGAAAGAACACCTGTTAAGTAATTGTTTCAATGATAAACTGCATCAGCATCTGGTAGACCTAGGACCAATTTCTCCCCAAGAATTGGGAAAGAAGGCGGACCATTGGGTCAAGACAAGGGTGTCCAAGACTTCAACAGGGGGTGACCAAAAGAAAGGGGTCACAAAGACTCCCCAGGGGAAGGGTGATGAGACAACCAAAACTAAAAATAGTAAAGAGTCTTCTACAGGCCCCCAAAAACCTGCACAGGAGGGTGGGCCCAGAGCCTCTTCACAAAACAATGGGTACAAGGGTAAAAACTTTGATCCCAAAAAGGCCTGGTGTCATAGCTGTAAACAGCATGGACACCAAACTGGAGACAAGGCCTGTCCCAAGAAAGGTTCCACTCCAAACTCCCATCCAGGTAACACTGGTATGGCTAGTCTCCAAGTGGGATCAACAGTGTGCCCAGAGCAAATCAGGGTCCACACTGAAGCTACTCTAGTTTCTGAGGGTGGGGTGGATTTAGCCACACTAGCTGTCTGGCCGCCTAACATGCAAAAATACAGACAGCAACTCTTAATTAATGGGACTAGAATAGAGGGCCTGAGGGATACAGGTGCCAGTGTCACCATGGTGACAAAGAAACTGGTTTCCCCTGGCCAATACCTGACTGGAAAAACTTACACAGTCACCAACGCTGACAATCAGAGAAAAGTACATCCCATGGCAATGGTTACTTTAGAATGGGGAGGGGTCAATGGCCTGAAACAGGTGGTGGTCTCCTCAAATATCCCAGTGGACTGTCTGCTTGGAAATGACCTGGAGTCCTCAGCATGGGCTGAGGTAGAACTAAAAACCCATGCAGCAATGCTGGGTATCCCTGAACTGGTGTGTGTGAAAACAAGAGCACAATGCAAGGCACAGGGTGAACAAGTAGAGCTGGAGTCTGGAAGAATGGCCCAGCCTACCAAGAGAACAGGAAAGTCAGTTGGGAAACCAACTACAACACAGCAAAAGAAAGGGAACCTCTCTTCTCAGGAAGAAGTTCTGCCCTCTGAGGGAACTGAGCCTTTGGAGCTTGAACCTTATCAGGTTGAGCTCTTAGGCCCAGGGGGACCCTCAAGGGAGGAGCTGTGTAAGGGACAAGAAACCTGTCCCTCTCTTGAAGGCCTTAGGCAGCAAGCTGCTGAAGAGTCCAAAGGCAAGAAAAATGGAACGCATAGGGTCTATTGGGAAGATGGACTCCTGTACACTGAGGCCAGAGACCCCAAACCTGGTGCCACTAGGAGAGTGGTAGTGCCTCAGCTGTTCAGGAAGTTCATCCTAACATTGGCCCATGACATTCCCCTTACTGGACATTTGGGACAAACCAAGACGTGGGAGAGGTTAGTCAACCACTTCTACTGGCCCAATATGTCCAACATGGTTAAGGAGTTTTGCCTCTCCTGCCCCACCTGTCAAGCCAGTGGTAAGACAGGTGGACATCCAAAGGCCCCCCTCATTCCACTTCCAGTGGTGGGGGTTCCCTTTGAAAGAGTGGGTGTGGACATAGTTGGTCCACTGGAACCTCCCACAGCCTCAGGAAATATGTATATCCTGGTAGTAGTGGATCATGCTACCAGGTATCCTGAAGCTATTCCCCTTAGGTCGACTACTGCCCCTGCAGTAGCCAAGGCCCTCATTGGTATCTTTACCAGAGTGGGTTTCCCTAAGGAGGTGGTGTCTGACAGAGGTACCAACTTCATGTCAGCATACCTAAAGCACATGTGGAATGAGTGTGGGGTGACTTATAAATTCACTACACCATACCATCCACAAACTAATGGCTTAGTTGAGAGATTCAACAAGACATTAAAGGGCATGATCATGGGGCTCCCAGAAAAACTCAAAAGGAGATGGGATGTCCTCTTGCCATGCCTGCTTTTCGCTTACAGAGAGGTGCCACAGAAGGGAGTAGGATTCTCACCCTTTGAACTTCTGTTTGGTCATCCTGTAAGGGGACCACTTGCCCTTGTTAAAGAAGGCTGGGAGAGACCTCTCCATGAGCCTAAACAGGACATAGTGGACTATGTACTTGGCCTTCGCTCTAGAATGGCAGAGTACATGGAAAAGGCAACCAAAAACCTTGAGGCCAGCCAACAGCTCCAGAAGTTTTGGTATGACCAAAAGGCTGCACTGGTTGAGTTCCAACCAGGGCAGAAAGTCTGGGTTCTGGAGCCTGTGGCTCCCAGGGCACTCCAGGACAAATGGAGTGGCCCTTACCCAGTACTAGAAAGGAAGAGTCAGGTCACCTACCTGGTGGACCTGGGCACAAGCAGGAGCCCCAAGAGGGTGATCCATGTGAACCACCTTAAGCTCTTCCATGACAGGGCTGATGTCAATCTGTTGATGGTAACAGATGAGGATCAGGAGGCAGAGAGTGAACCTCTCCCTGACCTTCTGTCATCAGACCCAAAAGATGGCACAGTAGATGGAGTGATCTACTCAGACACCCTCTCTGGCCAACAGCAAGCTGATTGTAGGAGAGTCCTACAACAGTTTCCTGAACTCTTCTCCTTAACCCCTGGTCAGACACACCTGTGTACCCATGATGTGGACACAGGAGACAGCATGCCTGTCAAGAACAAAATCTTTAGACAGTCGGACCATGTTAAGGAAAGCATCAAGGTGGAAGTCCACAAGATGCTGGAATTGGGAGTAATTGAGCGCTCTGACAGCCCCTGGGCTAGCCCAGTGGTCTTAGTCCCCAAACCTCACACCAAAGATGGAAAGAAAGAGATGAGGTTTTGTGTGGACTACAGAGGGCTCAATTCTGTCACCAAGACAGATGCTCATCCAATCCCAAGAGCTGATGAGCTCAGAGACAAATTAGGTGCTGCCAAATTCTTAAGTACCTTTGACTTGACAGCAGGGTACTGGCAAATAAAAATGGCACCTGGAGCAAAAGAGAAAACAGCATTCTCCACACCTGATGGGCATTATCAGTTTACTGTTATGCCCTTTGGTTTAAAGAATGCCCCTGCCACCTTCCAAAGGTTGGTGAATCAAGTCCTTGCTGGCTTGGAGTCCTTTAGCACAGCTTATCTTGATGATATTGCTGTCTTTAGCTCCACCTGGCAGGATCACCTGGTCCACCTGAAGAAGGTTTTGAAGGCTCTGCAATCTGCAGGCCTCTCTATCAAGGCATCCAAATGCCAGATAGGGCAGGGAACTGTGGTTTACTTGGGACACCTTGTAGGTGGAGGCCAAGTTCAGCCACTCCAACCCAAGATCCAGACTATTCTGGACTGGGTAGCTCCAAAAACCCAGACTCAAGTCAGGGCATTCCTTGGCTTGACTGGGTATTACAGGAGGTTTGTGAAGGGATATGGATCCATTGTGACAGCCCTCACTGAACTCACCTCCAAGAAAATGCCCAAGAAAGTGAACTGGACTGTGGAATGCCAACAGGCCTTTGACACCCTGAAACAGGCAATGTGCTCAGCACCAGTTCTCAAAGCTCCAGATTATTCTAAGCAGTTCATTGTGCAAACTGATGCCTCTGAACATGGGATAGGGGCAGTTTTGTCCCAAACAAATGATGATGGCCTTGACCAGCCTGTTGCTTTCATTAGCAGGAGGTTACTCCCCAGGGAGCAGCGTTGGAGTGCCATTGAGAGGGAGGCCTTTGCTGTGGTTTGGTCCCTGAAGAAGCTGAGACCATACCTCTTTGGGACTCACTTCCTAGTTCAAACTGACCACAGACCTCTCAAATGGCTGATGCAAATGAAAGGTGAAAATCCTAAACTGTTGAGGTGGTCCATCTCCCTACAGGGAATGGACTTTATAGTGGAACACAGACCTGGGACTGCCCATGCCAATGCCGATGGCCTTTCCAGGTTCTTCCACTTAGAAAATGAAGACTCTCTTGGGAAAGGTTAGTCTCATCCTCTTTCGTTTGGGGGGGGGTTGTGTAAGGAAATGCCTCCTTGGCATGGTTGCCCCCTGACTTTTTGCCTTTGCTGATGCTATGTTTACAATTGAAAGTGTGCTGAGGCCTGCTAACCAGGCCCCAGCACCAGTGTTCTTTCCCTAACCTGTACTTTTGTATCCACAATTGGCAGACCCTGGCATCCAGATAAGTCCCTTGTAACTGGTACTTCTAGTACCAAGGGCCCTGATGCCAAGGAAGGTCTCTAAGGGCTGCAGCATGTCTTATGCCACCCTGGAGACCTCTCACTCAGCACAAACACTCTGCTTGCCAGCTTGTGTGTGCTAGTGAGGACAAAACGAGTAAGTCGACATGGCACTCCCCTCAGGGTGCCATGCCAGCCTCTCACTGCCTATGCAGTATAGGTAAGACACCCCTCTAGCAGGCCTTACAGCCCTAAGGCAGGGTGCACTATACCATAGGTGAGGGTACCAGTGCATGAGCATGGTACCCCTACAGTGTCTAAACAAAACCTTAGACATTGTAAGTGCAGGGTAGCCATAAGAGTATATGGTCTGGGAGTCCGTCAAACACGAACTCCACAGCACCATAATGGCTACACTGAAAACTGGGAAGTTTGGTATCAAACTTCTCAGCACAATAAATGCACACTGATGCCAGTGTACATTTTATTGTAAAATACACCCCAGAGGGCACCTTAGAGGTGCCCCCTGAAACTTAACCGACTATCTGTGTAGGCTGACTAGTTTTAGCAGCCTGCCACAAACCAAGACATGTTGCTGGCCCCATGGGGAGAGTGCCTTTGTCACTCTGAGGCCAGTAACAAAGCCTGCACTGGGTGGAGATGCTAACACCTCCCCCAGGCAGGAATTGTCACACCTGGCGGTGAGCCTCAAAGGCTCACCTCCTTTGTGCCAACCCAGCAGGACACTCCAGCTAGTGGAGTTGCCCGCCCCCTCCGGCCAGGCCCCACTTTTGGCGGCAAGGCCGGAGAAAATAATGAGAAAAACAAGGAGGAGTCACTGGCCAGTCAGGACAGCCCCTAAGGTGTCCTGAGCTGAAGTGACGCTAACTTTTAGAAATCCTCCATCTTGCAGATGGAGGATTCCCCCAATAGGGTTAGGATTGTGACCCCCTCCCCTTGGGAGGAGGCACAAAGAGGGTGTACCCACCCTCAGGGCTAGTAGCCATTGGCTACTAACCCCCCAGACCTAAACACGCCCTTAAATTTAGTATTTAAGGGCTACCCTGAACCCTAGAAAATTAGATTCCTGCAACTACAAGAAGAAGGACTGCCTAGCTGAAAACCCCTGCAGAGGAAGACCAGAAGACGACAACTGCCTTGGCTCCAGAAACTCACCGGCCTGTCTCCTGCCTTCCAAAGATCCTGCTCCAGCGACGCCTTCCAAAGGGACCAGCGACCTCGACATCCTCTGAGGACTGCCCCTGCTTCGAAAAGACAAGAAACTCCCGAGGACAGCGGACCTGCTCCAAGAAAAGCTGCAACTTTGTTTCCAGCAGCTTTAAAGAACCCTGCAAGCTCCCCGCAAGAAGCGTGAGACTTGCAACACTGCACCCGGCGACCCCGACTCGGCTGGTGGCGATCCAACACCTCAGGAGGGACCCCAGGACTACTCTAAGACTGTGAGTACCAAAACCTGTCCCCCCTGAGCCCCCACAGCGCCGCCTGCAGAGGGAATCCCGAGGCTTCCCCTGACCGCGACTCTTTGAATCCTAAGTCCCGACGCCTGGGAGAGACCCTGCACCCGCAGCCCCCAGGACCTGAAGGACCGGACTTTCACTGGAGAAGTGACCCCCAGGAGTCCCTCTCCCTTGCCCAAGTGGAGGTTTCCCCGAGGAACCCCCCCCTTGCCTGCCTGCAGCGCTGAAGAGATCCCGAGATCTCTCATAGACTAACATTGCGAACCCGACGCTTGTTTCTACACTGCACCCGGCCGCCCCCGCGCCGCTGAGGGTGAAATTTCTGTGTGGGCTTGTGTCCCCCCCGGTGCCCTACAAAACCCCCCTGGTCTGCCCTCCGAAGACGCGGGTACTTACCTGCAAGCAGACCGGAACCGGGGCACCCCCTTCTCTCCATTCTAGCCTATGCGTTTTGGGCACCACTTTGAACTCTGCACCTGACCGGCCCTGAGCTGCTGGTGTGGTGACTTTGGGGTTGCTCTGAACCCCCAACGGTGGGCTACCTTGGACCAAGAACTAAGCCCTGTAAGTGTCTTACTTACCTGGTTAACCTAACAAATACTTACCTCCCCTAGGAACTGTGAAAATTGCACTGTGTCCACTTTTAAAACAGCTATTTGTGAATAACTTGAAAAGTATACATGCAATTTTGATGATTTGAAGTTCCTAAAGTACTTACCTGCAATACCTTTCGAATGAGATATTACATGTAGAATTTGAACCTGTGGTTCTTAAAATAAACTAAGAAAAGATATTTTTCTATACAAAAACCTATTGGCTGGATTTGTCTCTGAGTGTGTGTACCTCATTTATTGTCTATGTGTATGTACAACAAATGCTTAACACTACTCCTTGGATAAGCCTACTGCTCGACCACACTACCACAAAATAGAGCATTAGTATTATCTATTTTTACCACTATTTTACCTCTAAGGGGAACCCTTGGACTCTGTGCATGCTATTCCTTACTTTGAAATAGCACATACAGAGCCAACTTCCTACAGCAGATCTGTAGTACTTGCACACAAATGCACACGTAAGAATTTGAGAGCCAACACATTTCTGAGACCACAAGCAAAAAATGGACTAGATACTTAATAGACTAACCAGAAAGCACCTGAGGAGAGGATGTAGGAAAGCGCTATAGAATAGAACACAATAGAATCAGCTCGGATATCTTCAGTCATTCAAAGCAAAGAGTGCATCTGAGCACAGAGCCGGCCTAATGTAGTGGCAGTGCTCCAACAACACTCATTCCACTTATGAAACTGACGGACTAGGGAAGGAGCTCGCGCACAGAAACGGAGGGAAGACTAAAGTGAAGGATCTGCTGAAAAGTTGCTTGGCTTCCAGTTGGTAAGAGGTGCCACAGCTCAAGCGCACTTGGCTCTCAGTGACAAGAATTGTGCTCTTCCTACAGATGAATTCAGTGTTTATTCCCGAGGTTGTCAGAGAGCAGGGGAAATGGAAACGCACTCGCAAAACGTCCTTTGCTAATCGCGTTCCTTTGTTTCACAGCTGTGACTCTGACCTTCTGAGGATTCTGAAGCGAAGATTAAAATGTGACTTTTTGCTTCACAGTTTTCATTGCGATGTGGAGTCACGCGGAAAAGAATATTTTGGGCTTCAAAAAAAGAATTAAAAAAAAGAGACGGACCTTCTGATCATCGTTGGAGAGTTGATCACTGTGGAGCTTGGGAATGCGCGGGAAAAGACTTTCCAAGGCAGAGAACCAGAATGTTCAGTGGGGCAACTGTGTTCACATTCAGAGTATTTGAAAGTGATCATGAAAATGACTGGAAAAACCAAGAAGCCTTCGCCCACCTAATTACCAAGGGGGATTTCTGAAAATAATGTTGGGAATGTCTGCTGTCTTTATGAAATCGCCTGAAAATTAGAGACCACCAGCACATCTGTTACTGTTCGTGCTTAGATCAGAAGGATGGTACAACTCAAAGCATCGCCCATCTCAGGTACGTACCTCTTTCAAAGTTACTTTTCGGATGCAGTCTACTACCAAAAGAATACACGGTTGGTGCATATTGTAGGAAGTTGGCTCTGTATGTGCTATTTCAAAGTAAGGAATAGCATGCACAGAGTCCAAGGGTTCCCCTTAGAGGTAAAATAGTGGTAAAAAGAGATAATACTAATGCTCTATTTTGTGGTAGTGTGGTCGAGCAGTAGGCTTATCCAAGGAGTAGTGTTAAGCATTTGTTGTACATACACATAGACAATAAATGAGGTACACACACTCAGAGACAAATCCAGCCAATAGGTTTTGTATAGAAAAATATCTTTTCTCAGTTTATTTTAAGAACCACAGGTTCAAATTTAACATGTAATATCTTGTTTGAAAGGTATTGCAGGTAAGTACATTTGGAACTTTGAATCATTTCAATTGCATGTATACTTTTCAAGTTATTCACAAATAGCTATTTCAAAAGTGGACACACTGCAATTTTCACAGTTCCTGGGGGAGGTAAGTTTTTGTTAGTTTTACCAGGTAAGTAAGACACTTACAGGGTTCAGTTCTTGGTCCAAGGTAGCCCACCGTTGGGGGTTCAGAGCAACCCCAAAGTTACCACACCAGCAGCTCAGGGCCGGTCAGGTGCAGAGTTCAAAGTGGTGCCCAAAACGCATAGGCTTCAATGGAGAGAAGGGGGTGCCCCGGTTCCAGTCTGCCAGCAGGTAAGTACCCGCGTCTTCAGAGGGCAGACCAGGGGGGTTTTGTAGGGCACCGGGGGGGACACAAGCCCACACAGAAATTTCACCCTCAGCGGCGCGGGGGCGGCCGGGTGCAGTGTTAGAACAAGCGTCGGGTTCGCAATGGAAGTCAATGAGAGATCAAGGGATCTCTTCAGCGCTGCAGGCAGGCAAGGGGGGGCTTCCTCGGGGAAACCTCCACTTGGGCAAGGGAGAGGGACTCCTGGGGGTCACTTCTGCAGTGAAAGTCCGGTCCTTCAGGTCCTGGGGGCTGCGGGTGCAGGGTCTTTTCCAGGCGTCGGGACTTAGGTTTCAGAGAGTCGCGGTCAGGGGAAGCCTCGGGATTCCCTCTGCAGGCGGCGCTGTGGGGGCTCAGGGGGGACAGGTTTTGGTACTCACAGTCGTAGAGTAGTCCGGGGGTCCTCCCTGAGGTGTTGGTTCTCCACCAGCCGAGTCGGGGTCGCCGGGTGCAGTGTTGCAAGTCTCACGCTTCTTGCGGGGAGATTGCAGGGTTCTTTAAAGCTGCTCCTTTGGATAAAGTTGCAGTCTTTTTGGAGCAGGTCCGCTGTCCTCGGGAGTTTCTTGTCGTCGTCGAAGCAGGGCAGTCCTCAGAGGATGCAGAGGTCGCTGGTCCCTTTGGAAGGCGTCGCTGGAACAGAGTTCTTTGGAAGGCAGGAGACAGGCCGGTGAGTTTCTGGAGCCAAGGCAGTTGTTGTCTTCTGGTCTTCCTCTGCAGGGGTTTTCAGCTAGGCAGTCCTTCTTCTTGTTGTTGCAGGAATCTAAATCTTTAGGTTCAGGGAAGCCCTTAAATACTAAATTTAAGGGCGTGTTTAGGTCTCGGGGTTAGTAGCCAATGGCTACTAGCCCTGAGGGTGGGTACACCCTCTTTGTGCCTCCTCCCAAGGGGAGGGGGTCACATTCCTATCCCTATTGGGGGAATCCTCCTTCTACAAGATGGAGGATTTCTAAAAGTCAGAGTCACCTCAGCTCAGGACACCTTAGGGGCTGTCCTGACTGGCCAGTGACTCCTCCTTGTTTTTCTCATTATCTCTCCTGGACTTGCCGCCAAAAGTGGGGGCTGTGTCCAGGGGGCGGGCATCTCCACTAGCTGGAGTGCCCTGGGGCATTGTAACACGAAGCTTGAGCCTTTGAAGCTCACTGCTAGGTGTTACAGTTCCTGCAGGGGGGAGGTGTGAAGCACCTCCACCCAGAGCAGGCTTTGTTTCTGTCCTCAGAGAGCACAAAGGCTCTCACCGCATGAGGTCAGACACTCGTCTCTCAGCAGCAGGCTGGCACAGACCAGTCAGTCCTGCACTGAACAATTGGGTAAAATACAGGGGGTATCTCTAAGATGCCCTCTGTGTGCATTTTTTAATAAATCCAACACTGGCATCAGTGTGGGTTTATTATTCTGAGAAGTTTGATACTAAACTTCCCAGTATTCAGTGTAGCCATTATGGAGCTGTGGAGTTCGTTTTTGACAGACTCCCAGCCCATATACTCTTATGGCTACCCTGTACTTACAATGTCTAAGGTTTTGCTTAGACACTGTAGGGGCATAGTGCTCATGCACATATGCCCTCACCTGTGGTATAGTGCACCCTGCTTTAGGGCTGTAAGGCCTACTAGAGGGGTGACTTACCTATGCCACAGGCAGTGGGAGGTTGGCATGGCACCCTGAGGGGAGTGCCATGTCGACTTAGTCATTTTCTCCCATCAGCACACACAAGCTGGCAAGCAGTGTGTCTGTGCTGAGTGAGGGGTCCCTAGGGTGGCATAAGACATGCTGCAGCCCTTAGAGACCTTCCCTGGCATCAGGGCCCTTGGTACCAGAGGTACCAGTTACAAGGGACTTACCTAGGTGCCAGGGTTGTGCCAATTGTGGAAACAATGGTACATTTTAGGTGAAAGAACACTGGTGCTGGGGCCTGGTTAGCAGGGTCCCAGCACACTTCTCAGTCAAGTCAGCATCAGTATCTGGCAAAAAGTGGGGGGTAACTGCAACAGGGAGCCATTTCTTTACACAAGCCCCCCCCAGCCCACAGGCCAGGAGACTCATCCAATGCTGGGAGAGTCTTCCTAGTCTGTCAGGCGAGGAAGAGTAGAGGAAATAGGCTGGTTTGTTGCAGGGCCTACTCTGCCTTACATCCTCCTGTCCAGGTCATTCCCTCTGGGGAACTGACCCACTTCCACAGTGATAGGACCTAATCTGAACTGCCTCTTGTCTGTGCTTTTAATGTCTTCACCCATTCTCTCTATTTTGGGGTTAGAGGTATCCACCTCTGCTAATCTTATCTTAGCCAGGGTCACCCCTAACTTACCCAAAGAGGTTACCCAGAGCTGGAGTAACCCCACCATGACCAACAGGGTCAGGGGGCCTAACTTGCTATTTGGCATGGGGTCTGACCACCATGCCAAGGATAGGGCAGCCATAAAGGCTAACACCCAGCAGAGGCCACTGGCAGCTGTCAGTGCCCAGAACCACACCTTTAGCTCTTCACCTACAAGGGAAGGGGCTAAGTTACAGGCTTCTTTGGGTTCAGGGTGCCTGTCTGCTGTATTAGAGTGGGGGGTTACCACATCTTGTAGTAAACACCCTTCTTCCACTCTTTCTTCTGTTAGCTGAGGAGCCACCCACTCAGGCTTAACAGTTGCCTGACTAGCCAGGACTTCTTGTGGGTTAGGTTGGACTTTACCAGTGCCACTTTTGGAGTTCTCCCCTACTGGAGCAGAATCTCCTTGGCTTGCTGGAACCTTGGCTAAAGGTTGTCCACCCTTCCTACACTGTTTTCTTTTCTTTTTCTTCTGGGGCCTACTTGCATTTACTGCAGAGGCAGGAACTCCAGAATCCTTGGGAGAGGACTGGCACTGGACCAGTTCCTCTCTTGGGCTCTGACTAACCTCTGGGTAGTCATTTCCAAGGAGAC
The DNA here is from genome assembly GCF_031143425.1 of Pleurodeles waltl. NCBI lineage: Eukaryota > Metazoa > Chordata > Amphibia > Caudata > Salamandridae > Pleurodeles > Pleurodeles waltl. The sequence goes on from NC_090442.1 coordinate 381,228,805, forward strand.
AATCAAGGGGGAGGTCTGTACTGACTACCACCCTTCTCCAGCTAAAAGTCCCACCCACTTCTATGGGCACAAAAGCCACAGGCCTATCTGTGACCCTGTCTGGGCTAACTCTTACTCTGGCCATCTCACCTGGGATGTACTGGTTTGAGAACACCAGCCTGTCATGCACAATAGTGTGACTGGCACAAGTGTCTCTCAGGGCAGTGGCTGGGATTCCATTCACCAGTAGGTGGTGGAAGTGTCTACTTCCCTTTGGAATCTCCAACTCACCTGTTGGGCCCTTTTTCCAGTTGAAGGCTATGAAGACCTCCTCATCTGAGGAGTCATCTCCAATGGCTACACTGGTTACCCCTGGGATTTTGCTAGGGGGTTTGTTTTTGGGACAAGAAGTGTCCTTGGTGTGGTGCCCTGTCTGTTTACAGTTATGGCACCATGCCTTAGTGGCATCCCAGCTCTTACCCTGGTACCCACCTTTGTTTTAGGTTGTGTCTCTGGGCCCACCCACCTGGTCTGGTTTTTGGGGGCCTACAGGGGACTCTTTTTCTTTGTTTCTAGTGTCACCCACTTTCTCCTGGGGAGGCTTTGTAACCCCTTTCTTTTGGTCACCCCCAGTGGAAGTTTTGGTTACCCTAGTCTTGACCCAGTGGTCTGCCTTCTTTCCCAATTCTTGGGGAGAAATTGGACCTAGGTCTACCAGATACTGATGCAACTTTTCATTGAAGCAGTTACTTAAAATGTGTTCTTTCATAAACAAATTATAAAGCCCAACATAGTCATACACTTCATTTCCAGTTACCCAACCAGCCAGTGTTTTCACTGAGTAGTCAACATAATCAACCCAGGTCTGGCTCGAGGATTTTTGAGCCCCCCTGAATCTAATTCTATACTCCTCAGTGGAGAATCCAAAGCCCTCAATCAGGGTACCCTTCATGAGGTCATAAGATTCTGCATCTTTTTTAGAGAGTGTGAGGAGTCTATCCCTACACTTTCCTGTGAACATTTCCCAAAGGAGAGCACCCCAGTGAGATTTGTTCACTTTTCTGGTTTCACAAGCCCTCTCAAAAGCTGTGAACCATTTGGTGATGTCATCACCATCTTCATATTTAGTTACAATCCCTTTGGGGATTTTCAACATGTCAGGAGAATCTCTGACCCTATTTATGTTGCTGCCACCATTGATGGGTCCTAGGCCCATCTCTTGTCTTTCCCTTTCTATGGCTAGGATCTGTTTTTCCAAAGCCAATCTTTTGGCCATCCTGGCTAACTGGATGTCCTCTTCACTGGAGTTATCCTCAGTGATTTCAGAGAGGTTGGACCCTCCTGTGAGGGAGCCAGCATCTCTGACTATTATTTTTGGAGTCAGGGCTTGAGAAGCCCTGTTCTCCCTAGATAGGACTGGTGGAGGGGATTCTTCCTCCAGTTCACTATCATCTTCCTCTGTGTTATCCACAGAGGGGTTGGCTCTATCATACTCTGCCAACAGCTCCTGGAGCTGTGCTTTGGTAGGTCTGGAGCCCATTGTTATTTTTCTTATGTTACAGAGTGACCTTAGCTCTCTCATCTGGAGATGGAGGTAAGGTGTGGTGTCGAGTTCCACCACATTCACATCTGTGCTAGACATTATGCTTCTAAAAGTTGGAATACTTTTTAAGAAACTAAAACTGGTTCTAGAATCTAATTCAAACTTTTACAAACTTTTAAACTCTAAAAGAAATGCTAACAGGGACTAACACAAGGCCCTAGCAGGACTTTAAAGAATTTAGAAAACTTTTCAAATTGCAAAAATCAATTTCTAATGACAATTTTGGAATTTGTCGTGTGATCAGGTATTGGCTGAGTAGTCCAGCAAATGCAAAGTCTTGTACCCCACCGCTGATCCACCAATGTAGGAAGTTGGCTCTGTATGTGCTATTTCAAAGTAAGGAATAGCATGCACAGAGTCCAAGGGTTCCCCTTAGAGGTAAAATAGTGGTAAAAAGAGATAATACTAATGCTCTATTTTGTGGTAGTGTGGTCGAGCAGTAGGCTTATCCAAGGAGTAGTGTTAAGCATTTGTTGTACATACACATAGACAATAAATGAGGTACACACACTCAGAGACAAATCCAGCCAATAGGTTTTGTATAGAAAAATATCTTTTCTCAGTTTATTTTAAGAACCACAGGTTTAAATTTAACATGTAATATCTTGTTTGAAAGGTATTGCAGGTAAGTACATTAGGAACTTTGAATCATTTCAATTGCATGTATACTTTTCAAGTTATTCACAAATAGCTATTTCAAAAGTGGACACAGTGCAATTTTCACAGTTCCTGGGGGAGGTAAGTTTTTGTTAGTTTTACCAGGTAAGTAAGACACTTACAGGGTTCAGTTCTTGGTCCAAGGTAGCCCACTGTTGGGGGTTCAGAGCAACCCCAAAGTTACCACACCAGCAGCTCAGGGCCGGTCAGGTGCAGAGTTCAAAGTGGTGCCCAAAACGCATAGGCTTCAATGGAGAGAAGGGGGTGCCCCGGTTCCAGTCTGCCAGCAGGTAAGTACCCGCGTCTTCAGAGGGCAGACCAGGGGGGTTTTGTAGGGCACCGGGGGGGACACAAGCCCACACAGAAATTTCACCCTCAGCGGCGCGGGGGCGGCCGGGTGCAGTGTTAGAACAAGCGTCGGGTTCGCAATGGAAGTCAATGAGAGATCAAGGGATCTCTTCAGCGCTGCAGGCAGGCAAGGGGGGGCTTCCTCGGGGAAACCTCCACTTGGGCAAGGGAGAGGGACTCCTGGGGGTCACTTCTGCAGTGAAAGTCCGGTCCTTCAGGTCCTGGGGGCTGCGGGTGCAGGGTCTTTTCCAGGCGTCGGGACTTAGGTTTCAGAGAATCGCGGTCAGGGGAAGCCTCGGGATTCCCTCTGCAGGCGGCGCTGTGGGGGCTCAGGGGGGACAGGTTTTGGTACTCACAGTCGTAGAGTAGTCCGGGGGTCCTCCCTGAGGTGTTGGTTCTCCACCAGCCGAGTCGGGCTCGCCGGGTGCAGTGTTGCAAGTCTCACGCTTCTTGCGGGGAGATTGCAGGGTTCTTTAAAGCTGCTCCTTTGGATAAAGTTGCAGTCTTTTTGGAGCAGGTCCGCTGTCCTCGGGAGTTTCTTGTCGTCGTCGAAGCAGGGCAGTCCTCAGAGGATGCAGAGGTCGCTGGTCCCTTTGGAAGGCGTCGCTGGAGCAGAGTTCTTTGGAAGGCAGGAGACAGGCCGGTGAGTTTCTGGAGCCAAGGCAGTTGTTGTCTTCTGGTCTTCCTCTGCAGGGGTTTTCAGCTAGGCAGTCCTTCTTCTTGTTGTTGCAGGAATCTAAATCTTTAGGTTCAGGGAAGCCCTTAAATACTAAATTTAAGGGCGTGTTTAGGTCTGGGGGGTTAGTAGCCAATGGCTACTAGCCCTGAGGGTGGGTACACCCTCTTTGTGCCTCCTCCCAAGGGGAGGGGGTCACATTCCTATCCCTATTGGGGGAATCCTCCTTCTACAAGATGGAGGATTTCTAAAAGTCAGAGTCACCTCAGCTCAGGACACCTTAGGGGCTGTCCTGACTGGCCAGTGACTCCTCCTTGTTTTTCTCATTATCTCTCCTGGACTTGCCGCCAAAAGTGGGGGCTGTGTCCAGGGGGCGGGCATCTCCACTAGCTGGAGTGCCCTGGGGCATTGTAACACGAAGCTTGAGCCTTTGAAGCTCACTGCTAGGTGTTACAGTTCCTGCAGGGGGGAGGTGTGAAGCACCTCCACCCAGAGCAGGCTTTGTTTCTGTCCTCAGAGAGCACAAAGGCTCTCACCGCATGAGGTCAGACACTTGTCTCTCAGCAGCAGGCTGGCACAGACCAGTCAGTCCTGCACTGAACAATTGGGTAAAATACAGGGGGTATCTCTAAGATGCCCTCTGTGTGCATTTTTTTAATAAATCCAACACTGGCATCAGTGTGGGTTTATTATTCTGAGAAGTTTGATACTAAACTTCCCAGTATTCAGTGTAGCCATTATGGAGCTGTGGAGTTCGTTTTTGACAGACTCCCAGCCCATAAACTCTTATGGCTACCCTGTACTTACAATGTCTAAGGTTTTGCTTAGACACTGTAGGGGCATAGTGCTCATGCACATATGCCCTCACCTGTGGTATAGTGCACCCTGCTTTAGGGCTGTAAGGCCTACTAGAGGGGTGACTTACCTATGCCACAGGCAGTGGGAGGTTGGCATGGCACCCTGAGGGGAGTGCCATGTCGACTTAGTCATTTTCTCCCATCAGCACACACAAGCTGGCAAGCAGTGTGTCTGTGCTGAGTGAGGGGTCCCTAGGGTGGCATAAGACATGCTGCAGCCCTCAGAGACCTTCCCTGGCATCAGGGCCCTTGGTACCAGAGGTACCAGTTACAAGGGACTTACCTAGGTGCCAGGGTTGTGCCAATTGTGGAAACAATGGTACATTTTAGGTGAAAGAACACTGGTGCTGGGGCCTGGTTAGCAGGGTCCCAGCACACTTCTCAGTCAAGTCAGCATCAGTATCAGGCAAAAAGTGGGGGGTAACTGCAACAGGGAGCCATTTCTGTACACATATATAAGCCAATCAAGCAATCAATCAGGATTCTTACAGAGCGCGGTTAATCACCTGTTCGGGTCTCAAGGCGCTGGGGGGAAGGAGTACTGCAGATCAGTTGAGGCGCTGGATGCCCGGGTCAGTCGAAGAGCCAGGTCTTGAGTGAGTTACAGGTGTAAATCAACAAAGCAAGAAGAACATGTGGCATTTTGCAAGCCACAGTATTTGATGTAAGCTCAACTGATGAACAGATAGTTTTTGCAGTTTCAAGAGGAAATCTAGACTTTTGGTTCATCATGTCAGGAAACTAGGAGAGTGAGCTGAACGAATATCACACACTGCTTGATCACTGGTAACATTACATGAAGTGACGTTACATGACATTTGACCCCACAATACAGTCTTAATCATCATCAAGCCACTCAGGTCTAGATTAAAAACCAGGAACAAGAGTAAAGCTAATAATGGCTTTTAAATCCTACAGAAATAGATTAAACTCAGACAGTTGTGACATGGTGCATTCTGACTGTGGACATTTGCAGCCTTTTGCAACTCCTCAATGAAAGTCGTGCCATCAGTTATAGTCTCATAAAGGCCTGGTCATCCATTACTGGCTAGCGCATGGGGAAGAGGATGCAGCACCTATAAGCAGTGCCACTGGAATTATGCGATTGTGCAGCCACAGCGACTTTTGCATAGTTACAGATTTGCCGCATTTGCCACATAATCCATCATTTGCTGCATAATCTGCAGATTTTAACAAAAAAAAATGTTTCTAGCTCAAACAGTGCAAAAGTTACTAAAAGTGCAGCAGCACGTGTTGCCGTGCAGTGAAAGGCCCTTTAAAAAACTAGACTGGTCATCTTTTTGTTATCTATTGCTATGTTTGGATATTAAAATGGTACTAACAAGGGGCAACAAATACCCAGACAGTGTCATGATGTTTAAAAATGTTGAAATAATGAAGTAATATCATTACAAAATGTGCCACATTATGCCACATAACTTTCCCTTTTCCTGCTGCAAAATTTACTAAACTCTGCTGCATAATTTGGCCCGTTCGTGCTGGATAATTACAGTGGCCCTGCCTATAAGTATATAATATTGCCCCTCCCAAGGCTGCTAGAGAGGGCAATTGATGTTATCCTTGCAATTATACAGTTTGATACCTACGGCAATGGCATTACATTGCCTCATGATCCTTACATAACAGCCATGCTCCGAATCATAGTTTATATGGGGTATTCAATAAAGCATTAAAGTGCCATAGCAGATAAACGCCCTCAATATGAACTTGGCGTTCGAGACCGCCATGCCGTTGGCAGCGGAATTTACTACCACTGGCATGGCAGTCTTCATCCGACAAGGCAGCGCTGCCCTGTGGATAAAGAACCCTTGTTCCGCCAGCCATTCCCTGGCGGGTGATGAAGGAAGGGGTGCTCCAGGGCCCCCCTAGGGGCCCCTGCATTGCCCATGCACTCGGCATGGGCAGTGCAGGGGCCCCCGTTCAGTGCCCGTCGCGCAGGTCTGATCTGCGTGACGGGTGCTGCTGTAAACTGAAGTGATGCAGCCAACAGAGGACACCTCAGCCCACGTGACTCTCAGAAATTTAAGCCTAAAAAGTAAATACTACAAGCGTAGTATCCCTAAAGGTTCCAACTGTCTGTCCAGCAGACAGCCTATGTGCACTGAAGTGGAAGTATTGTCTACTGGTCACCCCAAGGAACATCTCAATCGTCCTCAGGGACAGGAGTCCATGTTATCATAAATGTAAGCACATCACAAGGCAAAAGGGCAGAGGTCAGAAGCTTTCATCGGAACGTACGACTCACCATATGTAGGGTGACCAGACTCTCAAAGCAAAAAACCGGGACACGTCATAGACATAGAAGTAGGACTACAGTTTGCCGCAACCATCGACATAAAAGTAGGACTACTAGACAGCTGTCATAGACAGCAAGTCTGAGTGGCTGCAGCAGGATCCAATTCCTGGATGGACCAGCTCTGATGCAGAGGATGGGTCCCGGCTTGCTGGTGTTGTTAGGGCTGGGGAATGATCACGCAGGATGGCTGCACTCCAGCAAGGCTCCCTTAGACTTTGACAGATGTTGGACGTTGAGCGCCGTGAAAGGGTAGAGCAGAGTCATGCAGGTGGCTGAATCGATCTTCCTGCAGGCAGTGACCCCTGACTCCTGAGAGCAGAGCAGGGTCGTGCTGGACACTGGTGAGGAGCTCTTTCCAGACGGCAGGCACATCCACGTTGCTCCTGCATTGTAGAAGGAGAAAGGAAATCCAGAGCAAAAATGTATCTCTTTAAAGGGTTTCCCTTCCCGCTACAACGCTCACACAAGTGACGTAATGCCGCAACTTTTGCAGCGGTGACAAGTGAGCATGCGCGCAGAAAATGGATCGCAAAACCGGGACATTCATGAAAATATCCCTTACACTCCTCAAAAACCGGGACATTTCTGTACTTTTCAGAAAAGTGTCGGGACACTTCTAAAAAAAACCGGGACCGTCCGGGGAAATCCGGGACGTTCTCGTCACCCAAACAATATGTGCTGCTGACTGCTACCCTAATGAAGGGCCATCCTTTCTGAGTAATGCACCATAAGCTCCAGCAGCTCCTCTCTGATAACCTCACCATAAAATCTTATGCAGAGGCCATGACACGCTTTCCACAACACACGCACTTGCAGGCAAGACCAATGCACGGAATCTGGGGTTGGCATTTTGAGAGGGTTTGGGAGGAATTTGATGACTGCTATGCAGCACGGTGGCTGCGCATGCACAGATTTCATTTGGGTCAGTCTACATAAACATCATTATATACCCTAAATATAGGCAGCAAGCCGAGGCCGCAACACGTGCTCCACATCCACAGCAGCTGTGCAGCTGTTTAGCACAGGCGAATGTTGATATGTGGAGGAAGACAAGGAACTGACAAAGTACAATTTAAAGAACTTTTGGCTGTTCCTTTTCCAAACTCTTCTACTGTACCAATAAAGAAGAATAAGCAAAACAAAAAAGAGTTTTACCCTTCCCTGTATACAAACTTGCAGAGACCACCAAAGAAGATGAAACAATATTTATAATGTCATAACGATTTATAAGCAGGGGATTTTTTTTGTTTTGGTGCTGGAGGAGGGAAAGAATGAAGAAACAATGCATCAGCCGCCCTCGGCCATGCACTTTGCTTCTGGTTATCTGAGATCTCTGTTTCTATGGAATCTCCCACAGGCGATATATTCATCATCAAAATAAGCGCTTCTTATTTTTGGCCCTTATTGATTTCACTGTGTTTTAAGTATGTATGCTCTGTAGAATGGCATGCTGTGGAACAAGGCTCCACTTAACATTGTTGTCACAGACTGCCCTTTAAATTATTATGCGTAAGGAGAAATGTGATATTGTGGCATTTCATGCTACTTAATACTATGCTACTATCTTTTTTAAAGTACTCATACGCCTAGAAGGTTTACTGGCCACTGGCAATGCAAGGGTGGCATACTTCACTATCTTTTCCATCATAGTTCCAATCCTCAAATTGGGTGCAGTGTAATCTGTATGTCATGCACGTAATAAACCCATCCCAAAAGTAATGATGAAACTGAAATAAGACAAGTAGATAAGGACACATTTTTATAGACAGAATGTGTTACTCAAACGCTGGGCTGGTGCTAAATCAGACTAGACTTAAAATCAAAAACAGATCTGTCTCCATTGCAAAATGTTGAGGTATTGGGAATTGAGGCTGTGGTTATTAGTCTGTAGTGTGGTTTAAAAGCACACACTTCCAAAGATGAGCCAAAAGAACAGCAACCGCTCTTCTAACATAAAATCTCAGCAATATATATAAAGTATTTGTAAAAGAGAAGCTCTAAAAGATAAGCACGCTGGGCTGATCACTTCAAACAAGTCTTGAACAATCCAGCGCCAACAAAGCGGACATCCAAGAAGCAGAGACAGGCTTGGATGTGAACACCACACCGCCATAAAGAGAAGAAATCATCATTGTCATGTAATCTCTCAAGAATGGAAAAGCTCCTGGCCAAGGCACACCATGAAACATCAGCCAAGATCTTCCATTCACTGTTTAAATCAATTTGGGGGGAATAAGGGACCGGACAACTGGAACCAAGGCATCATCATCAACATTCCAATAAAGGGAGCAGTAACCAACTGTAACCACTGGTGTGGAATCCTGAGTAAAGTCCTGGTGGAAATCATTATACAGCACATTTCTGATGCTGTGCAAAAGCAGTTAATAAAAGAAAAGGCTGCGCACTGCAAGTGTAGAGAATGTGTTGATCAGATACTTATTTTATGCAACATCATAGAGCAGTGCACAGAGAGGCACAGAGAACCATACATCAACTTCCTTGATTTTAGGAATGCCTTTAAAATTATCCACCTTGACAGCCTTTGGCATGTACTGGGAGGCTTTGACACACTACAGCAGATACTTCTCATCAAGAAGTTATATGATAATTTTACCTGCAAGCTAATCTCCGACCTCCTACTGAGTATGGGCTTGAAGTCAAGATCTGAGTGAAACAGGGATCTGTAATGTCAGTGCTGCTCTTCAACCTATTCATCCACTGAGTAATATGAGGCACAACAGAAGACCAAGCCAGAGGCATCAGATGGACCTTAGATGCAGTGTATTCTGGGCACTCGAGGATCTTGACTATGTGGATGACGTAGCCTTGCTCTGTCACACACACTAGCATAAGCAGGAAACACTGTCTCGTCTTAACAATGATGACAGTAAATGGGCCTGAAGAGCAACATGAAGGAATCAGAGTTCATGTCACTCAACATCCCAAACCCTTCACCAATCAAGGAGGATGAAGAGGACCTACCAATGACAAAAGAGTTCACCTACAGAGGCAGTACAATCAGACATGATTGAGAGGCAGACATACTGTGGTACTCAAGCTCTGGGCTAGTGCTAAATCCAACTAGACTTAAAATAAATTAAAAACAGGTAAGTCTCCATTAAATAATTTTGAGGTATTGGGAATTGAGGCCACGGTTATTAGTTTGTAGTGTGGTTTAAAAACACACACCTTTAAAGATGAGCCAAGAGACCTGCGCATGGTTTTCTAACACAAAATTACACCAATATATGTAAAGTAGTTTAAGAGGTAAGTTAGCAGTGGTACTCAAACATTTACATCAGACACCAGAAAGAGAACAATTAAGGAAGATTTTTATTGTAAATGTCTCTTCTAGAAATTGTTTTCAAGTTTTTCTTGCACTGTCCGTAGGTTTGTTCTTGAACCTTTCAAAACAGCTAAAGTGGTAGAGCCACATAAAGGTTGACTTCCTTATTATGTGTCACCAGTGTTCAGACTCCCTTTTTGTGCATTTGCAGTGTTCAGTATATATTCAAAGCAGAACTATAGTTGAGCACAACACCTTAAAACAATAATGCTACACTCACAACGTTTATGAGGAACTATATGATTACAAATATTAACACCAAGTGAGAATCACTGGTGGGCAAATCAGTTGGGATACCTAGCGTCAAGTAACTTTCATACTGGGGTGCAAGTTGGTTTGTAAAATGTTTGTCAGATCAAAAACAGCAGAGGACAGAGCTGAAAATGGGAAAGAGATGAATAGTATGATAGTTAAATAGAAAAATACACAGATAGAGACATCATAAGAGGTCAAGGACAATTAATATGATGCATGATCTGGTTAGGGGGTGCTGGCTTTCTTACTGCACAAGCCTCAAGAAGAGATTAACTATGTATGGTGGGGAAGTGTGAGGTTAAATTTATTAATTTGTTGTCTAATAAAGGAACTTGCAAAGAAGCAGAGACACATTGCTAGTCAGCCTGCAAGATGGTCGCAGGAAGCGGGGAGTCAAAACTGAAAACATTATCAAAGAGACATTATAATCCACAGAAGAAGCCTAGAAGGAGGTCACAGAAGTATTACAGTTTATTGCAGACTACTTGAAGGTAAGCATCCAGTTCAGATGAGCGCCAGCTACATTACGCAAAGTCCCATTCAATTTGTTTAGGCACAGGGCGTTTGTGATTTATGTAGATTCACAGGAAGTTGAGTTGAAACCAAGACTCAACTGGTTTTTTTGTTTCAACGTAGGCATCTCTGGTCATAGTGCCATATCCTGACCCTTGAAGATATCTGTTATCAAAGTACATATATGTGGAATTCAGTATAATAAACCTATACGTATTTTTATATATAATTACCTTGTTGATAATTTTGACATCAATATTTTTGCTAAAACGTATTCGTAACAAGATATTATGTATCTCCAATTTTGTACATTTCCCTTATGAATCTCTACAGGTGACGGACAGCCTGAGTCCATATTAAGCATAGGGTGCCCTGCCTGGTCTTTACCTGGGCACAATGGGTACAGACCACAGATCTGGTTAATTGCACCCTACCACAGTTTATGTACTGGCACCTCTTCTCTGGGCAGTCACAAGCTTAAGCATGCCCACGGTGTCACACATTAGTAAAAAATGGACTGGTTGTTAGAGGTAGGTGGACTGTCCTCAGTACAGGCGGCCACTGGCCTGCACTTTAAAGGAGATAGAGCGACCCTTGCAGGTGAGTGTTGTAAGTGACTGCACCTGCCTCCAGAGGCATGCCTGAGGTGTCCTTGGGACCCCTTTCTCTCCCCTTTCAAGAGGCGCACTGATTGTGCACCACCCCTTGCTGTCGCACAGTCTGTGCATCCCCTAAGAGCTACTTCGCCTCTGCACCCACCTCTATAATACAGCACAGGTACTTAGGCCCATATGTAAATTGGGGAATGATCCCTCAGGATTGTGCTGACACATTGCAGTAAGGACTGCATGGTAAAATATGTACTAGGTCTTTGAACACCATGATGATGCCACGTTTGTTCTCAGATGATTATGAAACCCATAGAAATACCTGTTCGCAACAATGACATAACTATCAGGGCTGGAATGGACATAGCGGGCATTGGGCATTTTTCCGGGAGACTAAAAGGGTGGGGCTGGTTTTTCAGCAATGGGGGTCGGTTTTGTGACTGGGGGCTGATTTTGCAGAGGTGCTACAACATCGGCCTCCAGTAACAAAAGCAGCAGTGCCTCCCACGTGCACGACCCGGGGGCTGGTCCCAAAAAATTGCTAAAGCTGCTTTGGGTTCCCAGTCCGGCTCTGGTAACGATCCGATGATATTACGTATGAATAGAACTTACCATGCGAGAGTGTGTTAACAAATGGTCACCAGTGTTTGTACTCTCTGTGAGAAACCATATCTGCCGAAGCATCCATTTGTAACTGCAGGCTGACATGCAAACTGAGCATGCGCTTCATCGTTGTACATCAGTGGCTTCTCATTAAATGTCTCACAGCCTCCTGCCTTTGACCTTCGACTGAAAACGGGGGTAGGCGTGCACGATGCGGAGCCACAGAAGTCAACGCTGAGAGTACTGTGCGCAAATAAGCCAACTGAGGCCGCACGGTGACCTGGCCATTACTTTCCAGCTACAATTCATTCTGATCCTAAAGGCTTCAGAAGGATGAAAAGCAGACTGGCTCTTTTGTAGGGTGAAACTGTAACCCAGGGGTTGCAGCGATCTTTCCGATTCTTCTGTAGGCAACTGAGCCGTATTTATGCCTAATTTGAAGGGATTGTGAGAAAAGGGAGAGACATTTTTGGAGGTGTGCACACAAAGTGTGTGTGTTTGCGGAGGATTCCTCTCACATATCTTTGTGCTGTATCTGTACGTGCGGTCCAAACAGGGGCACAAGAAGATGAGAGTTAAAATCCATTCTGTTAATGGATGACCTTGCAAGCATCTCTAGCACAGGCAGCAAAATATAAAACGTGTAGGCTCGCTAAAGCATATTTTCCTTTTCACTTTCGAAATTGAAAGATAGCATTTGTTAGGGAATCGCTCCCACAAGCATACACCATAATCACTCTGTACCATGCGTGGGCACTCATTAGCTGCGAGCAGTGGCACTGTGACAAATGTAGCAGAGCGCCTCTAAGAACTCTTTTACTGGCCATCTGTGAAAAGAAGGCAAGCCGCCATTAAATGCACACAGCTGTAAATATATACAAACCCCAAGAAGCAAATGACAAAAAATGACTAAACTTTCAGCTCAAACAAATCACAATGTTTAATGCATGCTACTGCTGTGCGATGCAGCTCTGATCTTCGCAGAGGAGACTTCGGCGATAGGAAAGTCTGCTCCAGAAATGCCTCATGCAAAAACGGAGGGGATATTAAAGATTCCAGGCTCCTTGCCGCCCCATAGAAACTTTCCTGCAGATTTTTGATTGCACATGTTGAAAGACTGACATAAAAAGTGGCGACCGGGTCAGGAAAGATGACAAAACAGCAGCCCGAAGGGTGACGGCGTTGAGAAAAACGAACAGGCGGTGTAGTGCCATCAAAGGACACTCTCGGCTCAGAAGGCCTACATGATGCCGCGCCCAAAGAAATAAATGGCTGGCGGGTCAGTCCCCGAGATATCACATACAAATAACATGGAGACTCCCTTAAAATGGTTCGTATTCAAATTGTGCTAAGTGTAGTTAAAATTGAAATTTATGTATTTATTTCCGGGAGCGGCTACATAGCACAGACGGGGCCGCGGGAGACTTCAAAGTGCGTCACAACTTAATTACATAGCTTGGACACACAGATGACAACCTTTTCACATAATGAGGGTTTTCATTTAAATACCATATGTTTTACAATATTTGAAACACACACACCAACATATATACATATTTTCAGGCGTGCCCTGAGCCGAAGGCCGTCCATCACCCTTATAAGAAGGGGGGGGGGGGCATGCTGCTATGTTCACAAGCCGCAGGTGTGTAGTGTGTTGGTGGTAACTTAAAGACAGGTTTTTGACTCTAAAACCTGACAGTTATAAGTAAGGAAGATGATGTGCTATGGAAAAGGGAACTATATAAATGAAGGAAGCAAATCCCAAGAAGCACCAAGGCCTGGTCTTCTCTTCTAGGAGTCTGAGGAATCTTGGAACAGGGTGGGTTTGTTCCAGGGTAGTCAGGGCTACAAGTGATTACCAGCTGAGCAGATAGGGAGCTGGGTTGCTTTAGATGGTCTGTGGTAGATTAAGGCGAACTCCAGCATGATGCGGGCCTTGACTCCAAGCCACAGTCATTTGTTGAGGATGGGGCTGATGTGGTTGAAATGCCAAAATGGGACATTGACTCAGTCTAGTGCGGATTCTACTTGTTTAGCTTTAAACATAGGCCTGGGCCATGTTTTTGCAGTATCTGGCAGCAGGTGCGTGTTTTGATTAGAAGGCTGAGTTGATGTTGGAAGAATTTAGTTATGATTTTTGTGCATGTTCAACAGGAGGGTGTGCACAGTGACGAACTACAAGGATTAAGCCTGAATAACACAGTAATAGTGTTCCATTCAATGAGAGCACGTAGAGGCAAGAGAGGGTTGTGCGCTTTTCGGGTAATGAGGAGGAATTCCATTTATATGCAATTGAGGTTCAGGTAACAGGAGGACTCAAGCCTCAATGTCTTGATAGAAAAGAGACATGGAATGGTTCTTCATAGGTGGAAACAACAGGTTTCCATTTTAATATGTGTTTCAAAGCTTTTAACTAACAAAAGGAAATTTATGGTTTTGTTGTTTAAAATGTTATTGTGCCGTATGTCTGGTCTTGGCCACTGATTCTTGTTAGGTTTTAAGAAAAACTGCAGATTCTCTCTTAGAGCGCTCACAACTGGGGAGATCTACTTGGAACGAACGGAAAGAACCTAGAAATGTAAACATCAGTGATGTAAAAAGATCAAAAGAGTCAGTTAAGAAAGACCATATTCCTAGACCAAAATTATATATATATATATATATATATATATATATATATATATATATATATATGTATATGAGTAAAACAAAAAACGATAAAGATCGCACACTCAGAGCTTTAATCACAACACGTTTCAGCTGTCTCCGCAGCCGTGATCAAGGCTGCGGAGACAGACGAAACGCATTGTGATTAAAGCCTTTTGCTTTATTTCCTGAAGTCCTGAGTGTGCAATCTTTATCTGCTCTTGTCGGTTTTCGTGCCATCCCTCGTGGGCCGTTCCGAGCCCGGAATAAGCGGTTGGATTACTATATATATATATATATATTGATCAAGTCAAGATCAACAAAAGGGGTGGCAATAGAGTAAGGACGTTACGTACTTTGGAGTCTAAATACATAATTGAGTTTGAGACATTGGAACCTGTAGGGCTGAATTCGAGTGAGGAACTGAGCATCCATCTTGAGTAATTAATATATTTTGAGGATATGTGGAGTTTTGTAGTACAATGAGCATTTTTTACCACAATAGTATTTTGTAGTGTTGGTGTTATTTCAATGTATATTAAGATATGGAGAGGTGTTAATTTTCTATTATGAATGAAATTTGTATGTCCACCTATTTGGGTTAATAAGCCATGATGCACTAGTAGAACGAGGTCGTTTATGTATAACATCAGAAATGATATGTTATCCTCTAGGACAGTTACTTGCGAATGTATATGCCCACTTGGGCAGTACAAGATACAATGGTAGTAATTGAGATATGGGTTTGAGTACTAAATACTTATATGAAATATTTTATAAAATATATTGGATTTTAACTTGATAAAATATATATAGATATTTTTACTCAAACGTCATGGAAATGAAATATGTAATTGTAATATTTATTTGAGATATTTAATAATTGAATTATTTTATAAATTTGCAATAGTGTATCAAATATTTATTTATTTATTATATTTTCTACCATTTGTTTGTAAAGTAACATCATGAGAAGTAACTTTGAATAAGTCTTTTTGATAATGTAAACCTTATGAGTGATATCAGTGTGATTTAAAAACTATTTAAAAACTATTTAACATTTATTACAGTGTATTAAGATTGAATGTGCACTTTAAAGATGGCCACCACAAATACGTGTTCTGCTGTGGTTGTATCAGGATTTGTCTGTTTTTTATTTTTATTCTTACTTTTATTTTCACTCTTATTTTTATTTCTATGACCAACTTGGGCTGTATATATGTGAAGCACTTTATTTATGTGGTGTCCATGAGTAAGGCTGTTGCTGAAACGCGTTGGATTTTGTGCTGAAATAAACTGAATTTTCATATTGGAGGTGTCCTGGTTCTCCTGATATTGGAAGGAGTGTTTAAGGTTATATTAGGGTCTCTCGGAACCCATCCAGGACCGCTGTGTGGAGCACCTGCATTCCGGGACTTGGTTACGAATAAATATATATATATATTTTATGGATTGGTGACTTTTATTATAGATTTTTGACGTTCTGCTTCATCAACAATTTCAAGAAGGTTGTGTATTGGCTTGTCTTCTTTAAACACAATGGTAACTGCTTTGAGATTATCACCGTCCACAGTCTGTTGATCTCATATTAGTCCTAGGCACTTTGATCTCTCCAACAAAGAGCAGAGAAAAGTTTATAAACTAAAAACCCTCTCAACGCGGATGGCTCATATTGGATTTTTCTCATTTGTGCAATACTATGGAATCAATGAAGAAGTAATAACATCAAGGTTGCATTACTCAAGCAAGAGTGTGTGAACCCTTATTCCGGTCAAACATCAATCCCCAAGACTTGTTCTTCCAAAAAAAGAGGCACCCATTTACAAAAATGTGTATGCTTTTTTATTTTAAATCAAATAAAGTATTAATGAATGTGATTTTTCGTGGTTGAGGTGGCACCTCGAAATCCATAAGCAACTGACTCTAATCAAATTTGTGAAACTCCTTTGGAAAACTTCCCAGTAAATTCAGCACATCTGCTACAAAAGAAAATCCTCGTCATCATGGAGCCCTAGTCACGTTGTTAGTGCTCTCCATGCCGCTAAGAAAATGTGTAATCAAATAACTGATTCATTCATTCACAGGTCAAATGTAGCATCAGCCTCCATGGATGGGTCTGCCCTATTCGAAAAACCAGCGTGGTTCCTAATGATGGACACATCACTCCCTCTGTGCCCCTTCACTCTCTTTCAGTGGCAGATTTATGCATCATTCTTCGACAACAAACTCTATGGAATTTCACACGTTTGCCACACAAAAGTCCCCATTAATCCAAAAATGCTGTGCTCAGAAGGGCTAAATCTGGGGTGCATGCCTGACAATGGTAGAAACAGACAATACACATTTACATTTCAATTTACATTCCACTCTTAAATCTAAATACCAAGTATGCAGTATTTCATCCAAGACCCAATAGGAATCCATCACTTGCAATTTGTGTGGGAAAGTAAGAGCCGTATCCAAAAGGCATAAATATTGGCATGCTAATTTCTTATCCGACAACTATATAAATGCTAGGTTGCCTAGAGGTTTAATAATAGTTACCATAACGTCTTACTTTTCTATTAATGTCTTTTATCTAGTACTGCTTTCTTATAGGCTCTATGACAATAAACCTACAAGAATCTCCTAAGAGAACCCTAATGGACATTTTTCCTACGGTTAACCTAGGATCTCCTTCTACGGTCAAAAAAAGCCATTAAGATACACATAATAATCAGTAGGAAAAAACAGTACACAAAAGCCGAGTCTGATCAGTTCTTCAGAGCTGCCAACATGACATTTATGCTCGCTTGTGACAGTGTATTTAAAAGACATTACCATTGAATTATCCAAAATGATGTGTTTAGGTGCAATTCTACCCCGCATAGTAGGTAAGGTTCGCACAGGATTTCTCTCTTTCCACGTTCCACACTGAAAAACGTACACAGCAGTGCGCTGGTGAATTAATCCAGCTTCCAAAGAGTTAACACCCCCAGCAGCTACATTCATCAGAAAGCCAGTGAGGCATCAGAGAGAATGATGGATAGAAAATTATTACAGGCCTGCCACCCGATATGCTTACTGCCATTTGTAACTAACGCTGCCACTGACACCATTTTTTTCATTATTAAACATCCACATTAAGTCAACATTGGTCACTGTCATTTTGTGCTTGACACTCTTGCAAGGAGGAGAGACGGGGAGGAATGATGGGAGGGCGGGCAGGCGGCTGGAAGAGAGCCCTGAACTGAGTGTTCCATGACGCTCGAGTAATAAAACAGGCCTCTGCATAGAAGACTGGAGTAAATATTGTTACAAATAGCTCTTTAGTGGGAAGGAGCGGACGTGCACACACGCCTTGGCGTGCGGGGGCTGCGAGGGGGTACATAAAATAAATAAAAACACAGAATGATAGAACAGAGTATTCTTGATCTCACGGTCTGCCTGCAGGGGTCCCTGCTGCAGGAAAGATCTTCTGTTAGTTCCTTTCTTTAAATAGCAGACAGGACTAAAACAAAAGCTGAAAACCTTCCTGACCTGCAAGTTAATTACATTTTTTAAAATGAAATATCATTTTTAAAGACTCCTACTGCTATGATCATTCTGTGTCAATCAGATGCAAACGCTGGGGTAAAATTGCCAATAGAAAATAATGCAGGTACAGCTCATATGATGTAAAGTTTCCCAGTGGTGTGCCAGTATACCCAATGGTCTCTTCTTGATCTGCATGTTGAAAGTTGCATGCATGACAGGAGAAAGGAGATCCGTGTGTTTAAGAAAAGCCAGAGGGAAATTGCTTTGAACAGCAGAAGAGTAACTCCGAGTTGGTAAATCAGTGGTAGAACAAGTTTGCTGAAAGTTTTTATCCTATTTTAGGAAAGGTATGCAAAGGGACGTGAAGGTTAACATATCTGTCATGGAGGTCAGGCCAAGACGGTGATAAAGTCAAAGGTAGAAACTGGCAAGGCCTCATCCTACCCGGACACAGTGTCTAACAGAAAAGAATAAGACACATCCACTCGGGTCAGCAATTTGGTATCTAGAGTGACCATAAACTAAAATCAGACACAGAGAGGATTTAGCCCTTTATCACCCGTGACAGTCATCTCAGCAGCCTGGGCCTCCAGGCGCAAGCAGATATGCCCCACATCACTTGCAACTATTCAGTTGTGGTGGTTAAATGTACATGGTTAATAATCCTGTTAGCAGACTCCCTACTAACAAACAGTTGGCAAAACAAATAGGCCTGGACTTAATGTATCAATGCATGTAAACAAAGTCTTGCACAAGTGATCTTTGCATGCTTTACGTGAATTAATGCTGTTACACGAATACATTAATGCCAAACGTATTGGACTTGATAATGCGGAATAAGAGCAGCAAAAAAATTGTGTTCTTTGAGGATTAAATGTGACAGTATTATAAATGTGACAGTGTTATTACTGAGTGTACTTTTGAGATGGAAAATAGTCCCTCAGGCTTTACAATGAATGCAATTTCTAGAAGGTGGAATTATACACTTAACCAACAGTAAGAGGTAAGGGAGAAATGCTCTCATTTCATATAGCCAAAGCCCTTTCTATGTGTATCTTTTTGGTAACAGTAGGTATGCAGACAGCTGTGCTGTTAAACCAGACCTAAAAAGACGAGGCCACAACAACTCCTTCACAAGGCAGCACCTCCAAATAACATACAGACTTGATTTAAAGAACCCAGACACAAGTTATCTGCAAGAGAGGCTTCTAGAAAAGCAATTAATGAGAAAGTAAATGTGTCTTCAAATGCTGGTAGCTGCAATTAATCATTGCCTTAACATTGATGACTTGTCCTTTTTAATAGTAAATTGTTTTTATCTAGTGCTTCACACCATACTTCTGCTTTTTCCAAGCACTGTAAATAACAGATGCTCCTATTAACTAATATAATGGTTCCCTAATTTTCCAGCCTAGGAAGGGTTGACGGCTGAGATGGACTTGCATGGATTCAAACTAGTGTCCTGCACATCACTGTATGTCTAGCCCTTTGACTCACTGAGCCATCCTCAATCAATATGTGGTTTTTGCATTATTACGTCCTCTGTCCCGACTAGCATTTACTTGATTTGTAGTTTCCTTATGCAGCAATTTAAGACGCTAGTTTTTCAAATGTCAGTAGCAGAATAGATGAAGGGTCCCAATACTGAACTGTTACTACGTGCAGTAACAAGGGTTAGAATATTACCTTATCCGGGATCACAAGTAAAGTGGGAGGTGGTGATGAGCAGTTGTACTGCTCACGTTCTGGGTACTGGGACAGACTTTCACAACGCTCAGGGTGCTTTAACCATAAAAAAGAATCTTAAATGTTCTATGGGAATATATTTATAGGACCAGAGATGTCTAGACTCCCTCGTTTTTCGTGCTAATTTTTAAAAATTGTGTTCATAAACTGAAAACGGAAGTCGCCATACCAAACTATTTATGAAATCAGGGAAGAAAAGAAGAGCTTCTGTTCTGAACTGGAAAGTAAAGTAGCTAGAGTTTATGGCGGTAGTCTGATCAGTACTACCACAGTCCCGAGTTTTGATGTCTTGGGATCAGTCCCTCAAAGCTTTAGAAGTGCTCAGTACATCTACCTGAGGCGCAGCAGGTCGGAGAGGTCTGGTTGCCTGGGAGGCGATTGATACATAATTATGGGAAGAAATATGCAATTGTCCCATGCGAGCAACCTCAGAAGCATGAACTAACGCTTTGGCTTGAGACAACCAACCCATCCTTTTCTTGTGGCAATGCAGAACACTAGCCACGCTGATTTGATGGTGTGAGGGCATTCAAAAGCAAAAAGCCAGAGCCTCAGGCCAGCAAGACAAATGGGCAGGATAGACTTCAGCACTGCTTGAGGACCATCTGAAAAAAGTGAAGAACGAGAGTGCAGAGACAAGTGAGGGGGAGAAGCTGAAAAGCAAGTACCAGCAACTATGAAAAGCGGTGATAAATGTTAGGGGAGTGAGAGGTGATGGGCACAGTGGAAGCCAAACAACGGCAAATGTAACCAAATGAAGTGAATGCAGATGGTTTCACTCCAGTTACCCTAATCCAAAGGCCGGGCAGAGTTACTACCGGCCAGCACAAAGTCATGTGTTCGAGCAACAGCTGATCTGCATTAAATAAGATTAACTCGCAGTGCCATGGTGGACGGCCTGGGATTATTTTAATGTACTTCTATTGGCTCGCAACCCGTCAGCACAATTACTGCCCTTCTTCGAGAATGACTGATCTGTAACCACAGCGAAACAGCACGCGGCTCTGAGGTCTGGGCGCATCACGAAGATGAATTTCCATACCATCAAAATGCTTTTAATGGGCTTCCCGATTCAACCACAAGGTCTGTGGTGCAAGAATAGAGAAATCAGGATGAAGGCTTCAGTCCAAAAGGATTTGGTCGGTTGTCACTTGACAATTCCCATCTAGCACAGGGGAGCAATGGCGGGGGAGGGGAGAGTAGAGCAGACGTAGGTGGAGCTGTCTCTGTGTTGCAGGATCTCTAGAAAAACGAGTCCCAGTGCTTTCTGAATGCAGCCCACTGCTGCATCAACCTCTGAATCCAATGCCCCTAACAAATAATGGCAATTTAGCTATGCTCGCAAGGAACAGCTTCAGTCACTTCGCATTAGCATCCGACTGAGTGTTAAAGTCATTTCTACATGAGGAGCAACGCATGGGTATTTACGCTCCCAGCATCCTTTCAAGAATGCTTAAATATTTGAATATAAATTCTGCTGTGCCTGTGATCACTCCCTTGTGCGGCTGACTGGCTGCTTCCCCTGTCGGCAACGAGACTCGGGCACCTTCCCTCAGCCACAGCCCGCACCTCCCTGACCGGCAGCCGCACCGTGGGTCTGTACTATGTGTAAGCATGGTGTCAAATATGGAACTGATCCTGCTTCTTCATCCACTGACACCACTCGTGGAGCTATGAGAAGCACGAGGGTAGCACATTACCTCGTTGCACCTGTATGAGCTCGAGCTTCTTCCTGTACATGCGGATGCTGGGTTGAGCATCTGGGAAATATCAAGATTCTCACTTATGGTAACAAGGCCTAGGCAATTACAAGGGCGGGATTTTGTTTGAAAATGCTTGATATTTTTGTTAGCGATAAGGTTGGCATGAGTTCTGATCTTTCTCACCTGCTTTTTAAAATTTGCCCCACAACCAACGCTATTTTAGTCCTACGTGTGTCTCTGCAACACATTCACAGGCCATGTGCGATAGAAGAAGAACCAAAAGCCTTGCATGAAAGTCTAGTGCAGGTAATCTTACATAGACACTGTGTTGCAGTCAGTGATAGCAAGGACATGACACTTAAAGATGCATACATAATAATGTTCAACTTATGTGTAGAAAAAAACCCGCACCCCTGATTTGAAGATTCAAGATTGCAGTTCTTTCACTCTTGAAAAGAGGATTGACAAATATTGTCTGTATGGTGCAAAAGCCACATTTCACATTTCCACACTGCAGTTTTTGTGGTTAAGGGCAGTTTTCAGGACATTCCTAGGAAGACTTTTGTGGAAAAGAGGCTGAACCTAAATTTGTGGGTCCCCGCCCCCCCTCCCCTCCTTTCATGTAGAGGAGATGTTTGCAATGTACTTGTGTCAAGAGCAGGAACAGCAAAGATTCAAACCGATGAAGTGTAGTGTCCTGGGATGACAGCGTGTGGCCTAACCACTGGATCTGTCTTACAAGCTCTATGACGTCTGAGGTGTCCTGGCCTTCTATGTTCCAAGTACATTGTTTATCTGCGATTCGAGTACTTAATTTGATTTAAATATCAATTTGTTCTCTGTTGAAGCAGAACAACCAAGAACTAAGCCTGAATGAGGTTTGATTACTTTTGATAAAAAAGGAGACCTACTAATGGCGATCAATGTTTCAAACAACATTATGAAATTCAACAACGTTGTGCTCAATGTGCTAGGTGTGAACACTGAAAAATATGTGCGATACCCTGAAAATATTTGTATGTGCCTTGGATGTACGTGGAGGATAAGTGGAAAAAGGAGAGTGAAGAAGCTGTAGGAAGAGAAGAGGGAAGAATTCTCCAAAAAGTTAAATATATGCTGTCTAATGAAACAATCAACATACTGGAGAAAAAAATACTTAACTGAATGAATGCTCGAAAGTGAGCGTTTTTACCCTCGTTCACACATTTTCCTTGTTGTTGCTCAACCTCTGAGGACTTGACCCAATGCCAGTGGTACATAAGATCTACTTCCTCAGACCTGCTGTTCAGCTCCCTGGCTGTCCAGCCTCTTCCATGCACGAGCGCCAACCTCCTAACATTATCACACTTTTAGTTATGTCTCACAGCTCATAAAAAAGAGCCAAATATTGTACCAAGAGAACATTCTGGTGGTGTGTCACACACACTCATGCAAATCAATGCTCAGGTAGGTTACTGGGTAAGTGGTTCACTGCTATGAAGTGCACATTTGGTGGTTCACCCCAGAAAGCACTTCACAAGATGTTCACCGCTCTCTTAACTAAGGTCTTCAAAAGCCTTGATGGGTATCCCACGCGTTTAGTTTTTCAGTGAGTCGGGTGGCATGCTCAAAAGAGTCTCCTTTGCTAGTGCCATCGCACTGTGTTCTCAAGAACTTCCATTACGGTAGGCTTTGTGGGAGACTTCTGGGATGAAAACTCTCATCCCATACAGCACTGTTCCGATCTGTAGGCTTCATATTACAGTGATGTAATTAAAAGTTTCTCTTGATTCTTTATCCAAATGTCTAGGAAGTTGTTTTTTGTTGGTAGGAGTTCATGTTGAATTAGATATCCCTTGACTAATAAAGCCATTCAATCACAACTAGAGTTTGCCCATCTTTAACCAGTGCATCCCTTCCCTTGCCACATCATTTTTAAACGTAGGGGAACCTATATGAATGATTTGGTCCTTCTTGGGTTAAAAATGCTTATGGAATGGTACTTCACCATGGACTTACTTCACAGGTAAAGCACTTTTTAGCACTTTCACACAACAGGTAATCGTTTTTTTCGTGAACCCATAGTATTTCGGTTATAAATGTTTACTGACCTCGTGTAGCTACTTGAAAAATGTTCTTGAAAATCAACTGTGAGTGTTTTATCAAAATGTCTTGTGAAAGTAATACAATATAGAATAATTTGCTTTTGCATGCACTGTCACTTTATTAAAACCACCTTTGAGGCGACTGTGAAATAGACCCTGTAAGGCAGCACTTTTTCACTCCACGAGGGGCGCTTCACTGCAGAGGTTGTCCTATTGGACAATGAAACGTTCGTTAATTCGAACCGTAGATTCTACTAAGCCTGCACGCCCATTTATGGTAGCGCATTGCACACATTTCCTCTGAAATAAGTGTATCCAGAGCATTTGCTTCACATATGCTTACAGACATACTAGGCTTCTAGAAGGCTCCAAAAGCACTTCCATAGATTTATTTAACTTAACTTATTTGGGATAGGCAGTGCCGGCTATCATGAGCTGTGCACTTTATCCAGAGATATCTAGCATTATAAGCCTATAATACACAGCTTGCAGTCCGGCAACATCACAGAGAAAATGACATTATAATTGTAAAATATTCTGAAGCGGAGGCTAAATTTCAGTAAAAGCTTATGTTTCATAAGAAGCTTAAATATTTTCAAACCCAGATTCGATTTTGGCAACCTGTGAAATCCTGTCCGTTTTCACTACCACCCAGACACTCAAGAATCTGCCCAGTTGTAATGCTTTCTGGCAAGCCGCAACAAAGGCTTACCAGCCTGGAAAGCTGTCTTATGGAATTACCCTATTCTTCCCGACCATATCTCCTTGAACATGCAGGCTTTATGGGAGGACGTCAGATGAGCCCAGGGGACAATCTGATCAGGGAAGCGGGGCTCATGGGAACAACCAACCTTTTCTGTCCTGCAGTTATTCAAGCCCAGGCTGTTCGCCATTGACACCTTCCCATCCAGCACTTGCTGCTCCCTCCGAAGATGCTCTTTCATCTGTCGCGCCTCCTGAATAGCCTTGGTGACAGCCTCATGGTCATTTAAATAGCCGGACGACGTGATGGAGGAGAGGATATCTGAAAGGGAAAGATGGAAAGGTTTCAAGTCAGTCTAACATTTCAGAATGGTTTTTCCCAAGGCCTTTCTTACCTATTCACCAGCTCTCCAAAGATGCATGGAAAAACACTTACACCCCTGAATACATCTAGTCAAAGACTGAAGCATAATTTCAATGTAGATTACCAGGCTGCCATCAGAGGGGACTATGACATTATGGCTGATTTAACTAATTACTTATTCACTTGCCATTGCTCGAGACAATGTTTTGTAATAGCTGTTGATGGCTTCACAGTCTGCCGTGTTATCTTGGATAACAAAGTAAATATAGTTAAACTAGCATTTACTCTCCGTTCCAATACATCCGCACATTATCTGATGACAAGAAGCCATGTGTTGGTAAATCTGGCACTCGCACAAGATGCTTTAACCTAACATACCGTAGTCTGGTGCACATAGTGTAGCACCCTAAAGGTACCTTGGTGTTCCTGGGGATATTGTGGCTTTTGTGATTTCTCCGCACTGAGAAAAGCAACGGATAGAAGCCACTGGAAACAACAGTAGTGGCAGACAGAAAATGAGATTTAATTTTTGTAAAAGTGCACTCTGGATCTAGTTCTTTGGTGGATTACAAGAAGAATTCACTTTTGGGGTCGCCAGTAACCTAGTGTGGCGACCCAGAGATTGTGTAGAGCTTTTTGAAGGTGGTCCCATTGTACTAGGAGCAAAAAGCTTTCCTTAATGCCTACAATGTACAACTTTATAGGACCTCCCAACTTAACAAGTTACAGCCTGGCTTTGCAACCATAGCCACAGTATTAAGAGAAGCACATGGCGATTGACAATTGCAGCTGTGCAAACACAGGCACACAGCAGCAAGATAGCAGCCAGAAATCACACTGGTCTGTGCTGAGATCAAAGGTTCTTGGTTTGGTGAGTGACTGTGACGAGTTCCCAAAAGCACCCCCTGCAGTGATTCATTCTTCTCCCAAGCCTGGTGTCAGAAGGGATACCCTTCAGCAGAGGCCATCACTTGTTTACAGCATGGAGTATTTTAAAGTGACAGACTTTCTGAGGGCTGCTAATCCCTCCTGCATACTTTCAGTACAAGGTAAGTGAAATAACTATGCTTGTGGAAGTTACGTATGCAAGCCCAAGGAAATGATCCTTGGATGGAGTACACAGTCCCTACCCCGCGCTCCTTCGTGCTAGCCTGTAACTTAGATTTCAGACACCCTTGCGTCAACAGTGGCTTATTGCAAATAGCCATTGTCTGACATGGCGGTTCCATCGTGAAGCAACAGCGCATCACATGTATCTATAGTGCCCAGATGAACAAGACGACTTTGGAACAGAACAACCAGGCTCCTATCAGAGGCGGAGCTTGGACTTTCATTCCGGACTCTGCAAACAGTGCTCCTACCTGAAGACACTGCTAATCTAGCTCCCACCCTTCACAGACAACTGCGCCAATCATTTTTCTTCCTCGGCGTGCGCAGTATGGTGCCGGTGCATAGCGCTTCCGCTACTATGTGCTAGTGTCTGTACCACACTATTACATGCTGCGGTATTCACACCAGAGGCGTTTACCTGCATGCCACTGTTTTGTCGCACCTGCATGATGCTTGGATATTCTGTTTTGGTGTAAAGACCTCATATAAATAAAATTTAAATTACAAAAATCTACCAAGAGCCAGCGTGTTCCAAACAGAAGGCATTGCTCCAGTTGCAGGCAAGGTGACTTCTCAAGTCCATGGGAGCTGCTGACAGTTGGTGTGACCTGCAGGATACAAACTTTAAAGCAGGTAAAGCCAACCATTCTCCATTCTTTCGAGGTCGCTGAAGTGAACACCGTAAAACTGGGATTATCCACCACCCTGACGTCACTAATGTTCAGTGCTAGCTAGAGACAGCACCATGCACGCTGAAGAAGGAAACGCGCAGGGATGCTCAGGGAGTTTATCTCCCATGTACTGATGGCCGCTTTTATTGGCTGATACAAGCTGAATAAAAACATGGTGGGCAGAATTCTGATAATGCTAGACAGTAATGGCACCCACCTTATCCAACTGTACGAAATATGCAGTTTACATGAGTTGGCATGTTGGCATAACATGGGCATCGCATAATGTCAGCTGCTTGTCATGCATCCTTGTATAAACCATAATGGTGGGATAATACTCAAGGAAGAGGAAGGGGCTGGGTGACAGGAGATGCAGGACATGTCTGGGGCAGGAGTAATTGACAATAGTCAAGGGGGAGACTTTTATAACTTCCATCTGGATCTACTGATAAGACTGATGCCAGCAATAACACACAGGGTTATTTATGGTACAGGTGTGGTAAACTCAGGGTGAAAGCACTGGCAGAGCGGGTACACTGTGCTTTCACCAGACGGCATGCCAGACACAATGATTTATGACAAATTTTACAAGATCACATCAATCTGCAAAGTTAGCATTGTGGGCCATAATCCAAGCTCGTTGAAGTGCAACTCGCAATGAGCTGCATACGCATATAAAAGATGGCCGCCATGTTACCTAGGTGGCAATGCCCAAAGAAAGCACCACATCACAGCACTACAGCCAGACCTGGAAGCTGGTGAAGGTGCAGAACAGAGCAGGTTCCACAGGATGAGGTTACATTGACACGTTTCTGAGCAGTCTGCAAGCTCTTTAAATAGGTTTTTAGAGGAACAGTGGTGTTTTTTTTTAGGCCAACTGACCTTGATAAGACTCTTCTTTTAATCACTGTGAACCTCACCGTGGATCTAAAACTCTAGGCGGCATAGTGCTATGCATTCTGTGAGGATGACATTGGCATCATATTTGAACAAGCACTGGCAAAGCTGTTCTGACATTAGTGTAGGATTTTATTTTTCCAATGCTTATGTTCTCTTGAAATGTGTTTGTAATACTTTATTATATACGAAAGACCCCAAAACGTCAGCCAATGTGTGCACGACGTTTGCAATATAGTTTACAAAAAACATTGGAAGCTGGCTTCCAACACATGTGCACTCAGTCGCTGAACCATTTTTGAGTGTTTTTTGGCAAAAGTGAAAAAAGACTGAAAGATGGCCAGCCGCGTATGTATGCACATGCATAGACAGCTGTATGGCTTTAAAATTAAAACATGGCCACCTGTGCATGCACAGGCGGCCATCTTTCAATGGTATTGAAGCCCATTCAAACATAAGTGCACTTACAGTGCCTGAGCAGGATGTGGCAAGCATCAACCTGTGGTGAGGCCCAGGAATGCAATATCCGGGGAGTTGCTGGCCCTTCCAAAGTTCAATAAATAATTAAATAAATTAAAAATTAAAAATGTTGTTTCCTTAAAAAATTGCACATTGGGTCACAAATCTCTTGCACTGAAATGGAGTATTTTCTGTGCAGAGGACGACATTGTGGATGGACAAAAAGAAGAGAACCAATGACTGACATGTCCTAACCCGTTGCCCCACCCTCTATGCTATGGTCTGGGGAGGAGACATGTGAATGGCATCACAACAGACCAATGGATGAAGGAGGATGACTGAAAAGCCCTGTATGTATGTGTACATAATGTAAATAAGTTTTTATTAAAATATAAAGGACATGGCTAGACTAAAAAGCGATCCAGGGATGAGTCCCAATGTAATCCAGGAACATCTTAGGGTGGTTGATTTTAAAGAATGGTTCACCCCCTCTTCCATGATCCATTTTCTTATGAACCTAACTCTTTCAGATAATACCTCACATCGTTTATCTTCGAGCAGACTCCTGCACGTTGCAGAACTACTAAGACGTTTAATTTACAGCATAATGCTGCACATTTTGAAATAGTATGACTTCATTATTTTGTCATTTTTTAGCTTGATAATACTCTCTGGGTGTTGGTTGCATTACATTAGTACAAATTTAATACCCACATATAGTGATAAGCAACAGAAAGTCCAGCTCTGAAAATGTCCTTTTACTGCACAGCAACACCCGTCATCACATTTTAGTAACTTTTGAACCATTTGAGGTAGAAACATTTTTGTTGTTCAAATCTGCAGATTATGTGGCAAATGATGGATTATGTGAAAAACGTGGCAAATCTATTATATAATTATGCAAAAATAGAAGTGGCTGCACAATCGCATAATTCAAGTGCTCCAGGGGAGAGGGAGAGTCACAATTTAGCAATCATATACAGATTAAGAGCAAAGCTGCCGTCTAACCTGTGGAAGAAAGGGTTTTTTCTCTGTACATGCAGGGGTGTAATAGAGGGCCCCTTTAGCCCCTTCAGCGCAGGGGGCCCCCAACCCTTTTGGGGGCCACCATTCAGACCAAAGACAATTAATATATGTGAACTGTAGGAGACTGAGGGGCCCCTATTCACATTCTGCGGAAAGTGGGGGCACAATTTTGTGTTGATCCACCGGTACATGCTGCTTAAGGACAATGTTCTCTCTTTCCAAATGGGCAGGGCCACTGGAATTATGCGACTCTGTGGCCACAGTGTTTTTTGCATAATTTTAGAATTGCCGCATTTGCCACATAATCCATCATCTGCTACACAATCTGCAGATTTAAACAGAAAACGGTTTCTACCTCAAATGGTTCGAAAGTAACTAAAAAAGCAGCGACACATGTTACTGCACAGCGGAGCGCCCGCTGCAAAAGTTTAACTGGTCAACTTTCTGCTGCTTAATGCTATAACTGGGTGTTATACCAACGAGATGTAACAAATGCCCGGACAGTGTTAACAAGGGTAAAAATGACAACAAAATGAGGCAATACTATCGCAAAATATGTCCCGTCACGCCTCATAATGTTTTTCTTGACTCATAGGTTACTCAACCCTTCCTCATAATTTGGCCCTCCCCCTCTGCCTTATATCAATGGTCCTGCACACAGGATAACGCTCAGCTGTAATCATGTAGGGCAATGGCCATGTTGAAGACACCCCAGCTTTGCAGATACGCTGCAGCATTTTACGCGCACCCCGTGGGTGGGACAGGGATAGTTTGAGACCACATGCTTGTTTGGCACCAACACTGATAGGATTAGAGTTATTAAGCACACCGGCTAAACATGCAATTTAGTGATGACAGAGCTAGCAACGCTTCTTAAGAGCGCAGGAAGCCATCTGACAGGTTTTGAAAACCAATGTTGCGCCTGCTGGTCTACGGGAAAAGCTAGGCGCTATGGAATCAAGTTTGGCTTCGAATTCGCTGCAAGGTGTGTCCACACACGTCTACGAGAAGAGAGGGCAGAGAAGTGACTCCAAAACACTTGAAACAGACCAGAACCGGTCCGCGACCCGAGGATCAATTGAAGCAGCTCGTGTTGTGACTTGCGGCAGATGGAAGGATTGTGGACAGACGGCAGGCACTAATCGCACACAAAATGACCGGCTTGCCTCAACATGTTCACTGGATTCCAGCAAACTTTGCACCCTAATCCATTTTTAGAACAAAAAACATCTGGGGCATAAATCCTCTAATCTGCCAAAACACGCTATTACATCCGATGATTTGTTGAAAAACACAGAGATTAAAGAATGAACGTAGAAAATGGCTAACTGCCGTGTTGGGAAAGTGTTATTAATACCATTTTTGTGTCTCAATTATGAATGTTCTGTTCCTAAAGAGCCTTCCCTAATCATGTCAGATTGCATTTCCCTCGCCTATCCTTAGATTCTTCTATCTCATCTAACTTTTGCCAAGATCACACAATGCAGAGCATTGGCTTCCTGCTAAAAACGGGGCTGGGAGGAGAGCAGAGGCTGTCACAGGGACTCCTCATTGGTGCAAACACAGTTTCTCGTCATTTGCCCTGTTTTGCAGCCTTTGCAATAAGGAATGTAAAAAACACTTTTAACCCTTCGATATAACATGAAGGTTTTTGCACCAAGCAAAACTATGTAAAAAGGTTGTAGAACATTTGATGAACATAGCTAACATGCGTGTTTGATGATAAAGCATTTCACACGTGTATTTGACGTTAACAAACCCAAGCTCAAGTTCAATCTTTCTTTCTTAGATAAGAGGAAAAGGAGTGAGCATTTCTTTGTTATCTACTTAATAAAACAATTAAACTGAGTTTGCATTGCTTTTGCTACATAATACAACAATGAACAACCACAGCTTTCATCGAGCTTAGTCTTTTCTTTCCCTTTCAAAAATTGTGCATTCATTTTCTGCAGTCCTTATTTTTCAAACACAGCAGAAAAAAATGTGCAATCAGTTCGTGCACATTTGCTCTGGTGCAGACACCACATGCTGAATTTCCTATAACAAAAGCAGTTTATAAAATTGATGTAAATGGGTTTACATTGTTTTTTGCACCAAAACAAACTTTTGACAACATGCCCACAAATTACAGCAGTAGAAATCCATCGGTGAAGCATTTCAGCCGAAGCTCCTATTCATACTGTCGAGGGCAATGAACGCCCAGAGTAGGGCAATAGTTTGCAACATAAGTTCACATTAGTTTCTAGTCACAAGACTTATAAACAAAAATAACAGGGATCAATTTTCTGTGCTTTTCAGGGACCCCATTTATCTCGCTCATTTTCAGTAAAGGGAAACCATGAATGCTAGACAACTGCCCGTTTCCTTGTAGTGCTGTATACTTGGACTCACTCAGCCAGTTTCTATGCACTCATATTTTTGAGGCAAATACAGGAACTGAGGCAGAAAGAAATGATCAAAGGAATTTTGTCCAGTTTCACCCAATTTGGTCAAGTAGGAAAGTTAGAGGTGATGTTATGTTTATTAGTAAAGCGCACCATGACCCGGGAGGGTGTCCCGGCACTGAGCAGGTGAGTGTGACTAGCCCTAGGGTGCAAGTGCCTAGCTCTAGAGCTGACTCCTGTCCCTCAGTTCCACTCGGCGAGACACGAAGAGCCAATATGCAGTTCCCACCACTCTTGTGACTGCAAATGCTTCAAGTAGATATGCCCATCACTCTCATAAAACGCTATATCATAATGGCAAGGGCTTTAGCGGTTGGTAAAATGCCCCGAACTAGAGTTACAGGCTGGAGACACAGCCCAGGGCCTATAGCAAAAAAGAGGGCCTCTAGACAATGGAACAGCCCAAAGCTGAAGGACTAAAATGTCTTAAGCATTCTACCCAATGAGAGTAGGATGTTCTAAAATGAGCAGGGAGAAAAACAATGTGAGCAAATATGAGAGCTGACACTAGAACCCAGGTCACCGGTGGCTCTGTGCAGAGCCTTTCACTTAAGCAATGCTTGCACGTTTTGTACTGTGACAATTTATTCTGAGTTTCATGCACATGAGAAGACACCAAAGAGCAGCACTGCCGCGCAAACGAAAAGCAACTGTAACGAACCAGTTAGAATTAATAACACTTGCACAGCATTTTAAAACATTAATATCAGCTCGCGAATATTTATCCGAACAAAACAGACACGCAGAGATTCTTGGGATCTGAACAGGTGAGTCGTTGCGTATGACAGATGTTTGAGCTCTACAGTCTTGGTAGATAAAACTCCTCTCTAGATTGGCTGAGAGCCGCCACTTATAAAACAATCTACCTGCAGTACTTTCCCGAACAAAAATATTAAGGTTCACCTCACATTTCCTTACAACCACTAAAATTGGAAATAAAAAAATGACTGCCTGCAGGTAGTGGAAACTTCAACTGACCAGGG
This sequence comes from Pleurodeles waltl, assembly GCF_031143425.1. Lineage (NCBI taxonomy): Eukaryota > Metazoa > Chordata > Amphibia > Caudata > Salamandridae > Pleurodeles > Pleurodeles waltl. The sequence goes on from NC_090442.1 coordinate 381,260,918, forward strand.
AGCCTGCTCCTCAGGCAAACGATATTGGGAGAAACACTCTTTTGGGGACTTCTTTCTGCGATCCTTATATTCAGAGAGCTGAAAGCTCCAGCCAGCCTTCACTTGGGTTTTCCCAAGCATCGCTATCGCTGAAAAGACTTGGCACTAGACAGCAATTAATAGCACACTCTCCGTATGTTTTTTGTTACTTGCCAAAAAAATTGGCGAGAAGAAAAAGGCTTAATGGACGCGAGTAGAACTGAAATTATACCTCGGCGTAGTGCAGGACAAGGCTCATTATTTTCTGACAGAAATGAAGGAAAACAAAGGTAAAGGACCCACCATATGGCGTTCATTTACTTCAGCACACGCGTCATTGACGTTGAGTTTAATTAATATCCAGGTTTGGCAGACGACCACTTCGCATGTGACAGTGAAGGGAGGCCCACTGGACAGAGGACCACCACTTTCACGCATCTACCCTCTATTATACACAAAGGCCCCCTTGACAGCTCAGCTCCTGTTTGATTGACAGGTGTACAGGTAAGTTCAATTAGACCTTTACAGGGCATCTCAACATCACAGCGTTGCAGTCATGGCAGTCCTTATCATACAGTGCTATTAAAAGGACAACCATTTTCTTTAGGTCTGGTTTCCTAAGCTCACATTTGTTTCTTAATATATGTTTTTATCACCTACACAGCTCTTAAGCATTAAAGATTACCTACATACTTCTAGAAGCTCGTTAAAAAATACTGTTTTCTTCACACAACTGGGACGTGATGGAGTGACTGAGTACAATTTTTCTCAAATCACCAGTAGATTTCTCTTTTTTCAGAAGGGATTTTCCTATTATTGGATGAATGTTGTAATTCTACATCATATATATGTTTCATAGGTGGATGATGTTTTTAAGCGTTGGTAGGCTGATCTTACATCGTTTTGGGCTCACTCTGGCTTCCCACTGTCTATTGCAGCCTGTAACCTGCTCTAGGTACTGGCAGCGGCCTCAAGTTTACTTTCTTCTTATGGCAGTGGCGTGAGGTGTAGGCAAATTTAAAATAAGTGTAGGGCTCGAAGTGTTTTGAGAACCTGTCATCAGTGCTGCTGAATACCAAAGATGCCTAGCCTTGGTTCCCCCTCATGCTTTTTTCTTCCGCCACTTACACTTCCTGTCGTTTTAAACACACTCCTGCAGGTTCTTTTTTTGTCCCCGCTTTTTTGCAGTCACTATTTTCTAACCGTTCCCTATCTCCTTCTCTCTCATGTTTCCTTCTTTGCCTCCCTTGCTGTGGGCCAAAGACTGAGGAGGAAAAATAAGTCTGGGCCCCAGAAAATGAGAACTGGTGCCCACCGCCAGTAACCACTTGCACAAAGTAAGCACAGGAACTTTATACATCCTTATAAACAAACAAACCGTCTTCAGTGCATTCCCATTTAAACAGGAGTGTGAGCCTTCAAGCTTCAGAAGTGCCTTTGATTCAAAAGAATAGCGGCAAATTTTAGAGGATCGCCTTTTATTTGGCAACAAGACTCAGGGGGATCCTAAAAGCCTGCCTGTCAGTTCAACCTATTGTAGCATCATATCATAAAACAACCTGCTTCTTCTTTCAATGAAATATACTATCTGAAGATGTTCATTAAGGACGAAGCATCACTCGGGATCAGGTGTGTGAATGTTTATAACCCTTGTTGTTTCTTAGATTCCATGACTTCCCCACCACATCATAGTTTTTTGGTTTTATTTGGAAGTTAGGTTTAGAGAGAAGAGGCACAGGGTATTCTACAGAATACATCCGGTGACACAGGAAAGAAGATTTTAAATGGGGCATAAATAATCACTGGATTTTTTATTAGTATTTTTATGAAGGAATACATGTCAGGATAGCAGGCAACCTACTTTTAGATAATGATCTTACTGCTGTATCGCTCCTTTTATAGTGATATAGCAAAGCAATGCAACTTGAAAACAAATCAACAATTCACGTGAAACAAAATGTGACCGCACCTTGGTTGCATGATTCTTAAGCTGTAAATGGACAGGTGTACTCACTCAATAAAAAAAAAAATTATAATAATAAAATTAAAAAAAATAAAAAAAATAAGAAAAGACAATCAGTAGGTGGACTTTGACAAAGCCTGTCTATTAATGACACAATTTCACCTTATTACCAGCTCAGAAAAAATGATTATCAATACTTCTAATCCCTAAGGGTCAGAGTTGAGGATGTTTTTTGCCCATACGAGGAGTCCCTCTCTTATTCACAGCTTGAAGCAGAAGTCCCTTGCTTTGATTCCCAGGTGCACGGGTCCACTCTAGACATAGGGCCTAGGGACCTCTCCGGCCTGCACACTTCATACACCCTCAGATTGTCACAGCCTGACTTGCAATCCTACCAGACTGGCAGTGCATCAATGCTGCACTGATGCTAATGACACTGGAAACAAAAAGGCCACGATGAGTACTGTGAATGGCTACTCAGTCTGTCCTCTAGCACAGCTTAGCATGGTGTCCCGCAACCTCAAAATGTCTCTTCAAATATATAAAGCTTGCAGATATATAGCAGTGAATTCTATGCCATTTACAATAACGTAAGTGTGTTATCTCTTAGTCCACAGCCTTCCATGACTTATTAATGGCAGAGCACATTAACTTTCCTATAACAGTGACCTTTACTGCTCCTGTCATCCTCTCAGTTGCTATTCCATTACACTTGGTATCACTCATTACAGGTACAGCTTTTTAACTGCTTCCGGATGGCAAATAACACGGGGATTACATTTCTATGTTAACAGGACAATGCGGTACACACTGGAAATAAAGGAGTTGTGAAAACGTGTATCCTTTGGAAATAAAATCATTGTGCAAACCTTCAAAGCAAGTTATTCAGAATAGGAAAAGCAACAGAAGTTATAAGATTACATATACGGATATGTTGCTGTTTAGTTAAATTTTTTCTGACAATTATAACTTTGTCAACAGTGATTGTAACATAAAGAATATTGATATAATTCGTGCTAGATTATGTGCCAATCAAACACAATTGACAGAATCAGTGTTAAACTCTGTGCCAATCACCCAATACTGATTCTTAGGTATGTTCTTGTTGCCACCGAACAGCAACTTAAATATACAAACAACATCTGAGGCAGATAAATGATTCAACACAGTTTGCACAGCTCCAGGAAAAAAGGCATAAAGGCTCAACCATCTTAGTAACAAGAACAGGGGCAGTAAAAAGCTTTCCAGGTGTAATAGTAGTCATTAACAGATTCTTTGAACACATATAAAAGAAAATTGCAACCAGATCTGCTGGAGGGCTGGTATCAGTGACACAATTAGAAGCAAGTGAAAAACAGCAAAGATGTCATCCCCAACCTAGTCAGATTTAAACCTTATGAGGAGTCGGCCATCTTGCTTTGGGGGTATGTCCTAAACATGCCTAGAATGTCTAAAACCACATACAATTGTAACGCTGATGACATTTGAGAGCTTATGCCAAACTACTTGATGTTATTATAGACAAGCTAGCATGATCCCCTTTTGTGGACGAAACAGGCAGAGTCGTTGGCCAGTCGCTCCATGTGAATGTTTTATAATTCAGCTTTGACTTTGTAACCATGCAGTTAATGTTGTCTATGATATAACATCAACATGAACGTAGACATACCTATCGAATTTACTCGCATTGAAGGGCTAGCCAACGTGGATGGTATAGATGATTTGTGAGAACCACCACCACTGTGCATTCTCATAGCGGGCATGTGTGGAGAGGATGGTGATGCAGGTGACCTGCCTTCTGTCTTGGGTTTGGCTGAAAGGTTCAATGGTTGGGCGGATTCATCCTGGAACAAAGACATCAAATAAACTGCTGTTAAGGTTTTCAATGGCGAACCCTATTCATTTTAAACAAGTATGGAGACATCAACAACCTGTGTAGGGAACATGGAGATGCAATGCAGGCAATAGGTTTACCATTATCACGCATACAAAAACATTCTTTGAGATTGATTATTGTGTGCTTGCAAAATAATCTCTGATTTATTAACTTCGACTAGCACATCTGCCTCCCATTTTTATGGTGCTAAAACCGTACTATACAGATATACCATTGCAATAACTTCAGAAATTACCAAAAAATTAGAAACACTAAAGGAATTATTAAGGCATTCCACAAAATACCTTAAGTGAAGTACGCTAACTAATCACACCTTGTTAAAAGAGCAAACAAAAAGAAAACAAAAAATGTGAAACACGAGAATAACAAAATAAACAATATAAGTCTTTAGGAAACAAAATGCTTATTGATTTATTCGGATCCTCAGTGTTGGGAGTGCAGCGCCACTTCCATAATACAGATGTCCCAGGAGCTTCTTCAGCACTACGCTTTCCAAAAGGGACGCCACCTCATCTGAACACAGGCATGCTGCAAACAAATTATGGAATTTCAGCTCTGTCTTGTGCATGCTAATAATCTGGAAAAAGCTTTGGACAGAACCGTGACACGAAGGTGTTACGAAATGAATATGATTCATGAGGAGGGATACATTTACCGACTTCCCATCCACCAAGCGGGAGTTTTGATAGATGTCAAAGTGAGTACCCAGGAGCCAATGCCACTCTTCCACCAGGTGTGGGGCATGATCCCCTTCCCAAGACAGACAGGTATTCCAGCTCAGCACCAGGTAAAGTATTGTCTGCATTTTAGTGGAGTTTTTCTCTATGATGGTATAAACAGTCTTTATGGGATCCCGCCAGAACCTCTAAAGAAGGAATATAAGCTTCCTGCACACCGTGGCAGGTAACCAGGGCACCACTGTGCTGAACAGCCACGTGTGCAGCTGCATTTCAGATACTGTGGAGGTTTCTGTTGGAATGAAGTGCAACAGGAACATGGAGAAGCATCCTTCACCCATCCAGATTTACCATGGCTGAAAGGTACTTTAACATGGCTCCACAAGTACATCCGGTTATCACTTGTGTCAAGTAAATTGTTGCTCAACAGCTGAGAGATGAACTACATTCCGAGTTCAGCTTAGGGTTTGATCCCCTGGAAGGATGGTTTCCTTGGTTCCAACCATGTCACATTTAGTTATGCTACACTTTCGCGGCCTGAAGCTGGAGCTCTTTGGGTTGATCAGATGTCATTTATTTATTGTAAGTACATCCAGGAGGTCTAAGGGGGGTATAACATTACACTTAGGACAGAGACATATGAATTACACAATCTTCCCTGGCCTCTTACATGAAGCGAACACATGTAATCGCAATTTGAGGAATAGAAAATTCATGTCAATATTTTATGGCACAACAAAAGTTACTGGTGTGCATATGCATTTTTTTAGAAAACCCTACAAAAACCTTTAAAATAGAAGTTACCCTCTTGTCACACGTTACCACTGCCACAGGTCTGCTTTCTTAATCCACAGGTAAAAGGTGTTTACACTGCTTTACTTACCACGAAGGATATGGAATAGCGGCTGCCAAAGATTATTTTTTTTTCCACTCCTAAAACTCTGAGCTCTATTCTTCCTTCCGCCTCAATATTTCATCACTGAAGACAGACATTACAAAATTCTGACCCCTCTTGATAATCCAACAATATTTGTACAAAAATACTACTGGCATCAATGCAAGAGACAAAAACACCGAAGCCGAGCCTCCATTTGGAAAGCCGTCAGCAGCGTGTGTGCTGTCAGGGCTGCTGCCAGAGAGTGTCAGCGCGAGCTGTCGGCCATGCTGCAGCATGTCACGTGCGGCTCCCCACCCACCTGTCACTGTAGCGGAGGGTGCACCCCTCCCATGAAGCCTCGTCCAAATGGCTGCTACACACCCGCAACCGTGGAAATCACAAATTGCATCCATTTTGACAAGTCTGATATTTAAAAGTGAGACGCCGTTGACAAACCGTTGTGAAAAACTGCTGAACTTATTTTCTTATGTGCAGCCTCACGTTAATTACAAATATGGATAATTTAGAACGGTGATGGGTAGTAGAAAAAAATGAAAAACCACTGATAAGAAATGAGAGTTTTTACAAATAATTGTGTGTTCCACTGAGAAAAGTCCATTGACAAACATTCACCATTGCATGATACTGCTAACAATCACTGACAAAGCCAACGGGTCTCGGTTTAATATATCAACACATGCCTCCTTAGCACATTAAAGCCAGTAAAGGCACAAAAGGTGGACCGCATTAAAGGCCCGCTTGCCATCCAAACAGTCCTGTTTCAGTTTGGATCTCAAATAAAGAGGGCTACTGAGGGAACATAGGCTGTTCAATGTAAGCACTCGAGAGAAGTTGGACACATATATCCAAACAGTACACAACATTTGGTGAGAAGTGAATAGCCCACTGGGTTGAGCAAAGATGTTATTGACAGTCTCTAGCCAATTGCTGAAAGTGCCTGAGTGAAGAAAGACAATTGTTGAAAGGTGGGGACTCAAAACGCACTCAGTGTACAATAAAATCAAGAGGTCTCTGTTAGCCATGCAGTCAAAACCCGGACATAAATAGGAGTTCTCAATCATGGATGCCTATCCAAACTTTAACTTGATGCAGAATACATTTTATGTGTTCATATTCACTAAAAAAATACTATGATTTATATCTTTATTTATGTCTGAGAAGACAATTTAGAGGGTAATCATTTTCAATTCAGGAGGATTTACTTTTTCTTGTCTTTTTAATTCATGACTCACACTGCATGAGAAAATTGCCACATTTGAGCAGTATCTGAAATGCCATTTGTAAAACTTTCCTCAAGAGGCAGAATATACCATAGTTCTGATTCACTGTGAACTATATGCTAAGAAAACCAAGATTGTAGGCTTAAAATAAGTCAAAAGAAAATGTGGATTTTTTTGTTGCACAGAAGTAAATGTGCCATATAGCCTCTACAATGTTATACCTACATGATGGCAATCGAGGCATGGGAGTCCAGTGTCCCCCCCATTGCGGGCTTCTTATGACATCACAAACCACAAGGCAGAAACAAAGTGGTGAGTAAATATCACCAGAACTCTGTTATGGCAATATGGGGCCCCGTTACACAAGATGTTTATGAATTTTTCTTATATCACGCATGTTTTGTGGGTGGTAACATTAAAAAAGTGTTTTTTCTAACATGGAAATGGAAGGAACATATCAAACCAAAGACAATGGAAGCCCTTGTGTGGAGACTCCTATTGACCTTGGTTGGATCCGTTCTTGTTGCTGGCGGTAGGACCAGCCACACAAGTGAGGAAGAGTTTTTATCGGCAAAGGTGGGGCAATGCTGGGTGATAGGAATGTTGTACACTCCTGCAGATTCTGGAAATTTCCATCACAGAAATATAGGGAAAATGTGTGACTTCAGGCAAAGTTGGAGGTTTGAAGGTCACTGTGGGTTAGAAAATGGTGTGGGGTGCATATGAAGCACATCACCCTGGACCCTCCTGATGCCTAGTTTTAAGAAGTGTCTAGGTCTGGTAGGTTTTTTTCATGTGATAGCCTACTCAAGTCCAAATAGTGCATCTGTTCACCACTGCAAGTGGGATGATATTGGGAGTTAGCCAAGCTCTCCTGGCCCATATATAAAATCAACACCCAAAAGAGTCAAATGCCCTTTTGCTTGCCATTTGGATTAGATGCTTTAGTCCGCAGGGTGAGCAGAAAGACTGCCCTACTTTTCGCCACCCTCAGGGGGCAGATCATAGGTAATACCCCCATATGCCACCTAGCGGGTTAGACTGTGCCCATTTTTGGGGGTTAGGGTGCATTGCCATGCCCGTTCAGGACAGCCGCCACCTTTTTCTATTAAAAAAGATAGCCCCTGCTACCTAGTGGTATTTCTGCCCCGAGGGAGGCAGATTAGGGGCTGAATTAATTAAAAAATATTTTAAGGTGAAGCAAAAGCACTTGCCTACGGCGCTGCTCCCCCATCCCTGGTGTCTAGTGGTGGATCCCTGCTTGGGGATCGCCCTCCTTGGGCGATACTCAAGCAGGGATCCACTAGGAAAAGGTACCATTGGAAAAGAGTGATTCTTCCCTTTCCAATGGTACCCCTCCCATTGAAATCTGTGATCGGGGGGGGTGAGGAGGTGGGGGGGATGAGAGGGTGAGATATTCCCCCGAGCACCAATGGAAAAAGAAAGTAAATAAGCTGATCGGCTCATTTTACTTGCAGTTTATCTGTAATGAGGTCGGCATACACGACGTGTCAATCGCCATTACAGGGAGCGGATTTTTTCAGCCTTGGCTGCTGGGAAAGCTCTTCCCCAGCAACCAAGACTGAAAATATCCAAAGGAAGTCCCACTGGTGCCCGCACCAGAGGGATTCCCTGCTTGTATGCAGAGGACGAAACATCCTCCGCACATGAGCACCGGGACTGAGGACAGGTCTATTTCGTCCTCAGCACAGAAGGGGTTAAAGCGATGGCCATTGTTCACAGAGTGGCTCATCGAGTTTCTCTGGATTTCACTGCATTCAAGTTTAGCTGACACATGTTCTTGCAGGTTTTCAGATCCAGGTGTCATTACATACCAGTAATTGCTAGAACAAGAATCACTTGGAACTCCTTATCTTTGGTTCTCCCATCAGAATCTTCTGTAATCCTTTTGGGACACATTTAAAAACATATTTAATAATTAGTTGCACAAGAGGGCTGAGAAATAGTGTAGGACTTTAGAAAAAACATCCTTTGGACTGTTAAAAAAAGATGCTTAGGTATGTAAAAGTGAAAGATTGTTGAAGATGTTCTTTTTAAAGTGCAGCTAACAATGGACACTAAAAACTAAAATGCTTAGGTTTTGTTTAACTTTTTCAGCCCCATGAAACCAGTGTATAAGCATTTTACAAAAAAACCTATAACATAACAGTAAATCAAATAAGATTTATAATTCGTAATTTGCTTTTACTGTAAGCAATATTAAACCATGAAAAAACCCTGAACATGATGCAATTTGACTAACCATTGAATGCAAACCATCGATTTAAGTTTATTCAATTGCTATAATGTAATTAAACTCACATTGTGGTTGGAAAGGACAGAACCCTGGAGGTCAGGAAAAAGGCAGTTAAGGTTGAGACATAAAACACTATTTGGGACATTAAGCTCCAAGAAACAGTTCCATATCACCGACCAGTCATGAAAGTGCTTTCTCAATGTAATAATTCAAGTTGGGAGCTACCAACATTATTTTTTGGTGGGCCTACTTTCTATATACCAAAAATGTACAGATTATAAGGAATCCCTAAAATTAGTTTTTATAATGAAATTAAATTCGTATTTGATGGTTTTGTCATTTTACACGGTTCTAACTGGAAATTTTTAAATAGTCTACACTTTCAATTCACTTTCAATGCATCCACGTGATACGCTCATGTTTTCTGGATGGAACACTCTTCCCTTCTTTGGTGGGGGCCATAGCTGTTTCTGTACACATATAATATTATTTCTATTGCCTTTAATCAAGACAACGATATACTCAATGTGCAATGGATCTGTGTTCAACACCGGAGTCCTCAACACAGATGCAAGGAGCAAACACTAGCGCTGTATTTTGGGGAACATTTAAATGTTTCACAGAATAAACAAAAAGTCTGTTAATAGACAATAAAGCTCACACATTTAGACCGGAAAAGTGGATGTACTTTGGGGTGTGGCTAGCCACTTAGTGGGATGGCCATACTGTAGTGGAGCTCCCGCCACCCTCTAGCCCAGTCCCATTAAATCCACCAAAAATATCCAGCCCCAGAGCAGGTAAAGTGGCAATCGGTGCTTGCCTGCCCTGAGGAACAACAACATTGTTTCTGCTGCCTCGTGGCCCACTGGTGCTGTGTCTGAAGACAGGGCCTACCGCCACGTGTGAAGCCGTGGCCTCGAGTGACAGACATGGCCAGGGACCTCGTGGGTGGAGGAGGCGAGACGCGGCATGCCGCTGCCCCTGGGTCTCTTTTTGTGACAGCGACTGGCAAAGCGCTCCGCCTCTATGAATTGGAAATGCCAACATTACTTTCTTCCATGATTTCACGCTATGTGGTGTGCAGAGACTACGCTGCAGCTTTCTTTAAGTTAAAATGGCCCGCCAGGATCATTAACTTAAGTACTCAATGTTATTCCCAGCACAGCTCCGTGTAATAGCCAATGGCTAAACTCACTTTTTATCTTCCACAGAAGCAACATGGGACTGGCTCGAGGGCTGGCAAAGAGTTGCAAAAATGGGATGACAAGACACACCCAGGAAACATTGAGGGGAGCCTCCCGTTGGGGCACCGGTGACCTCCAGAAGAAGGGCTATGCAAGAGCTACGCAACACCGATCTCAGACCATCGCCCACCCCAACAGAGGCAGATCCGGGGAAAATAACAAGATTGGTTTGAACCCGCAGACTGAGACTATCAAAACGGGACAATGTCCAGTTGCATAAACTTGTGACTCTGTGGAGCTTTCTTGATTACTTTGCACTGGACAAGGCATAAGTAGTGGAACTGTCTGACAAAGGACACAAACTTGGCACATGCAGACTTGTTTGGGGACTGGAAGGGGGATTAATGGGCACTAGCCACAGCTCCTTATTAGTTTAATATAAGGTTGGGGTGATAGGCACACTGCCTGATTGGGGTGGGGTGGCGGGTAGTTAAGATCTTGGGTTGCATGGCGGCAGGGAGGGGGATGCTGTTACCAGGGATTTTTGTTTGTTTGCTATTGTTGTTGATGCAAATGCAAGATGCATTTATATCCTTATCACCACAGAGAGACACTGTTAGACCACTAGAGACAAGTGGGCACTGCCCATTGGAGACCTCACTGCCAGTCATAGTATCCCGCAACAGACCTTATACTCTGTAGCATGCATTCACGTACGAACACGCCAACACTGCATATCCTATCCTGGAGTATCAATAGGCTCGGGGATCAGATCAAACAAGGAATAGTCCTGCAGTATCTCAAGAGATACTACTCCCAACGTGGTCCTCCTGCAGGAGACCCACTTACTGGGGAATAAATGTAGTGCATTAGACAGGTGGGGGCACAAAATTGTCGCTCATGCTGGCTATACCGCTGCCTCCAGGGGTGTGGTCATCGTAGAAAAAAGCACTCCCCCTCACCATCTGTGATCTGTGCTCCCAAAGGGGACGGAACTGCCAGAATCCTCCCCACTGGAGAGTAGATTGCTGGAGGAGCATTTACATAAAAAGCCATCCCCCTCACATGTAATATATTGATTAAAAACTCCCGAGACCTGCTAAACACCTAAAACTGCAATGGGGACAAAATGTGGGAAGTCTATATGATGAGGAATGGGGTGAAGCATTGGCCTCCCCGAGGGAGGTGAGGATGCGATCAAGGTTTCGTTTGGTGCTGCTGAAAATCCTCCATAGAGTATATCTATTATGCTCATTCAGAGCCAAGATGGGCAGAGCGCCCGACAATCTCCGTCTCAGCAGGTGTGGATTGGAAGGGTCATTTCTGCACATTGTTTGGGTGTGCCTGGAGATAAGGAGCTACTGGTCCTCAGTGACTGCATGTCTAAACGAAATCTGTAGAAGTGTGAGGTCAGCCTCGATTAAATGGTGTCTGCTAAACATCTGGGACATTTTGGATTGCTAAGAGAAATATCGCCAGGCGCCATTGCTGAGAGACGTAAAGCGGGACATGAACTGGTGCATGCTGGCTGAGAGGGTAACATAAGAGGGTTGGGGGTGCCCACAGAAACGGGGACAAATCTGGAGGAAATGAAACAAATACAGAGGTCAAATATGCACTGCCCACCTCCGAACCCCGCCACTTGACCACACTGCATTGTAGAAAGTGCACTGGTAATGACTCCTGAGACTGGAGTTCGGGGAGGGGCAACTGATGGGCAATGGAAAGTATGAGAATTGTACCTTTGTCTCTTCTGTGCTATTCTACCCCAGACAGACTTGTGAATATACGATGTACTCTTGCCTAATTACCAACAAAAACAATTTTTAAAAAGTGGTGTATTTTCTTGAATGTTTCAGAAAATTATGGGAAAATAAAAGTACACAAATAGGGGCCCCTTCGAGAACAAAATGAAGAGCCGGTGTGGTATAGCCAAAGAGGTATTAGGATTGTGAAAATCTAGGTACTATCAGTGAAAAAAGAGATGCTAGAGCTTTTTATTACTTACTTGATTACCACTGGTCACTGTAGTATCATCTTAAGGTGTGTCCTCTTTTTTACACTGATGTAGTTATGGTGAACTACTTTTAAGGCTGGTCTATCCATGGGGGTGTGAATATGACTGATTGTCAGGCTTTCCTGAAAGTGATTAGTTCCTGGAAGGATTTAATAGCATGGCTGGATTGTTCATACTTTTGGGGTAGAACCTCATTCATGAAACTATTTTCACTTTATGTTGATGTCACATGCAGTCGATGGCTACTATCGCAACTTCGAAACAATGAATTACATTCTTCCATTGGGAAAAGATTAACTATGCCAACTAGTGATTTGGCACATTAAAACAGGCCCTTGTTTGGGGCTCTCACAGGGAGTCTGGGCTCTCACAGAGACGCCTCCATCTCCACTGCTAGCAACACGTGATAATAATGCAGAGGCTGGTATATCATAGAGGTCTGTTGAAATTGTGGTTTCTATATAGCTTGGGTAGTGCATATGGCACAACGTTTAAAGGGGCTAATACGGAATGAATGAAGAAGCTGAAGCATAATTGAAGAAGATGTTTTGAGATGGTAAAATCATAAAAAAGCAATAGGGAATGTGCAATCCATGGAAAACTTACCTGTACAGGGAGAAGAGGCAACACATTTATAACAAGAATATGATTATTGTATTTCTTACTGGCTCTTAGGTAGCAAAGGAAGGATGACAGTTAGCTGGATAGTCATATGCAATCTAAGATACCTAAAGCAGCGCACCTAGTGGGAGCTGATTTACCTAGCTTGGGTGGTTTGATTGCACGCTCATAAAATGAATATCACCAGACGGCTAATTGAAGCAGGCTTAAACGACCTACGAAAAGCACAGCCCAGTGTATTTTACTAAATAGCCCATTTAGTACCTCCAGGAACACATTTGCCATAATTTGCTGCACTTTGCCAACTTCTTTGACCTTGACGTTTTAAAAAGGGGAAAAGTCTTTAGGAACGAAAAGTCTGCATTTTCTCACACGTTTTACAAATAACAACATCACTACAAAGTATGTTAACAGGTTTCAATGCATGGGACAATATTAAGCACCTTCCTGGTGCTACCATTACGTAATATCTATTCTACAAGCTGCTTCAAGGATACTATCGAAGTCCACACTCTAATAATGAGTCTCAACAACCTTAAAAGAAGGCAGTCTGCATCATTCTGCATGAAAAGCCTGGAACCATATTATCCCTCCTGAAGAGCACATGTATTGGGAGTACTAACAGTTTGGGTGCTGAACTCGCTATTTAGAAAAACAGATGTGAAATCCTGCAACTAAATCTCAAAGAACGGAAAATGGTCTGTTCCATAACCTTCACCTGCCTTCACAATTCTCTTAGCTGACGGTGTCAGCTTGTGGCAAGTTTTAGTGACAAAGAGCAGTAAACAAGAAGAAGAAGAGACAATCGTAGAATGCTGCATAAACGAATCATGCGGACGATATTATCCTCTCAGATGAAATAATTGCATTATGCTGAGCAGGGAAGGGCACATGACAGGGTGGTGGTGTTGAATGATGCCCTTTTGCAGCTGCAGCCGCACACTCTAGAGCTTTAATTCCACATGAAGCCCATTGCCTACAAATTAGTTCATGGATACCGGAAAATGTGGGTGGGAGTAGAAGTCCATAATGTGCACAACTGGAGGTGTGAGATTTAATTTTGCCGCCAGGAGAGAAGGCAGCTTAACATTTAGTTCATGAGTGGAAGAATTAACGAAGAAAGGGCAGACATAGTACCCCATCTGCACACGGAGAGCAGTGTTGAGAAGGTTGAGCACACTGCATATGGGTTAATACAGGGAGCCTTTAACAAGCAGGTTTAGGGTGGGAATCACATGGGCTGAAGTCAAGGGAAGCCACTAATTCATGCTGTCATTTAAGCCAGTAAGCAGAAACCAGTCAACAGCAGGGGGCGCTATCGCCTCAAGCAGTAGGCAAACCCTTGATTGAACTATGTGTGGTGAAAGAACTTGTAGATAAAGCATATGTAAATGTCTACAATAAAGTAATGTAAATAGTAACAAAACGCCCGTTTCAACATGTGGTGTTTAGGACAAATCGACAGAACTCGCCATATCCCACTTATAGAGAAATGGTGACGTGAACTACTTTACTTGACCAGAACTAATATATGCCCCAGTCTAGTAGACAATATGGATTAGCAGGGATAATAGAATTTTACAAGCGAATGATGCCTGGGGGGAGAAGGGGAGAATGATTCTCTAACAAAGTTAGCAACCCTCTTTTGATGGATAAACTTTAACTTAATTTGGACATACAGTTTTCTGGCCCAAGGGAAAATCCAAACTTTAGGAACAAGCTGGGTGTAGAAACTCATAAAAAGATGATGCCAAATTATCCCTGTTTGTGGAAGCGTGATGTGTAGTCATTGTAGCTTGATCGTGATGTCTGTTTATTCAGTTGGCTTGTCCTGTGTTTACATACACATGGACAGACTTACAAACACAGTCACAGTATCCCTTCTCCTAGCCGCTATGTTTATTCACTTGGCTTTGCAGTAGTGTGTACAAAACCTCCTTTATTTCTGTATTCTGCCTTCGGCCAGAAATATTCCTGCCCTTTTATGTGCGATATTGAATTACAACAACACAAGGGCCTACCTGGAACCAGGATGTCATTTCGTTGTCCCATTCATATGATGTTTTTGCAAAAGGGATTATTTGTCTTGTTTTACCTTTGTACCCCACATAGTATCATGAATCTCACATAGTACATGTACTAAATATACAACACACCAAAGACCCAGTCTTTTGGCATATTCATGCAGGTGTTGCACGGTCTGCCTGGTACGTGCGCAGCATGCCACATTTCATACATGCGCTATGCAAACCAATGAGACAGTCCAGTTTTGCTCACTCTGGCTGTTTCCACCTCTAGAATCTCACCTGGAGTCAGTAGTGGTTCTTGTTTGAAGGGATTCATGGAAGCAGAGCAGTACAAGGGCAACAGTTTGAGCCTACAATACCAGTCAGCACTGTGGCTCACCCATCTAAAAGAGAACAGTTGTTCACACATGGATTCTTAAGGGGACTGTGTTATATTTTGAACCATTTGATAGCCACTACACGGGGACCAACTATTACACATATTGAATGTTGATGGATGGGTCTTTTACTGTAAATAAGGCACATAGGGTTATATGTATCAACCGTCGGTTTTGCGACTCACAATTTGCGAGTCGCAAAACCGGAAGCTGTATAGTGTCAATTACACTATTTGCGACTCGCAAGGGGGTCGCAAATGCCTACCTCATGACTATTCATGAGGTAGGTCGCAATTTGCGACCCCCTTGGGAATGGCGGCCCTCACAGGGATGGTAACCTGCTGGAGACAGCAGACCACCATCTCTGTGACTGCTTTTAAATAAAGCAGTTTTTTGTTTTTTTTAAATGCAGCCCGTTTTCCTTAAAGGAAAACGAGGTGCATTTCAAAAGCAAAAAATGAAAAGTTTTTGTTCTGCTCTGAAAAAATTTTTTGACCGACACTCACAAAGGGGAAGGGGTCCCATAGGGACCCCTTCCCGTTTGCGAAAGGGTTAGCACCAGTGTGACACTGGTGCTAACTGCGATTGTTTTGCTACCGCATTCGCGGTCACAAAACAATTATACATGGGACTGCGAGTCGCAAGCAGGAAGGGAACACCCCTTCCTAACTGCGAGTCGCAATCCCATTTTGCGATTCGGTAAATGTTTACCGAATCGCAAAAAAGGTTTGGTACATGGGACAGTGCATTTTGCACGTCGCAAACGGCCCGATTCGCCGTTTGCGACATGCAAAATTGTACGTACATGTGGCCCATAGACTCTTATTGTGAACAATAGTGCATTACACGATACATTTCTGTCCTGCACAATCCAGGTTTTTTAATTCCTAGGATAGGCAGATTTCAGGGGTCATTGTGCATTTTTTTCTTAAGAGATCAATATTTCTTCAAATCAATCCGTGCCTTAGGAATATGACACCTCCATTCTCATCCTTAAGAACATTCATTTGTCTACAACGTCAGGGCTTTATTTTTCAACGTTTGTCCTTCTGGATAAGGATGACGTTTAGTTTTTAGTACTGAGGGGCATATTTATACTCTGTTTGCACCAAATTAGCGTCATTTTTTTTACTCTATGTGGAAAACTAACTCCATATTTATACTTTGGTGCTAGACCCGTCTAGCGCCAAATTTATGGAGTTAAAGCCATTTTTTGGATGTGGAAACCTACCTTACCTTAATGAGATGCAAGGTAGGTGTTCCCGTGCAAGAAATGACTCTATGGCCTTAATGCATATTTATACTCCTGTGCAAAAATGGTGCACGGGGGGAGGAGGGATCAAAAAATTGTGCAAAACTTGCTTTGCCCCATGTTTTAAAACCTGGGTCAAGGCAGGCGTTAGGGGACCTGTGGGCCTATTTCCATGGTGAAACACCATGGAATAAGCCCACAAGTGCCCTCCTCAGGCCCCAGGGACACCCACACCAGAGAGACAGCAGAGGATGGGGGAATCCCACCCCTAGGAAGTACAGGTAAGTATTTAATTGTATTTTTTAAAGTGCCATATGGGGCCCTGAAATGGGCCCCCATACATGGCAAAGGGTGCAATGGCCATGCGCAGGGGACCCTGGTCCCCTGTGCTGGCCATTGGGGTAGTGGGCATGACTCCTGTCTTTTTTTAAGACAGGAGTCATGTGGTATAGATGGTTTTGCATCAGAAAATGACTCTAGGCAGGTTAGAGTCATTTTGTTTTACTCTAACCTGCCTAACTTCATTTTTTGGTGCTAAACCCCCTTCTTCCATACCGCCAGCCCCACCCGACTAATGACTTTTTTTTTTTTTTTACAATAGCCTACCCTTTGCACCGGCTTGCACCGTTCCATAAATATGGTGCCAGGCTGGTGCATAGAAATGGTGCAAGCCGGTGCTAAACTTTTCAGTGCAAAACTGCGTTAGTGTAGTTTTTCCCCAAAAAGAATAAATCAGGGCCTAAGTGTCTGTGCTGAACTTGACAGATCTTGTTCAACTGCGAGGATACACGGTTTGCCACAGCTCCATTCATTCACTGGGATCCAACTCTTCTAAGGAGAAGACACCTTTTATTCACCTCAGTGTCCTTTTTCCTGCTTGGCTCTCCTTCGTCTATTGAGCAGGATAAGGCTCAAATTTTGAGGCAGCAACCTATTTACTAATATTTATGAAACACTATAAAGACATTTGTATTTCGTTATTCAGTAGCACATAACTCCAAACATGCGGCCATACCGACTTGTTTTGTGGTTTGTGCTGAATCTTTTCATACTCTCCAAAACTAAGTGTTGAAATATGTTTTGAGAAAATCATAAAAGCAAAGTACCAAGTCACAATTATAATAGCTAGCTGTTTTTAGTTTTTACACCCAGAAGAGGCAATGTCAGTAGTGCAGCAATGGTCCCATGGGCCATAAAGCAAGCTAAGGAAATGGACTCGCCTAACTCCTATCTTAACTATGATTTAGAACAGATGAAACACTTAAACTTATTATTGTTCTAATTTCAACAGTATATGCTCCTTTTCAGTGCAGTTAAATTTAAAATCGGTGGAAATTAAAGACATTTAAAGTCAGTGCAAAATAAAGCTTAATATGGTGCCAGAAAGAGACAGAAACAGTAAAACACTTCAGAGGAAAACATATCACAGCAGTGTATATGTATTAACAAAAGTGGATCCAGATTGTATTAAAAACCACACCATGGCCCACCCTTTGTCTCCGATTTCTTGGTGAGTTCGCTGTATTGTTACAGGGCGGAACATTAGATCGCAATAACACTTTCCATTAGGTTAACCTATTAAATCCTCTATCGCAAAGAGCTGGCCGACTTTTACTATGCAATGCTTATAAAGTAATCAGTGGTTATATTTTAATCACATGATGAAATCAAAGAGACAATCTCTCAGTTATTCAGGTATATTATTGTTTTCTCTTTAATCTTCGTCAATAGGATTGCAGAAAAAAATAGTGGTTTGCCAGTTTTCAGTACCTTGATTCTAAGTCCCACCACACCAAGAAACGTGCTGTAAAACAAAACTAATGTCTAAGGTATATGGAAATAGAAAACAGGTACTTTCAAAATGAGTAAGAAAACACGTGCCACTGATCAACGTTTGGACACCTTTGTTAACTAGGGATGACAGCTGAGAGCACGCTGACACCGCATATTAACAAAAGTGTACATTTTCAAAGAAAATAGTTTAAAGCAAGTGATATCAAAACATTACGGAACTGAAGATGGACCACTCGCGAGCCCAGGTTAAAGAGAGTAAAAAAGGCACAGAACTGTGAGAGCACAAGTCGCTTACTGAATTATGATGGTGGCACTTGTTTCTGGGAACGTCACTGCGTGTTTAGAGAAAAGGACTGGAAAACACTGGCTTTTAGGACTTTCCACCAGACGGCAAAGATGTTTCCACTAAATTATTTCGGAAGAGGCGTTTTCTACGACTTTGGAAATGAGAAACCATAAAACGACCTAACGTATTAGCTTTTCTCATTTCGGTCAATGTGTTTTTTTGCATACCATGCATCCCAACTAAGGCAGCACTTTAAAATGAAGACTATACCCCATTGATTAGTAATTACTTTTCATCCTAATAGTTTGCCGTAAGCATCGGGTACAGCGTCCTTGCATCACTCGTCACCCAGTAGAGTTTTGAAGTCTGTCTTGAATGAAACTGCCGGCAGTCAGGCCCTAGTGCGGAAATTGTGCTCGAAGTTTAGTCGTGTGCATACTAGATGACCTAGAAACAGAACGAGAGCAACACTACATTTCACAAAGGGCTCCGAACAACAACCGAACGCTCATTCACGGAGCCCTTAGCGGGGTCTGAGCAGTCCAGGGTGCAGCTGCACCTTACTGCATGCCCCTTCCTTTCACCTCAGCTCGGCACTAGTTAGTAACCTCATTTTCGCCCCAGTCACCTCGCCAAGCAACGAGTAAATCCATTTCACAACACTATAGTGCTTGTGTTGACATCAATGCGCACACATGAAATAAACATAATCTGTAAAATGTCAGCCATAGTAGAGAGAATAAAAGACACATACATATTAAGAACCATCTGTCATCTACGGATTGTAGTGCAGTGCATGCTATGAATATTCATAAACTATGGCGAAGCATGAAGTTTAACTTCTGTTAATGATAATTGTTCATATTCGGGTGATCTGCATATATCTGCAGGAAAAGAGCACACCAAAATATAAGAATTATGTTTAAGTCTGAAAGAATGTTCATTTGGATTAAACTTTAGTGTATCGTGTTGTCACCTTACTGCTACGATGCCCGTGTATACTTCATTTGGTGAACGGAAGCCAAGGGCGGCAGCTGTCATACATACAACATGCAGACCTCACCTTGGTTTCTCTGTTCCTTGTGAACATGTCGCAGACATTGACTTGTGAATCCACTACAGTACGGATCAGTCCTGGCACAGAAAACCCGGAGTCAGCAGTGTGACATGAAAATTGCAATTGGAGAGACCTTCAGCCCCCTGGCTTTTCCAAAGGCCGTCAACAAAGCCCTGACTGTCCACTAGTGTCAAAGTGTCCCCAGCGGCCATCTCATGATGCTTCATTGTCTTATGACCAGAGATATCTTTTAATAGTAAATTAACATAAAGGCATTTGGGCGTTATGTCAATCGATGCCTGTGTCTGGAGGCTTGTGTACTGTCTTAGACAGTGCGTACAGCCCTTGCAAACTCTGACCATGACAGTTTTAGGGGATGTAAAGGCTTCTGTTCGTTATGTCACATATAAGATGGGAGTTAGTCAGTGTTTCATTGTTACAGGTTTGTACCAAATGCTCATAGTGGACTCTTTTTCGCCAGCCGGTTTTATGAAAACTGAAGGGAAAACTCTGTGCTCCCAATTTTAAAAGTAGAAGGTACACTGACTTTCAGGAAAGAAAAAAATATGTGTATATATGATATCTCAGTGTAACATACGTTCTGTGCTCAGCTTATGAAGCTCCTCATTGTGAGTGGTCTGGTAAGCCCTTTGCAGAGAGTACCGGCAGACTCAGGACAACAAGTGGAACAACATGGCAATATCGCGACTCACAAGTTTTCACATTGACTTGCTCCTCAAAGCAGGTGAAATATCCTAGTAAAACATACCCACAAATGGAGAAAAACATGTGTGAACTGGTCTGAAAGCTCCAATTTCTATATGTTATTTTCCATTTCTTACAGAAAAACTTGTGGTTGTCCTGTATTCACCACAAACACAGTATCAGTACTTTCCCATGTTATAATAAATATGCTGTATTGCTGCAATACTACTCAATTCAAATATAGACAGAATATCCAGATTTCAGCAATGATGCTTTCTTGCAAAACATATTATAAGTTACCACATCAACGTGTTCCACCTTGAACACTCTTGCTATATACAGGATAAAGTACCCTCTGCCGTCTATTATAAGCATACTGCAAGACATCAAGGAGTTACATGACCATACAGAGGAACAAGGCCAAAGCCTGTGTGCTTTATAAGGGAAGGAACTTCAAGGTGACTTGTAATATCTTCTTAATGTGTGGCAGAGGGTATTTTATTGCTTACGTGGTCACACAATCGCCCTTTCCAAAAATCACTTAAAAACTTTGTATCTTCCATTTTTGTGTTATTTGCAGACATAAAAAAACAGACTCTAGTGCGAATATAAACACAAAAAATTACAAATTTTTGCAACGAAAAAAAATAGACTCTGTTTAAAGTTATGCAAATTAAAAATGCTGTGCCTCGGTCAACAACGAAACATGCAGTGCGATACTAGCGTTCCTATGATTACCTGAAGTTTGCAAAAAATAAACATGTTGCTCTAAATATCTCCTTTCTGATGCTCCCCCCTGGCTGTTGGCTCAAACAGCAGGAGACGTGTCGTTTAGTTATCACAACTGAGCAGCTACGTCACTTCTTCATTACAGGTGACTAGACATGTTAAAACCTGCCAGTTTTAAGGAAACCAGCTTTGGACAACATTTGCAGGCTCCAATGTACTTATTATAAATGTGATTACAGTGACACTCTTGTCTTTTGTATGCTTTGGTAGTCAGATAAACTGTGCTTCTTATCTGGACTGGAAAGCCTCCCCAAGGGGGTTCAGCCACAACCAGTGGACGTCATGACGTGTGGACGCCATGACCTTTCCGCAACCTTCCCTTCACCGCGCCCCAACGCCTGCGTGGTGTACGCCCAAAGTGAAAGGTCTGTCATCCACCACCGGCATTGCCGCATCCCCCTGTCCTTTCATGACAACTGAACTCTGCCGGAGAGCGCAGCAGGAATGCTTAGTGAAATCAATGTCTTGGATGTGCGGCCTGCGCGCGGAGGTCACAACTGTTCTATCATTTCCCAGCATTCTCTTCCCTCCATCTTACTCTGGGCCAGCGCCTCCCGCCGGCACGCGGCAGATTGAAAGCAGCGTGCATCAGAAGGCCCACGCTGCACGCTTTTATAGTCTTGCAGAGGCTCGTTCCTCTACTGGCCTACCCTATCTCAAGATATACAAATGCAGGCTTCCCTAACATGCTCTGTTCATACCACAACATACTAAGAAAATCTTAAAATGCAGATTAGGTTGGTGTCTATGTAGAAAGGTATCTGCCATGTTCGTTTTTGTAAATATATATATATATATGCAAGCATCTACTGATACACAACCCAAATGTTTATGAACTATAAAAAACTTCTGCCCAACAATCATATATATTACTCTGTGTGAAACGCAATACTAATAACTGACTAGGGTTGAGGCAGACACTCTTCTAAAAACACATCTTACAAAAGATGTTTTTAAAATAAAACGTTTTAGTTTGCTCTCAGAATATTGATTATGTAATGCAATGCACTCAAGGTTATGAGGTAAGAAGTGCCTCTTTTTTCCATCCTGCTTATTTTGCTTCTTGCACGTCTACATAAGGCATTGAAAACGACTGCATGAAAGGCAGGACCGCTGGAATTATGTGAAACTGCTACAGCATTTTCCGTGAAATTATGAATTTGCTGCATTTGCCACATAATCCATAGTCTGCTGCATAATTTGCAGATTTTTTTGGTACTAGTTTAAGGAGATGAAAAGTGTCTAAAAACGCAGTCGTGCTGCAGCGCAGCGGAAGGTCCTTCACAAACATCGAATGGTCAGCTTGTATTTGTCTGTTGCTGTATTTGTGTGTTAAACTGTTACTAATGATGTGGACCCTTTAACCAGACAGTGTTCACATATGTAAAAAAAAAGACTAAATAATGCAGTAATTCTGTCACAAGAAGTGCCACAGTATGACAAATAATTTTCCATTTCTTGCTGCATAAATTAATCAACCCTCCCACATTATTTGGTCCCTCCATCACATATTTCTAGTGCTGCTGCCTACAGATTATTTTCCCGGGACCACAGGAGTGTGGTGAAAAAATGCCAGAGTCTTAGTGTACCTGCTGGGACGAACACAGGTTCTTGCAGGGCAGATTGAAGATGCTGGACTACCTCATCCAACCTCTACCTCGCTCAATACGACTTATACATTAGGGTCACATGACACGCTTGACGGTATTGAGCAAAGGACACTCACTGGCTTTGACTCTTCTGTTCTAACAGACGGGTAAGTTTATCCAGTACTTCGGAATTCACCACAGCACATTCGAAGCATCACACCTCTGCACCAGTGGACATGTATGTGTACATCAGAAACATTCTACGCTCATTAGAAACAATGTACAGCATACAAGCGCTTGTGCCACAAAAGAGACTACATTTGATACACTGAGCAGCAACAGAAACAATGCCCATTATACGTCATACCTGAAAGAGCTCATGCCTCTAACAATCGGAGAGTATACAAGTTTTAATGTTGCATATGCAGTCAGCAGACCAGGAAAGTGTATACTATCTCAGCTTCCCAGCAGCACCTATGCAGAGAGGGTTAGCATCGCATTTATGGACACTATAGTAGTTCATGTCGCTAAACAAAGTATACAGCAAGTGTGCTCGCACCAGAGCTCATTTAAAAAGTGAGAGTCTAAACAAGGCCACATCAAAATAATGCACTGAACCAAAATCGATGCCTCCTTTTAAAGTTCATAACATTTCAATGAAAGTCGATGTGGGCCACGCGTTTAAAGACAGCACACCGCAGACTGAAGTTTTGGGACTCATAAGAACCTGAACAGGAAGCCCCAACAGCAAACCTAGTCAGGTGACTGTGCCTGATCATCCGCATCCTGTTGTGAGCTAACGTGGGCCTGAGAGTCAAACTCTGTTCAGGTGCTGCCCTCGCTGCCCTAGCCCCTGCCCGACCTTCCTTGGTCCACCCACTGCTCGTCATTAGTGCCAGGCTCGTCATAATGCCAGGCATTTCCAGGCCGGCCTTGGCAATAATAACCTGTAGGAAGTTGGCTCTGTATGTGCTATTTCAAAGTAAGGAATAGCATGCACAGAGTCCAAGGGTTCCCCTTAGAGGTAAAATAGTGGTAAAAATAGATAATACTAATGCTCTATTTTGTGGTAGTGTGGTCGAGCAGTAGGCTTATCCAAGGAGTAGTGTTAAGCATCTGTTGTACATACACATAGACAATAAATGAGGTACACACACTCAGAGACAAATCCAGCCAATAGGTTTTTATATAGAAAAATATCTTTTCTTAGTTTATTTTAAGAACCACAGGTTCAAATTCTACATGTAATATCTCATTCGAAAGGTATTGCAGGTAAGTACTTTAGGAACTTTAAATCATCAAAATTGCATGTATACTTTTCAAGTTATTCACAAATAGCTGTTTTAAAAGTGGACACTTAGTGCAATTTTCACAGTTCCTAGGGGAGGTAAGTATTTGTTAGTTTTACCAGGTAAGTAAGACACTTACAGGGTTCAGTTCTTGGTCCAAGGTAGCCCACCGTTGGGGGTTCAGAGCAACCCCAAAGTCACCACACCAGCAGCTCAGGGCCGGTCAGGTGCAGAGTTCAAAGTGGTGCCCAAAACACATAGGCTAGAATGGAGAGAAGGGGGTGCCCCGGTTCCGGTCTGCTTGCAGGTAAGTACCCGCGTCTTCGGAGGGCAGACCAGGGGGGTTTTGTAGGGCACCGGGGGGGACACAAGTCCACACAGAAATTTCACCCTCAGCGGCGCGGGGGCGGCCGGGTGCAGTGTAGAAACAAGCGTCGGGTTCGCAAGGTTAGTCTATGAGAGATCTCGGGATCTCTTCAGCGCTGCAGGCAGGCAAGGGGGGGGTTCCTCGGGGAAACCTCCACTTGGGCAAGGGAGAGGGACTCCTGGGGGTCGCTTCTCCAGTGAAAGTCCGGTCCTTCAGGTCCTGGGGGCTGCGGGTGCAGGGTCTCTCCCAGGCGTCGGGACTTTAGATTCAAAGAGTCGCGGTCAGGGGAAGCCTCGGGATTCCCTCTGCAGGCGGCGCTGTGGGGGCTCAGGGGGGACAGGTTTTGGTACTCACAGTATCAGAGTAGTCCTGGGGTCCCTCCTGAGGTGTTGGATCGCCACCAGCCGAGTCGGGGTCGCCGGGTGCAGTGTTGCAAGTCTCACGCTTCTTGCGGGGAGCTTGCAGGGTTCTTTGGAGCTGCTGGAAACAAAGTTGCAGCTTTTCTTGGAGCAGGTCCGCTGTCCTCGGGAGTTTCTTGTCTTTTCGAAGCAGGGGCAGTCCTCAGAGGATGTCGAGGTCGCTGGTCCCTTTGGAAGGCGTCGCTGGAGCAGGATCTTTGGAAGGCAGGAGACAGGCCGGTGAGTTTCTGGAGCCAAGGCAGTTGTCGTCTTCTGGTCTTCCGCTGCAGGGGTTTTCAGCTAGGCAGTCCTTCTTCTTGTAGTTGCAGGAATCTAATTTTCTAGGGTTCAGGGTAGCCCTTAAATACTAAATTTAAGGGCGTGTTTAGGTCTGGGGGGTTAGTAGCCAATGGCTACTAGCCCTGAGGGTGGGTACACCCTCTTTGTGCCTCCTCCCAAGGGGAGGGGGTCACAATCCTAACCCTATTGGGGGAATCCTCCATCTGCAAGATGGAGGATTTCTAAAAGTTAGAGTCACCTCAGCTCAGGACACCTTAGGGGCTGTCCTGACTGGCCAGTGACTCCTCCTTGTTATTCTCATTATTTTCTCCGGCCTTGCCGCCAAAAGTGGGGCCTGGCCGGAGGGGGCGGGCAACTCCACTAGCTGGAGTGTCCTGCTGGGTTGGCACAAAGGAGGTGAGCCTTTGAGGCTCACCGCCAGGTGTGACAATTCCTGCCTGGGAGAGGTGTTAGCATCTCCACCCAGTGCAGGCTTTGTTACTGGCCTCAGAGTGACAAAGGCACTCTCCCCATGGGGCCAGCAACATGTCTCGGTTTGTGGCAGGCTGCTAGAACTAGTCAGCCTACACAGATAGTCGGTTAAGTTTCAGGGGGCACCTCTAAGGTGCCCTCTGTGGTGTATTTTACAATAAAATGTACACTGGCATCAGTGTGCATTTATTGTGCTGAGAAGTTTGATACCAAACTTCCCAGTTTTCAGTGTAGCCATTATGGTGCTGTGGAGTTCGTGTTTGACAGACTCCCAGACCATATACTCTTATGGCTACCCTGCACTTACAATGTCTAAGGTTTTGTTTAGACACTGTAGGGGTACCATGCTCATGCATTGGTACCCTCACCTATGGTATAGTGCACCCTGCCTTAGGGCTGTAAGGCCTGCTAGAGGGGTGTCTTACCTATACTGCATAGGCAGTGAGAGGCTGGCATGGCACCCTGAGGGGAGTGCCATGTCGACTTACTCGTTTTGTCCTCACTAGCACACACAAGCTGGTAAGCAGTGTGTCTGTGCTGAGTGAGAGGTCTCCAGGGTGGCATAAGACATGCTGCAGCCCTTAGAGACCTTCCTTGGCATCAGGGCCCTTGGTACTAGAAGTACCAGTTACAAGGGACTTATCTGGATGCCAGGGTCTGCCAATTGTGGATACAAAAGTACAGGTTAGGGAAAGAACACTGGTGCTGGGGCCTGGTTGGCAGGCCTCAGCACTCTTTCAATTGTAAACATAGCATCAGCAAAGGCAAAAAGTCAGGGGGCAACCATGCCAAGGAGGCATTTCCTTACACAACCCCCCCCCAAACGAAAGAGGATGAGACTAACCTTTCCCAAGAGAGTCTTCATTTTCTAAGTGGAAGAACCTGGAAAGGCCATCTGCATTGGCATGGGCAGTCCCAGGTCTGTGTTCCACTATAAAGTCCATTCCCTGTAGGGAGATGGACCACCTCAACAGTTTAGGATTTTCACCTTTCATTTGCATCAGCCATTTGAGAGGTCTGTGGTCGGTTTGAACTAGGAAGTGAGTCCCAAAGAGGTATGGTCTCAGCTTCTTCAGGGACCAAACCACAGCAAAGGCCTCCCTCTCAATGGCACTCCAACGCTGCTCCCTGGGGAGTAACCTCCTGCTAATGAAAGCAACAGGCTGGTCAAGGCCATCATCATTTGTTTGGGACAAAACTGCCCCTATCCCATGTTCAGAGGCATCAGTCTGCACAATGAACTGCTTAGAATAATCTGGAGCTTTGAGAACTGGTGCTGAGCACATTGCCTGTTTCAGGGTGTCAAAGGCCTGTTGGCAGTCCACAGTCCAGTTTACTTTCTTGGGCATTTTCTTGGAGGTGAGTTCAGTGAGGGCTGTCACAATGGATCCATATCCCTTCACAAACCTCCTGTAATACCCAGTCAAGCCAAGGAATGCCCTGACTTGAGTCTGGGTTTTTGGAGCTACCCAGTCCAGAATAGTCTGGATCTTGGGTTGGAGTGGCTGAACTTGGCCTCCACCTACAAGGTGTCCCAAATAAACCACAGTTCCCTGCCCTATCTGGCATTTGGATGCCTTGATAGAGAGGCCTGCAGATTGCAGAGCCTTCAAAACCTTCCTCAGGTGGACCAGGTGATCCTGCCAGGTGGAGCTAAAGACAGCAATATCATCAAGATAAGCTGTGCTAAAGGACTCCAAGCCAGCAAGGACTTGATTCACCAACCTTTGGAAGGTGGCAGGGGCATTCTTTAAACCAAAGGGCATAACAGTAAACTGATAATGCCCATCAGGTGTGGAGAATGCTGTCTTTTCTTTTGCTCCAGGTGCCATTTTTATTTGCCAGTACCCTGCTGTCAAGTCAAAGGTACTTAGGAATTTGGCAGCACCTAATTTATCAATGAGCTCATCAGCTCTTGGAATTGGATGAGCATCTGTCTTGGTGACAGAATTGAGCCCTCTGTAGTCCACACAAAACCTCATCTCTTTCTTTCCATCTGTGGTGTGAGGTTTGGGGACTAAGACCACTGGGCTAGCCCAGGGGCTGTCAGAGCGCTCAATGACTCCCAATTCCAGCATCTTGTGGACTTCCACCTTGATGCTTTCTTTAACATGGTCAGACTGTCTAAAGATTTTGTTCTTGACAGGCATGCTGTCTCCTGTGTCCACATCATGGGTACACAGGTGTGTCTGACCAGGGGTTAAGGAGAAGAGTTCAGGAAACTGTTGTAGGACTCTCCTACAATCAGCTTGCTGTTGGCCAGAGAGGGTGTCTGAGTAGATCACTCCATCTACTGTACCATCTTTTGGGTCTGATGACAGAAGATCAGGGAGAGGTTCACTCTCTGCCTCCTGATCCTCATCTGTTACCATCAACAGATTGACATCAGCCCTGTCGTGGAAGAGCTTAAGGCGGTTTACATGGATCACCCTTTTGGGGCTCCTGCTTGTGCCCAGGTCCACCAAGTAGGTGACCTGACTCTTCCTTTCTAGTACTGGGTAAGGGCCACTCCATTTGTCCTGGAGTGCCCTGGGAGCCACAGGCTCCAGAACCCAGACTTTCTGCCCTGGTTGGAACTCAACCAGTGCAGCCTTTTGGTCATACCAAAACTTCTGGAGCTGTTGGCTGGCCTCAAGGTTTTTGGTTGCCTTTTCCATGTACTCTGCCATTCTAGAGCGAAGGCCAAGTACATAGTCCACTATGTCCTGTTTAGGCTCATGGAGAGGTCTCTCCCAGCCTTCTTTAACAAGGGCAAGTGGTCCCCTTACAGGATGACCAAACAGAAGTTCAAAGGGTGAGAACCCTACTCCCTTCTGTGGTACCTCCCTGTAAGCGAAAAGCAGACATGGCAGGAGGACATCCCATCTCCTTTTGAGTTTTTCTGGGAGCCCCATGATCATGCCCTTTAATGTCTTGTTGAATCTCTCAACTAAGCCATTAGTTTGTGGATGGTAAGGTGTAGTGAATTTATAAGTCACTCCACACTCATTCCACATGTGCTTTAGGTATGCTGACATGAAGTTGGTACCTCTGTCAGACACCACCTCCTTAGGGAAACCCACTCTGGTAAAGATACCAATGAGGGCCTTGGCTACTGCAGGGGCAGTAGTCGACCTAAGGGGAATAGCTTCAGGATACCTGGTAGCATGATCCACTACTACCAGGATATACATATTTCCTGAGGCTGTGGGAGGTTCCAGTGGACCAACTATGTCCACACCCACTCTTTCAAAGGGCACCCCCACCACTGGAAGTGGAATGAGGGGGGCCTTTGGGTGCCCACCTGTCTTACCACTGGCTTGACAGGTGGGGCAGGAGAGGCAAAACTCCTTAACCATGTTGGACATATTGGGCCAGTAGAAGTGGTTGACTAACCTCTCCCACGTCTTGGTTTGTCCCAAATGTCCAGCAAGGGGAATGTCATGGGCCAATGTTAGGATGAACTCTCTGAACAGCTGAGGCACTACCACTCTCCTAGTGGCACCAGGTTTGGGGTCTCTGGCCTCAGTGTACAGGAGCCCATCTTCCCAATAGACCCTATGTGTTCCATTTTTCTTGCCTTTGGACTCTTCAGCAGCTTGCTGCCTAAGGCCTTCAAGAGAGGGACAGGTTTCTTGTCCCTTACACAGCTCCTCCCTTGAGGGTCCCCCTGGGCCTAAGAGCTCAACCTGATAAGGTTCAAGCTCCAAAGGCTCAGTTCCCTCAGAGGGCAGAACTTCTTCCTGAGAAGAGAGGTTCCCTTTCTTTTGCTGTGTTGCAGTTGGCTTCCCAACTGACTTTCCTGTTCTCTTGGTAGGCTGGGCCATTTTTCCAGACTCCAGCTCTACTTTTTCACCCTGTGCCTTGCACTGTGCTCTTGTTTTCACACACACCAGTTCAGGGATACCCAGCATTGCTGCATGGGTTTTTAGCTCTACCTCAGCCCATGCTGAGGACTCCAGGTCATTTCCAAGCAGACAGTCCACTGGGATATTTGAGGAGACCACCACCTGCTTCAGGCCATTGACCCCTCCCCATTCTAAAGTAACCATTGCCATGGGATGTACTTTTCTCTGATTGTCAGCGTTGGTGACTGTGTAAGTTTTTCCAGTCAGGTATTGGCCAGGGGAAACCAGTTTCTCTGTCACCATGGTGACACTGGCACCTGTATCCCTCAGGCCCTCTATTCTAGTCCCATTAATTAAGAGTTGCTGTCTGTATTTTTGCATGTTAGGCGGCCAGACAGCTAGTGTGGCTAAATCCACCCCACCCTCAGAAACTAGAGTAGCTTCAGTGTGGACCCTGATTTGCTCTGGGCACACTGTTGATCCCACTTGGAGACTAGCCATACCAGTGTTACCTGGATGGGGGTTTGGAGTGGAACCTTTCTTGGGACAGGCCTTGTCTCCAGTTTGGTGTCCATGCTGTTTACAGCTATGACACCAGGCCTTTTTGGGATCAAAGTTTTTACCCTTGTACCCATTGTTTTGTGAAGAGGCTCTGGGCCCACCCTCCTGTGCAGGTTTTTGGGGGCCTGTAGAAGACTCTTTACTATTTTTAGTTTTGGTTGTCTCATCACCCTTCTGCTGGGGAGTCTTTGTGACCCCTTTCTTTTGGTCACCCCCTGTTGAAGTCTTGGACACCCTTGTCTTGACCCAATGGTCCGCCTTCTTTCCCAATTCTTGGGGAGAAATTGGTCCTAGGTCTACCAGATGCTGATGCAGTTTATCATTGAAACAATTACTTAACAGGTGTTCTTTCACAAATAAATTGTACAGCCCATCATAATTATTTACACCACTGCCTTGAATCCAACCATCTAGTGTTTTCACTGAGTAGTCAACAAAGTCAACCCAGGTCTGGCTCGAGGATTTTTGAGCCCCCCTGAACCTAATCCTGTACTCCTCAGTGGAGAATCCAAAGCCCTCAATCAGGGTACCCTTCATGAGGTCATAAGATTCTGCATCTTGTCCAGAGAGTGTGAGGAGTCTATCCCTACACTTTCCTGTGAACATTTCCCAAAGGAGAGCACCCCAGTGAGATCTGTTCACTTTTCTGGTTACACAAGCCCTCTCAAAAGCTGTGAACCATTTGGTGATGTCATCACCATCTTCATATTTAGTTACAATCCCTTTGGGGATTTTCAACATGTCAGGAGAATCTCTGACCCTATTTATGTTGCTGCCACCATTGATGGGTCCTAGGCCCATCTCTTGTCTTTCCCTCTCTATGGCTAGGATCTGTCTTTCCAAAGCCAATCTTTTGGCCATCCTGGCTAACTGGATGTCCTCTTCACTGGAGTTATCCTCAGTGATTTCAGAGTTGTTGGTCCCTCCTGTGAGGGAACCAGCATCTCTGACTATTATTTGTGGAGTCAGGGCTTGAGAAGCCCTGCTCTCCCTAAGTAGGACTGGAGGGGGGGAATTTCCCTCCAAGTCACTATCTTCATCCTCTGAGTTGCCATCCTCAGAGGGGTTGGCCTTTTCAAACTCTGCCAAAAGCTCCTGGAGCTGTACTTTGGTAGGTTTGGGGCCCATTGCTATTTTCTTTAGTTTACAGAGTGACCTTAGCTCTCTCATCTGTAGATGGAGGTAAGGTGTGGTGTCGAGTTCCACCACATTCACATCTGTGCTAGACATTTTGCTTCTAAAAGTTGGAATACTTTTTAAGAATCTACAACTGGTTCTACAATCTAATTCAAACTTTTACAAACTTTTAAACTCTAAAAGAAATGCTAAACAGGATCTAACACAAGGCCCTAGCAGGTCTTTTAAGAATTTAGAAAACTTTTCAAATTGCAAAAATCAATTTCTAATGACAATTTTGGAATTTGTCGTGTGATCAGGTATTGGCTGAGTAGTCCAGCAAATGCAAAGTCTTGTACCCCACCGCTGATCCACCAATGTAGGAAGTTGGCTCTGTATGTGCTATTTCAAAGTAAGGAATAGCATGCACAGAGTCCAAGGGTTCCCCTTAGAGGTAAAATAGTGGTAAAAATAGATAATACTAATGCTCTATTTTGTGGTAGTGTGGTCGAGCAGTAGGCTTATCCAAGGAGTAGTGTTAAGCATCTGTTGTACATACACATAGACAATAAATGAGGTACACACACTCAGAGACAAATCCAGCCAATAGGTTTTTATATAGAAAAATATCTTTTCTTAGTTTATTTTAAGAACCACAGGTTCAAATTCTACATGTAATATCTCATTCGAAAGGTATTGCAGGTAAGTACTTTAGGAACTTTAAATCATCAAAATTGCATGTATACTTTTCAAGTTATTCACAAATAGCTGTTTTAAAAGTGGACACTTAGTGCAATTTTCACAGTTCCTAGGGGAGGTAAGTATTTGTTAGTTTTACCAGGTAAGTAAGACACTTACAGGGTTCAGTTCTTGGTCCAAGGTAGCCCACCGTTGGGGGTTCAGAGCAACCCCAAAGTCACCACACCAGCAGCTCAGGGCCGGTCAGGTGCAGAGTTCAAAGTGGTGCCCAAAACACATAGGCTAGAATGGAGAGAAGGGGGTGCCCCGGTTCCGGTCTGCTTGCAGGTAAGTACCCGCGTCTTCGGAGGGCAGACCAGGGGGGTTTTGTAGGGCACCGGGGGGGACACAAGTCCACACAGAAATTTCACCCTCAGCGGCGCGGGGGCGGCCGGGTGCAGTGTAGAAACAAGCGTCGGGTTCGCAAGGTTAGTCTATGAGAGATCTCGGGATCTCTTCAGCGCTGCAGGCAGGCAAGGGGGGGGTTCCTCGGGGAAACCTCCACTTGGGCAAGGGAGAGGGACTCCTGGGGGTCGCTTCTCCAGTGAAAGTCCGGTCCTTCAGGTCCTGGGGGCTGCGGGTGCAGGGTCTCTCCCAGGCGTCGGGACTTTAGATTCAAAGAGTCGCGGTCAGGGGAAGCCTCGGGATTCCCTCTGCAGGCGGCGCTGTGGGGGCTCAGGGGGGACAGGTTTTGGTACTCACAGTATCAGAGTAGTCCTGGGGTCCCTCCTGAGGTGTTGGATCGCCACCAGCCGAGTCGGGGTCGCCGGGTGCAGTGTTGCAAGTCTCACGCTTCTTGCGGGGAGCTTGCAGGGTTCTTTGGAGCTGCTGGAAACAAAGTTGCAGCTTTTCTTGGAGCAGGTCCGCTGTCCTCGGGAGTTTCTTGTCTTTTCGAAGCAGGGGCAGTCCTCAGAGGATGTCGAGGTCGCTGGTCCCTTTGGAAGGCGTCGCTGGAGCAGGATCTTTGGAAGGCAGGAGACAGGCCGGTGAGTTTCTGGAGCCAAGGCAGTTGTCGTCTTCTGGTCTTCCGCTGCAGGGGTTTTCAGCTAGGCAGTCCTTCTTCTTGTAGTTGCAGGAATCTAATTTTCTAGGGTTCAGGGTAGCCCTTAAATACTAAATTTAAGGGCGTGTTTAGGTCTGGGGGGTTAGTAGCCAATGGCTACTAGCCCTGAGGGTGGGTACACCCTCTTTGTGCCTCCTCCCAAGGGGAGGGGGTCACAATCCTAACCCTATTGGGGGAATCCTCCATCTGCAAGATGGAGGATTTCTAAAAGTTAGAGTCACCTCAGCTCAGGACACCTTAGGGGCTGTCCTGACTGGCCAGTGACTCCTCCTTGTTATTCTCATTATTTTCTCCGGCCTTGCCGCCAAAAGTGGGGCCTGGCCGGAGGGGGCGGGCAACTCCACTAGCTGGAGTGTCCTGCTGGGTTGGCACAAAGGAGGTGAGCCTTTGAGGCTCACCGCCAGGTGTGACAATTCCTGCCTGGGAGAGGTGTTAGCATCTCCACCCAGTGCAGGCTTTGTTACTGGCCTCAGAGTGACAAAGGCACTCTCCCCATGGGGCCAGCAACATGTCTCGGTTTGTGGCAGGCTGCTAGAACTAGTCAGCCTACACAGATAGTCGGTTAAGTTTCAGGGGGCACCTCTAAGGTGCCCTCTGTGGTGTATTTTACAATAAAATGTACACTGGCATCAGTGTGCATTTATTGTGCTGAGAAGTTTGATACCAAACTTCCCAGTTTTCAGTGTAGCCATTATGGTGCTGTGGAGTTCGTGTTTGACAGACTCCCAGACCATATACTCTTATGGCTACCCTGCACTTACAATGTCTAAGGTTTTGTTTAGACACTGTAGGGGTACCATGCTCATGCATTGGTACCCTCACCTATGGTATAGTGCACCCTGCCTTAGGGCTGTAAGGCCTGCTAGAGGGGTGTCTTACCTATACTGCATAGGCAGTGAGAGGCTGGCATGGCACCCTGAGGGGAGTGCCATGTCGACTTACTCGTTTTGTCCTCACTAGCACACACAAGCTGGTAAGCAGTGTGTCTGTGCTGAGTGAGAGGTCTCCAGGGTGGCATAAGACATGCTGCAGCCCTTAGAGACCTTCCTTGG
This sequence comes from Pleurodeles waltl, assembly GCF_031143425.1. NCBI lineage: Eukaryota > Metazoa > Chordata > Amphibia > Caudata > Salamandridae > Pleurodeles > Pleurodeles waltl. Next base: position 381,294,728 of record NC_090442.1, read on the forward strand.
CATCAGGGCCCTTGGTACTAGAAGTACCAGTTACAAGGGACTTATCTGGATGCCAGGGTCTGCCAATTGTGGATACAAAAGTACAGGTTAGGGAAAGAACACTGGTGCTGGGGCCTGGTTGGCAGGCCTCAGCACTCTTTCAATTGTAAACATAGCATCAGCAAAGGCAAAAAGTCAGGGGGCAACCATGCCAAGGAGGCATTTCCTTACATAACCCTACACTAATGCAAACTGAAAGTTGTCCACAGCGTTCACAGCTTCTTGCATGATGTGGCATTCAAGGGATTATGGTTCATTTGAATAATTAAACTTTTGCAGATCTTTCAGAGGATTTCACAACATGGCCCTTTGTTACTTTTCACTTTGCATGCAAATAGGGTAACAGTAGATGCAGAGCTCAAAACCCTACAATATGCTGAAAAAAGAAAGGATGACGAGATCTGTATTGGTTACATATTCGAAAGTGAGACAGAGCCAAAGCTAACAGGGAACAATTATGAATATAAAACAGCACAGCCTCCATTGATATGCAAGTATATCACTCCTGATGAGGTCAAGGGTCGAGGCTGAACATAATTTGTGACTCCTCCTGTCCTTGTGTTGTCTTCAGTCAGAACATGAGCAGGAGCCACACGTGACCTCTGATTGACTCCATTCAATCATGCGGCCTGACATCCAATTTAAAAGATGGTAGCAGAGAAGATTGCATTGTGGATTTCATAACATCCTGACTCCTAAAGTACGTTTTAATCAATGCTTATTTTTTTTGCTTCCTTTCTTATTTACAGTCAAATCTTTAGAGGGGGCATGTCAGAAATGGAGGTTTTAATTTTGGAGAGGAGCTCCCCCAACAATTGAAGAAAACCTTGAGTTAAGTCAAAAAACACTCCTGAGAGAATTTCTGCTCCACACATCATATCGATGGCACACGTAGCAGGTGACCCTCACCGAAGTGTGTGCTAAGTTCAAGTAGTACCAACAATTTTAAAGTAAAGGATACAACAAAATCAAATTCCCAGACCAATTTAGAAAAATAGAGAACGTTTGAATGCATGAAAAGACACCAAGACCATCAAAGTAGATTAAGGGGAACCAGAGATTTGGATTTCAAAGGTTTGAGGATAAAGGCACCTAGAAGGAAGTCAAGCACTATGGAAAAACAACTATTCATAGCGGACCAGGACCTAGGCACAATTTCAAGTTCACGAGATGGAGCAGAGTTTGGATACACGAAACAGGTTGCCTCGGTCAAAGATCTTATCTTCAGACTTAGGGCCTGATTTATATTCAAGGCAGACAGGTTACTCCATTACAATGATAACGGATATTCCGTCCGCCGAAATATAATTTCCATAGGAAATAATGGGATTTATATTTCAGCGGACGGGATATCTGTCACCGTTGTGACTGAGTAACCTGTTCATAGAAATTAGGCCCTAAGTCTTAAACTGCTGGGACAGCTTTTGGTGGACACCTTTGTAGCCACTAGCTCCCCAGGATAGGCTTCTGGGCAACAGTTCTCTCGTTAGCCAGGTATCCTGCAGGCTATAGTCCTCTCTACTAAGGTATGCCCATTCATGGGATGCTAAACAGGATTGCACAGACTTATAAAGAATTTCCACATAGTGTTTTCAAGTCAATGATTGTTGCTGCAAAATCTGAAAACTGAAAATGTTACCTTATGTTTGGGTGGAGGGCTGCCTGTGCTCTTGTCCATGTGCAGATTGGATGGGGAAACAGTAGCACCAAGATTTCCCTGGGGTATGCCTTGCATCTTTCCTCCAGGAGACACTTGCATTGCAGCAAGCTGGGCAGCATACAACTGCTGCAAAATGACAACGAGAAGAGGGAGACATCATAAATACGTAAACACTTCTTTCAAAAACGTCCCTTTTTGCATAGCCTTTGGGGCATGTCTCTGATAGACGTTTCTCGTTTAGCCCAATGGCATATTCGAAACAAGCAGCTGTCACCTCAATTTTTGTGATGCATTCCTCCAGGAAGGAATGACAGACTTCACAAATACAATGCCCCTGCTTCAACATATCCAGGGACATGAACAAACGACAGTAGCCAGTCAAGCTTGCCTCACATCACCAAATCACTGTGGAACCTAAAAGCATATATGCCTAGAATCATTCTTTCATTTCAAGAGACTAAAGTGTCATAATAAGAGGCAGAATCCAGGTTTGGTAATTTGGTAAACAAAGGTTTCTACTGAGGAGGAAGATGTCCTATCCATTAACAGTTGACTGGCATACTGTAAGAGGTGATTTGAGCGACCTGTACATCTTATACTACTTTCTTTATATACTCTTTGGTTTACTTGTGCAAATGTTATTCCATATGTAGCCTGCCAGATTCAGAGCCCCTTCACACCCATTCTGTCAGAGGGTCCATATAGCACCGATTCCCCCTTTCCAGGTAGGTTTACGAATATCCTGCTCAAAGAGTGCTTTCCGTGGTAAAAGAAAGTGAAAAAAGACTGCCCATTTATTCTATGTTGCATTTGATATAGTGCAGCAGGTCTGTCAGCAGGATGGGCGACATGTAACTACGTATATTGATTACTCAACATTTCATTATGGAAAAAGAAAACGTAAAACATCTGGTGACCTCACCATGGGGCTCGGAACCCCCCTATTTATTCTCCTCCAAAAATACAGTTCGACTACAAGCAAATAAGTAGGCTTTTTAACTGTGGATGATGCACGGAGGATACCGCTTGTGCCACCATAGCCCAGGCTCATACTCCCTCCCCTATCTGACAGCTTGAGTCTCTCTCTCCCCTCTCCCCATCCCTCTCACTCTCACTCTCTCTCTCGCTCTCTTCCAAGACAGAATGTAAACTTTGCATCTGAGGGGGCACCCACCTACCTTGCATTCAGCATTAACCACACATGCTTCCTCAATCTCTTTCACCAGAAGACCTACATTTTGTGGCAGTGCCTGAGTCCTGGTCACTAAAGACGCTGTGAGCATCACCAACATGGGCTCCATTTTGGAACCAGATTCCTCTGTAACTCCAGGCAACAATGAGCTTCTCCTGAGTCAGGAAAAAATTACAGGCCAGATGTATGACTCTCAGTGTTTGTGACTCACATTCTGCATTTTGTTGCGAGTTACAAACACTGATGTATACCAGTGCCATAGACACTCGTTGCGATTCCCAAATGGGTTGCAAAGGTCCTGTCTCATTAATATTCATGAAACAGGTCAGATTTTGTGACCCATTGGAAATGGCTGGCACTCACAGGGCCTGATGGGGTCAGCAGACCACTATGCCTGTGACTGCAGTTTTTTTTTTAAATGCAGCCCGTTTTCCTTAAAGGAAAACAGGATGCGTCTCAAAAATAAAAATAAAAATAAAAAAAAGTATTTTCATTTTTTTTAGAGTGGGCAGTGGTCCGTGGGGGGCCCTTCCCATTTGCGAATTGGTTACTGCCTCCTTCAAGGAGCCATAAATGTTTTGCAAATGCATTCCTGGTTGCAAAACATTCATACATACCAATACGACTCCCTATTAGGAAGGGACGCCCTTTATAAGCCTATTCCTTACACTGAATCGTAAAAGCAAAATGTGAGCCGGTAACAATTTACCAACTCACATTTTGCCTTTGGTACATGCCAAAATGTATTTCACTGGTCGCAAACCGCCCTATGGGCAGTTTGTGACTGGTAAAATGCATCGTACATCAGGCCCTAACTCTTAAGTCTTCTCACAGGGATAACTTATTCACCACTACTTTGGCTTCAAACAAGCCTCAAATCAGCACCTACAGGAAAACTGGTTTGCAAAGTGTGCTCTGCTTTTACTTACTCTGTTTTCCTATTCCTGCAGGCAGCAAATGATATATTCTTTGTATCTCAATAACCGTTCAACCTTTTCTACTGCATTCCCCTATTTCTATCTTATTTTGGCAGTAAACTGTCATGGTTGTGGTATTCTTGTGTTGTATTGTTCACAAACAGAAGATCTTGCACCCAGCAGTTTTGTCCTCATGAAAACCCAATTGTTACAACTCAGAAAAGGCAATTGTCTCTGATTACAGCTTATAAAAGGTAAAGGCCCTCTATTTAAAAGCAGAGGTCTCCAACCTTTTCTGTAATCAGAGTTGTCATCTCAAAAACACTTTTTTCATTTTTGCTATATGTATATTAATTCAATTGAGCACAAGGTTTTAATTCAGTAGGCTAGGTTGCAGACAGGAGAGCTATTCACAAATACCTGGAGAGCTACCAGAAGCTCACAAGCTATTTGTCTGAGAAACCTTAGTAAAAGGGTAGAACATGTTATCCTCCGCAGCACCAAATAGTGTGTGTGGCAAGTACGGTGAGAAGAAGGCAACTTTATAGCCTTAGGTGTATACAAAAAACACTTTACGCACTGCGTGCAGGGTTCTCACTTAATTTGCACCAGATTTGATCCCACTAGTGTAATCTCTAGCATTTAGTTTTTCTAATCAAGTCTCATCTTATGTTCTCACAACCGATAGCAGTGGTAGATTCTGATTGAATATTCGTGAAGAAAGGTTTGTGTGTATGAATCCCAATTGGATTCTGCTATTTGCTTTTCAAGGTATGTAATTGGTTCTCACTGTCGGTCACAGCAATGTTCCACTCTACAAGGGGTGCTATTTATAGGCTCTGAAATGTGACGTGTTCTTGATCAGACAAAACCCGACTTCCATCTCCCACACCTAGTACAGGACTATTCCACACACATAATGGCCACTTAGAAAAACCTGATGAATGAGAAAATAGTTTAAAGCCTTTTATGGAAAACTCTACAAATGGGGTAGTACTAAAGTTTGGAATACAATCATAGGAATGCTCTTCTGTTAATGAAAAACATATGGAAAGGCACAAAACCTGTCTAAATTGTCTCCCACGGTTTAAGGAGGATCTCCAAATGCAAGACATGTGATACAGGTACTGGTTGGGTTCTTCATTTCCTCAGGACTAAACCCCAATGTCTCAAGCCTGTTCCAACATACTGAGCTAAAGTGACTCCAGTGATAAGTTAACATAAGTGTTTGTGCTTGACCAGTAGTTACCTAAGGGGAGCTCTCACACTTTTGAGTGTAAAGTTTAGTGGCATAGCCCCTTCCCAAAGACAATGTTGAATAGATATAATTTTCTGTAACAACAAATCAAAGACCAAGATCACACATCAAGAAGCAGTAAAGGGTTTCTAAACAGAGTATTGAACATGACAATCATGAATTTTGTATGCCAGTTGTTTTCATTTCAAATTGGTTAAAAGAACGAGTCTCCTCCTGGATAGTTACATTATTAGCATCATTACGGTTGACGTTTCAATTAGAAAATTCCTCAAATAATCTGGAAATATTAATCTAGAATTTGGCAAGCGCGTAGTAAGTAATTGCAAGATGTGCTGGTCTAGCCTCATCTGTGTATGCAGGAATTAACAGGAACTAACAAAATGTTAGCACTGAGCAGGATGACCAAGAGGTGTGAAGTGAGCAGCCTAATCTCAAGTCAAAAGACAAGAAAATATACTTAATGCTCAATGGCTCACAACTCGTCATCATCCATAAAGGGTAAATTCCGTATTTTGCTTTCTTATAAAATAATGCTTCAGATGGCAATCCTTTTCAATCAATCTTCACACATCTTCTAGTGACCAGTGTCAAAATAACCACCTTGAGACTTACACCATCTAAAGCCGGTTTTATGATGGAACCACGCATGCGGCAACCGCGCATGACTGAACAACGTGGTCGGGACAATGATCCCGTTGTTTCCACACATTCCTTTACCACGCATGCCTTTACAACGATTTGTAAAGGCATGCCTAGTAAAGGCATGTGTGGAAACGGCATGCGTGATTGTCGCATGCCACCCCTGCCCCTAAAAACAGAAGTACCCCAACCCCCACCTTTAAAAACTACCCGATATCCCCCACCCACCCTGAGCCTTAAAACAGACTCCCACCTCCCCAAAAAAACTATCCAACCCCCCAAAAAAACAAAATTACCCGACCCTTCCCCCCGCCCCTAAAAACTTGCCTCCCTGCCTTCCCTGAATACAAAATTACCCCAACCCCCCCACACCCGCCCCTAAAAACCCGATCTCGCACCCGCCCTAAATACAAAATTACCCCGACCTCCACACACTCCTAAAAACCCGCCCCCACCCTAAATACAAAATTAGCCCAATCCCCACACCAATAACCTGCCCCCCACACACCCTAAATACAAAATTACCCCAACCCCCACCTCACCCCTAAAAACCCAACCTCCCACCTTCCACTGAATACATAACTACCCCACGCCGACCCCCACCCCTAAAATCCCGCCCCCCGCCTGCGCTGAATACAAAATTACTCCAGCCCCCACCCCGCCCCTAAAAACCCGACCCCCCCACCCGGCTTAAATACAAAATTACCCCGATCCCCACCCCTAAAAACCCGCCCCTGCCCTAAATACAAAATTACCCCGACCCCCGCACCCCTAATAACCCACCCTCCACCCACCCGAAATACCAAGTTACCTTAACCCCCGTCCCTGCCCCGCCCCTAAAACCTGAACCCCACCCCCAAAAACCCTCCCTCCACCCACCCTAAAAACATTATTACCCCAAACCCCACCAAATAAAAAATTACCATGACCCCTCACCCCGCCCCTAAAAATCCGACCCGCCCTAAATACAAAATTACCCCGAACCCTGCCCCTAAAAACCTGACAACCCACCCCTAAATACAAAATTACCCCGATCCCCCCTACCCGCACCTAAAAACAAAATAACCCGACCCCCACCCCGCCCTATAAAACATAGTACCGAACCCCCACCCCTGCCCCTTAAAAAAAAAAAAAAAACCTAACCACCCCAACCCCTTCACTCCCCGACCCACCCATAAAAAAACCTACCACAACCCTTCTCCAGCCCCATTTAACTGACCGCGTCCTCTCCTGATGGATCTTCCTTTTTCTCTGCCTTAACCACACATGTGCGTAGTTCAGCACATGCGTTGTTAAGGCATAAAAAAAGGCCTGCGTTGTTCCGGACGTGTTGTTCCGAATCGTTCCCTCTAAAGCCTGACCCTAGAGTTACAAAACAACAGAAAAGTCACATTCAATTAGGGAATCATCAATAGTATATGTTTTACGCCGTTGACAATATCCTAGCGCACGTGAATCTTCTAAAGCCCTCCCTGCATGGAAGAAATTCATGCAGTGTGTGAAATAATTCAAGTTTTGCATAAGGCACTTCTTCAGTTAATAAGCAAATTGCTGTAGTCTGATTTACTGTAAATTGTTTTATGCACTTGGCTGGTACCCTAGCTGTAATTACAGACTCACCCTATATTTAAACACCTTGTCTCCACAAACCCTCAACATGATTAAGTTCTGCAAATTGCAGTATTCAGCAGGGAATTAATAAGGACCAGGGCTTTGTTGTTTTGGGATCTAACTAGTTTCAGTGGTTACAAGTCCGTATGTGTCAGGCGTTTTTCACCTAAGCAACAAACCTTTCATAAAGCGAATTACGTTTCTTGGCAATAAGAGCATTAGAATGCTTCTGCAGAAATATACACTAATGTACCAAAAGCATGGAAAGGGGAGGTGTTTACAGGGATTCGCGCATCCTGCACAATGCAATTACGTAGAGTAGACGCATACTTCCACAAGCGAGAGTACATCATCACATGCAGATGATTTTCTAACAAGACAGTCACAAGAAGTCCTCCTGTTTTTAAAGGAAGAGGAGGAGCTGAAACAGAGAGGCGAGTAGGACAGTAATCTCATACAGGCGATTTCTATACCATCAGTAAAACAGAGGCAGGACTGATCATCTCCCTGACATAGACTGTTAGAACGAGGACCATATGCGGGAACTAAAGAAAATATTTGGGAGGAGAGAAATTAAATTAGACGTGGGTGGAGGCTATATCAGCAACATAATTTCCTACAAATTACATTATTTCCTGTAGACCAGGAATAAATATACTTTCCTTCGTGAAAAATAACAATAATTAGAAAAGGATCTGGTGAGGCTGGGTCTCTTCTGCCGAATCTTCTTATCACATTATAAAATCCTTAGAAATCGGACAGCCGTGTAAATTCATTATCTTGCCCTTTGCTGATTGCCCTTGAATGTGTAAATTAATTTGGGGCTTTGTCAGATGATGCATATTTAATCACTGACATCTTTCTGTCTCCGATCCACTGGCTCAAACACTTAATGCGCTCCTTGAACCGAGCTCTATGATCAGGTCCCTGTTACTGTCGGTTCTGTGACCTGGGAGAAGGCACGGAGACGGTGGCAGGGACTTGCTCCATAGCAAGCTGCGTGCAGTGGGATGCGTGCCCTGCACAGAACTGCCCTCCTCTGGTGCAGACGCAGACGAAATAAAGTGACGTGAGCCTTGCGGGGAAGCCAGGAGACTGCACGGCACAAATGACTGCACTAGGGGGAAATAACAGTGGGAGGGAAAGACGGGACATCTGTGTTGTGGCAGAACGTGTACTTCTTTCCCGAAAGCAAGACTGTAAGACACACTGATTCCTGGGATAGTCTCGGGCTTTTGTTTCTGTCACCGTCAGTCAGCACTGAGACCCCTAATGGATCATGACAGCCAGATAACGTGGCCTCCTCCCTGAGCAAACCAGTTCATTTTGTATTGTACAGAAGTGGGCGGGGAGAGTACAACGGCTCAATACGAAAAAGCATGCACATGACCGCTACAAAGTAAATTCACACAACTTCAATTTAGCCCTTTGCGAATTAGTAAATCAAGGATAATCCAAGCCTGTTTAGAATGAGATGCAGAAAGGCATTTCACACTTTCCTACAGTCAACAACGACAAAGTCCTCTTCAATCACGCTTCTTCGGCTACTTCAGTGTATTTAATTATAGAAATGAAGTATAAAAGAACACACCATTGGTCCAAGAATAAAAGCTTTGTGGGGTGCTTGCATCTGAAAAATAGCCAGAGGGCACTTTACAGCGTAGATGCACAAGCATCTTGAATGATGACCTATTTATGCTCCCATAGTTCTTGATATTTAAGAGAGAAGAGTCCATGACACCTTGTAACACAGGCTGCTAATTCTAGGCTCTGGAAAGTCTTGCGCTTACCAAGCAGCAGTTCTGGCTTTCCCTTTGACCACCTTCTTAAAGAGGGCTCAGCCTACAAGAGGGTTTGCTGTTCTTCTGCCATCAGCGGTGGAAAAGTGTGGCACAATGGTTAGAGCGGCAGACCCTGAAGCAGAGATCTGGCTCAAGACCAGGGTTCAAGTCCCGCTTCGGCAGGTCTTGGGCTCAATTCCCTTGGACCAGATAAAATCTCCACAATGGCCCCAACAGTGCTTGGATGCCTGGCTTCACCCTGGGGTGCCCAGGAGTGGGCACCTCACAGGGAAAAGCCAGGAGGGGTTCCATAGCGGTATGAGTACAGCGCCTTGAGACCCTAACGGGTGAGTAGCGCGCTATACAAGTGCAAAATTTACATTTACATTTACTCACCAAACTTTTCCCTGGCCTCTGGAATTGTCCCTGCCATATGCAAACTCGCCATTATTAAGTACCTGGTGAAAAAAACTCTCTTGATACCTTAGTCCCTTAGAACCACCTCCCAATCCCCAACCTACCCTTCCCTGCCAAACTCTGTTATTTAATATGACCATGCTATAGGCTAAAAGCCAACCCTAAGAGGCAGGCGGCCTCACCATTTCAGAGTGCAAACACAAGAATTCACAAAGTTTTTACATAGAGGGTTACCTCAAGCATGCTACCTTCGGTCTCAAGCTATGTATGGGGTCACTCTGTACCTGCAGAACATCAGCACTCAGCATTTCTATTTACGCTATACCTTCAGCTGCTAGGCAAGGCAATAGATTATGGAGATGCCTTCCCAAAGTATTTATTTCATGAACTTCCTAGATTACTTTATTTACTATTTTACAGTTTTAATAAGCATGAGTTATGCAACATGGGGGATCAGAGTGTGGAATAAAAAAGTCGGTGAAAACTTAAGGTGAAACAGGATATCAGTGACTAGTACCAGTCACACACTGCATAGAGTCTATCAGCAGAATAGATACAAAAAACAGGAAAACATTTGGTAGTCCGAATGAGGATTAAATGATACAGGCATTGGCATAGCAGTGTGTATGGCCGCCTCCAGATTACAAGGCCGTAAATACTCTAAAGGGGTGTGGTTCCTGGAAGGTGGCGAGTCAGGGTGCGAGCAGATCAGACATTTGAGTAAAGGGGAAAAACAGTTGCAAAATGTTGATAAAAGTGATATACAATTAGGGGTGGAGAGATGGCCAACTATTCATGGAAGAGAAGGGAACAATGGACTTGAGGTATATCTTTAAAAATGCAAAGGACACACTTCTGGTGGGTAGTGATGCACAAGGTGAAGTATTTTTAAATGCACATCTTGAAGTGTGTTGCGTGTGCAACAGTTTCCAAGTAATTTCTATAAAAAGCCAAAGTCAACGGTCTCATAGCTCTCAGTCACCCACCATACAGGTTTATGTTACACATCATGGTGTAATGGAGTCCACTACAGTGTTTATGGACAGATTTTCGTGAAAAGCACTTCTGAAATATGAATACGTAATTAAGAAGACACATTTGTTACATTTTCCAGTAATGATGCCTCCAGTTTGGTATTAATATGCAAATACTCTACCCCTAACTCTTAATGTACAATATAATAGGATTTTTTTTTTTCTTGTGAGTGACCGCTAATGGGGAAGGTGCCAGAACAGATGGCATGATAAAATGCTGCCGAAATACAGAAGTGACCGATAAAATGTGTCCATATTTCCCATATAATACAGCTACATATGTGGCCTGGCAATATCTGGAATAAGCAAGCAGGGTGCTTAATTTAAGATACTCCCTGCTTGTCAGATTACACGCATCGCCAGGACTTTAAAGAAGAAAAAGTGCCACACAGACAGATTTGAAACGATATGGAATGCTACTGCTTTGACTCCATTGTTTGAATGTTTCCACAAATTATCATCAGTTTTCTGAGTCCACGGGAGAAAACACCGGCTGATCATCCTTCCACCCCCCTCTGCTTCCTTTAACTCTGCGAGCTGTCTTCGTGTACTGCGCAGTAATCTATTCCAATATGTTACAACATCTGTCTCCCCATATGATGAATGACCTACTTCATTGACCCTCTTTACGCCGCTCCAGCATGGCTGTTCATTGCAGCGGGAGGATGAATATTACTAATCTCTTCCTCGGGTCATCAGCCAGTGAATGTATCTCTATTTGGAGAGGATCGGGGACACCCAGCTGGGGCCCGCCACCCTCTCCATATAGCTCTCAAGATGGCTGTATCAACATGTGAAGTGGTGTAGTGTTCAAGAACATACCATGGAGCGCAGACGCCCAGCCCTTGCCAACTTCACGGTGCTGAGAGTCAATATTAGCACATATGGCCATCTCATGCAAGTGGTACACATTCAGAGCCATTTAACGCACAACACCCCCGCAGCTGATAGAAAATCTGCATGGGGTGTGCTTTCTAACCTCGTCTTTTTTTAACTGATGTAGGTAAAAATGTTAAATCCCTTTGTCACTTGCTTAAGATGATTACCTCTGACATACCCATGCCACCACTTTATTTTTACTCACACACACCTAACGCAACACAAGTCGATGCCAGCCCTGGCTTTCAGTGGACTAATATGAGTTTTCTAAACAGAACCCCACAGCACTTTGCATTGTACTTGTATCTGCAAAATAAGCAGGTTAAATGTTCTCAATATATTATTATTTCAACAGTGAAAGTCATAGAGATATGAAAAATATTGCAATCATTTATTATGCAACAATGCATGATTGTCTGGTGCAGTCAGCAATTGTAGAAGAATTAACCTCTAAGCATTTACAATTAATGTGTCAATTGAAACATTCCTGCTTTGTGTTGGAATCTAAGCACAGTTCTGCAAGGACTAAAAACGGAGGCAGCACAAAGGGAGCATGTGTTTGTGCATGTACCCCGCAATTTCATTGAGTTGAGCACTTAATGTATGAATTTGTGTGAGAATTCCAGGTTACTGGTTCAGATCCTAGAACGAAAGACGCAGCCTTTGTTCTTTAGAGGGTGACAAAATGGGTACCATTACATTTAGAAGTAAACACTACACAACGTTTAACTTTGAAACGGTGTGTTATAAAAATGGCCTAGAGGACCATTATTATAATTCCTAATCAGCCTATTAGAGTCTTAACAATAATCAAGATGTTTGTGGCAGAAACCACAGACTCACTACAAAGTTAACTATTATCATGTATCCTATAAGGCTACTGGTAGAAAACGTTTCTTTGAATACAGGGCAAACACACTGTAGCTATTTGTGCTTTGTCCTGCTCCACAAACACAACAGCATCATAGGCCTGACAAAGCCCGAGCCCACGGGGTCCCGTCGTTCAAGTAACACCTGTGTCACAGCATGAGTTTTGCTAGTGTACTTTTTGGGGTCTCCCCATTGTGAGACAGTTCCAAGTAATAGTGTGAATCTGACAGATGTAATCAGAATGATATTGCTTTGAATGGTAGTCGCTATTTGAACCTCCTTTTTCCATTTAAGTTTAATTTAGATTTGAGCCATTTCAAGCCCTGGTGCAAGCCTCTGAGATGAACATCGATGGGTCCACATCACTAGCAGTGAACGGGACGAGGCCCATAGGCCGGCACACTCGGCCATTAACTTGACGGTGTGATCAAGCTAATTCAAAATAATACAAAAAGAGTACTCGGAGGAAGGTAAAGGACTGATGTCTCAGTGTAATAATGTGGAAGTAACAACAACAACAAAAGAGCAAAGTTTACAGTGAAATGTTACACTGTATCAGCGAATGAAAAACATTGACGGGGATTAGAGCAAACGCAATGCTGACATCTAGATCAGTTAGGATACCCTCTATCTAATATTAACAAATGTAAAGAAGCAATTCAATGGGTCTCGCATTTGCTCAACTTAGAGCTATACTCTAAACTCCAAACCTGACTTTTCTTGCCACATAAATTGAAAATTAAAAATAATACAGTTTTACATAAATGAGCCGATTTAAAGTGCCACGCCATAAGCAGGAGCGTGAAGGAGCACACAAAAGGAAACAGAAGTTTGCTTGCAGTCAAAAGTATCGGCAGTTATGCAATTATCCATGTAACAGGGTCGATATCATGCGAAGCGCTCGACTACTGCCCAGCGAGATCGCGCAGGAAATAAAAATAAAAAGTGGTCCAGAAGCCATGCGGAAACCATGGAGCCTCTTATGTTTTTCAGTAGTTGGCCGGTGCGCTCGAGCTGGGCTAAACACCAGCAAAGGCATGACATATGCATGCCATTCACTAATAAAATCAAGCGATTTTTAAAAGGCAAGACCAGGAGCCAACAAAACTGATGGGCGTGCGGTGGGCGTGGTTAAAATCCCACAGAGGCATTACAGCAGGGTAGAGCGCTTGAGCGCTCGACCCTAAAAATGAGGTAGCAAGACATTCAGTAAAGTGGCCAGGTTCACTAAGTGTTTTAAAGAGCAGTATGTGGGATTTCATCTCTGGGGGTCTCCTACATAATCTTTTCTAGGTGCAACATTGGTGCAAAACGATGTATGCACTATTGTGGCAACAGCAGATCGGTAATGGCTAAATGGCACCTTGTGCATTGCCTGATTTGAGTGGGAATGGAGCCCTCTGTAAATAATCAAAGGCCGTGTGTAACAAGTGCGCTGGTGATTACATACTCTGATGAGAAGCTTAGCAAGACTGTTATGGGCCCTTATGCAAGCAAGGCAAATGGGTGCCCATTCGCTGGTTTGGTAGTGAAAACAGAAGTACAGTGGGCTCCTCACACTGCACCTGTTGTACTATCGATAACTACACCCTTGACCACCTGTAAGAGTATACAACTCTTGTATAATGAGCTACAAATTACAATAACTGACTGGACAGGTGCACCGGCGTGTCCCATTGATCGTCTAGGTTCCTACAACCCGTGCTCTTGCATTCAGAGACTGCGCCCTGCTAACTGGGCCTCTGGCTCTGAATCAAATCAGACACACAGCACCCTGATGCAGAAACTAAAAGAAGCCCTGCAAAAATACTGATTGTGCGTTGTGGGCCTCAAAAAGAAGTGCTTAATCCCGAATATAATGGCCTTATTACTCAGCACAATTGCCTCACATTTTATATTTGGTAGGACTGGTCCAAATCATACCAACAGGATTGATGCCAGGAAGTGAAAATAAATGACTATTACACCCACCCTGTCTAAAAATGCTTGTGGACCCTCAAAGATCTAGACTAGGCCCCATCCGTTTTAACTTTTACCTTGAACTACTTCGAGATTTTTTAAAACTCTGTGGGCCTTTTCTATCACCAATGTGCATATGATATGCGGATTTACATAAATCTTAATAACAACACTTCCACTGACAACATTAAAGGCTGCATCTTGGAAAAATCAAAGTTTGATATTCAGACAGAATCTCAAACAAAGTTTTAAAAAACTGAATTTCTGATCATTAGCTTGGATCCTTAAAATAACACAGCCAACAACTAGTATGCACTCTTAAAAGAAGCAGGCCTTCCCACAAAAAAAATATGGAATGCAAAATCTCAAAGATTCAAATTGGCTAGCAAACTGAATCTAGACACTACTATAAAATCAATGGCAGAAAATGGTAATAAAGCTCAACATCAACCGAAACTTATCAAATCAAGTAGCAGACTTATTCCCAAAGAAGTCTTCAAACAGGTTGTACAAGCACTTGTGATCTCAATACTAAGATCTGGAATCCCCAGCCTCACTGGTCTCCCCGGCACTAGACAGCCCCTCAGAAAGCCATGTTTCATGCTATTGCTTGACTGATAAACTAACATGAGAATTTATGAACATATTATACACCATTCCAAGTACAATGCATGTTCACATCTACCTGCATTATTTTCAAAGCACTAAAACTAATCTGCCCCACCGACCCCCCATTACCTGAAAAAGAAACTAATACTATTAGGCATTTGAAAACACCAACATGGTACAATGTACACCCATCCACGAACAACTTGCTGCAAGAAAACCCTTCACACCATCTGCATCCTTCTCAGGTTTTGTCCAAGATTTTAAATAACATTTTGTTGGCTATCAGAAAAGACCCATTTTTCATCACTTTCAAAACAGACTGAAAAAACATTTATTGCTAAAGTTACAAGATATCTAATGATAGATTCTTGTCTCTACCTCTATTTGGTCTACTACTGTCCTCTACAACCAAAACACCACAAACATTACTACTGAACACATGATTTTGCTTATGTACACATCTACAACTTATGCCCAGTCAAAATACTTCATACATTACAACACTCTCCTTATTTCTGGTTGTTGTATTTTGTCCAAATTTCTCACTAGGGGATAACCCCATACTTATACGTATGACTTGCCTTGTAACTTAGCTCTTGCCAAAATATCTTAATATCTGCAAGTTACCCTTCCTCCTTCATGAACATTATATTTAAGCATCTTGGACTGTTACGGCAGTGGCCTATTCCTGGACATATGGCACAACTGTGATCTTTCACTCTTTGTAAAGTGGTTTGATGCCCTCCTTGGATTATGTCCGGGCAATTAAAAAAATGTGTGTGATGGGAGAGAAAGTGAGATAGAGAAAGAGGAGGAGAGGAGAGAGAGACAGAAAGGAGCGAGAGAGAGGAGAAAGACAGAGAGTGACAGGGGCCCAAGCCTGTAAACAGTTCACACCACCTGATAAGAGGCATGCTCACTTAAGATGAATGGTACAATATCCTTCAACACCACCTGTTTGTACAAAACCAAAGGCAAAACCCATGAGACAAGCCAAAATTTCTGCAGTTTCAAATAACTGCAAGCCCTACAGCAGAGGAATCCAGATTCTATGGGCACCACTCAGAGACGTTTTAAGGCTTGCCAAAGTGGGAAATTGTCCAGGGTCCCCACCTTCCAAGAGCCCCCTGGGAGAGTGAACTTTCTCTCACTTTTCCTCTGTTTATTCTCTTTCTCTCTTTAAACGTCTCTCCGTTCCTACCCACCTCTATCTCTGACTCTCTCTCTCTCTCTCTAACTAGTATCTTGGGCAAGGCGTATTTCAACTGTTTATGTGACCCTGTTAACATTTAAAATCAAATTTAGTATCATTCAGGCTTGAACTAGCAAGCAATGGGTAATACAATTCAAATGTATGCCATACAGTGACCCCCTCAAATGCCTTGCCCTGTGCCCCAAAATGCTTAAGGGAACACTGGCATCATGAAATGCCCAGAAAGCAATGTCTAATTCATTTTACTTAAAGGGCTGCGATAGGTGGTCTCCATTTGATTCCAATTGAATACGCCGAACCACAGTGAAGCTGCTCATGCTGCGCCTTTCATGATACACAGTAAATTATTGGCCTTTGTACCCAGCCCCCCCCCAAACTTCCACTTGTGCTCCTTTCTCTTTCTGATTCTCGGGTGATTGTGTATGTGCAGCGCCATGTTTTAGCTGTCACCCCGGCATCAGTGAAGATGGACGGCGCGCGCCACGCTCAACCGGAAGCGACCTTTGTATGTGACACGGCTCTCGGGTCACCCGCGGTAAATGAGGGCCTCCGGTGCATCAATGCCCGCCCGAGGGTGAAATTTCAAGCGAATTTATTATCTCTCAATGGCCTTTGGACCGCTTCCCACCATCAAACACCATGGCAGCATTCGGAACAGGAAGAAATACATTAACTGGAATCTGATCGTTTTAAAAGGTTACAGCTGCCCAAATATAATTTAATTTCGTACTTGCCCTTTGAGGGTTTGGTGTATATTTTCATTTTACGACTGTCAATGATAAAGCCGTTAGGGTTCTAAGCAATAAAAAATGGGGGAGATATATTTTAAGGGGTACAAGTCTATTTAGTTCATACTCAACTATTGATGTGACAGAGCAGCTTTTCAAGTTCTTAAAAAACACATGCAACATGTGATTCGAGCAGCCTGGTGACACTTCATGGATGACGACGGCTTCGCGGGTAGGCTGGGCTGCCCTGTCGCTGGCTCGTGAGCGAGACTTGACTAAGTGACGAGATCAAGTGACAGCGCGACGGGCCTCTCAAATTGGATTTCATGAAGCCTTAAGACGCTTATAAAAAAAAAAAGTAATGTCAAGGGTTGGTCATAAATGCTTAGTGGGGGGGCCTTGTCCTTTCACAGTCACTCCCACCCAGGGTGGCTGGGCAGAGACGCGGGAGAGGGGGGAGTGTGGGAAACGGTAGTTAAGGAAAATAGGAAAGAAAATATAGATTCAAATGGTGGTGGGTAATTTTTCACTGGGGCAATTCTGCAACTTCATTTTCAATGAGTGATCAGTGCAAAAAAAGAGATATAGCCTGTCACCAGCAACAAAAGGCCATTTTGTAATGCTCAGTGCAAAATTGCTCAACTCTGGTTCAATTTACATAATGTGACCACTTTTTTGGTAATCCACTCGATTTTTCCCAACTCCTGGCGTACAATCTTCACTTTGCTGTTAGTAAAATTATGCCTGTCTACAGAAGTCCATGAGGTACATAATGACATAGACATTTTTTTTTTTTTTGAGCCTGCAGTCTTTTGTCACAAGTGATGGCAGGGTATAAGACGGGCGCCTTACAAACTGTGTATTCCGTTTCATATCAGCGGACTCCGCCTCTTTCTGGCACAAAATAGAGGTTGGGCCAAAGGCTGCTTCAGGGAGATCACATTTGCCACACAAGGTGAAGTGACATTTGCCAGTTTGCAATGACTCCTGCCAGCGAAGCCCAAGTGGCTCTAGGATTGTTGCGCTCCGAACCGGCCCCAGAGAACAGAGAGAGAGGAAAAGACGAGCAAAGGCGGCAGCGGAAGCTTTAAAAGAAGGAGTCATTGATTGTATCAAAGGGTGTCTCGCTAATAGCCCTCAAGTATTTCTATAATCATCAGATTGAAACACAGCTGGCTTAGTGCAGCACAAAACTCCAAATTAAAATCGATAGTTCAAGAAGATATTTTTCCGGATGTCAGGCTCATGTGACTGCCTGAAAACACTTGCTCTTTTATATTACCGTCCCCTGTTAGTATTGCAACTGTACTCTCAAACCCAGTGCCAAGCGAGATTTTTTGAGTAGGGTATACCATCGCTGTATTTTTTTTTTATTATTTAATATGGCCATGTAACCTCGACCAGCTTCAGTCACACAGGAACCTTCGAGGCACTGAAAAAACAGAAACCTGAGTCCTTCCGTTTCATTATCTCCAATAAGTGCCACTGGTGAGATAGCTCAGAGGGTTATTGCACCTGCTGCACTGGACTTTGTGCAGCATCCAGACCCCTGATTGTGATGAGTAGCTGCGGCCTGCCGTGGATCAGCCCAACCTCAATAAAATAACCTCCGAGTAGGTCAGTAACTGCAGGAGTAATCGCATTAATACTAGCAGCATATGTCTCTAACTGCACTTCCAACCTCTATTTTTGTACGTTTCTTGTTAAGTGCCAATCGCTCACTTCGTAAAGTGTCAAGGCTTTCATAGTCGATTCTTCACCCCTCTAAAGGATTTAGGATGCGTTTGCGCCTAAGGACAAGCACGCTGCTGCTATTTCTGCATCAGTGGCTTTCTTTTTTGGATTGTGGCGACTTGCTTTATTTTGCTCGCCCGAGCCTGCTACACTACAGAAACTGCTGGCTCAGAATGCCACCCCCAGGACAGGACTCGCGTTAAGCGCATCCCACTTGCTTCCTAAATGTGCAGCACTTAAAAGACTGTGTACTAGCATCTAGCAGCTTCTGAAACTGCACCCCAGTTGCTCAAGGCAAAAAATGCAGGGACTCTCTGTCCACTGGTCAGTAATGTTTGCTATTTCCCTGACGTCTGCACGATGGGACTGGCCGTGGTCTTGTTTTAGTCATAGCTGGATAATTATGGAACTCCTGGAGGTTTATCATGCAAATGCAACTAATTATTTTTGCTTTTTGTTCATATCTTTTAAAAGCTCAATTTTCCTGCTTAGTTTGATGTGTGCAGGCTCAGAGGATGTGTGGTTACAAAGACACATTTAAAAGACAAGAGGCAACATGATATTTTTCACTAAAGTGTTTAATCATAAAATATTAACATCGCAATTAAAGACACACAAAAAGAGGGTTCTAATCCAAATGTAGTGGAATACAATCTTCCTTGGCAAAGGGACATACAAGTTACAACTGATCTCAAAATGTGAGGCGATTCAACACAATGGGCACACCCATGGACTTTGATTCTCCAAATATCAGGATGACGATGACACCATTAACATTGCCTGTTTGAACCCAATCTTAGGGTAAGAACCTGAAACTGAAGAAAGTGTACAGTGCTTTGAGAATGTAGTTTGCGTTTTGATCCGGTCACTGCCTACATAACCCAAAACCATGGGTAGTAATTCTGGAGCAGAGCTACCCCTGGATGTGCAAAATGACATCTGTGAGGACACCGCTCTTGAGAGGGTCAGGCCAGCAGGTGTAGGCGGTGGTGGCCTGACATGAGGATCTCTCCCCTTCAATCAGGTGGAGAGGAAGGGGAGGATAGAGCACAGTCACATCACCCCTTCTATATAGGAATAAACACAATTAAGTATGACTACTCCAACAGAGGAGCCCTGATTCTGGTTCTCTCAACACCAAACCCACCTTTTGAGGTTCAGCTCTGCTCTTTTCTGGCCGTGGGAGGGAATCATTCCTTTTATGGGAGAGGAAGCCTCACACACTTAATAGTGTCATGCTTCATCCTCGCCTTCCTCTCCCCAACAATGCCATCAGGGCGGACTCCACCACCTGTCAACTCAGAGCAGGAAGGAATTCTTAATAAGTAATTACTGGATAAAAACCGGGATCCAGCCTACTATGCTAAAAATACCTTGTATTGCCCCGGCATTTCACGTTTACTAGTGGGGAACATAGGTATTGTTAAAAACAGGAAGCAGTGATATCTCGACATTTATGTTTCGAGTCACCTGTTAAACGGCCATATATTAGGTGACTCAAAACATATTTGTTGAGACTTCCTCTTCCATAAAAGGAATGACACCCCCATGACCAGAAAAGAGCACAACTGATCCTCAAAAGGTGGGTCTGGTGTTGGGAGAACCAGAATAAGAGTTCTTCCTCTGTTGGAACAGCCATGCTTGATTGTGTTCATTCCTATCAGGATTTCTCAGCACAATGATCATCAACCAAAAGAAGAACAAACATGGTCCACTGAAACAGAGGAAAAGTTCCCTGCAAAGCTTAATAACAAACAGGTGCTTAAGGAAACTCTACGTTCTTACAGTGTCCCCATTCCTCAACTAAATATACCTTCTATTTGGATTAACCTGCCTATTGTTTACCCTAAAGGGTCAAGTGTTTCTTGTCAAGCAATACTGACCAAACGATTAAGTGAATGATGGCCTCCGCCTCACCGAGGGAGGAAAGCTGACTATAAATAAAGTGGTGCATTAGCATAAGGTACTGACCGTCGTAGGTGGCCAAAAACGAGAAAAGAGGGATGAGGTTAGGTTTACGAGGCTTAGTTGTCAGCTGTATATTCTATACAATGTTCTGCATGTTTCATCTGGATCAAGGGAGGATTTGAGGACAAGGGCCTTGATTAGAAGTGCCATGCTACATGTGTGCAAAACCGTCTGCACCACTGCGAGTGGGTAAGAGTTTCCAGCCCCTTAGAGTTTCCCTATATACATTTTTGCTGGTCGTAAATGTCGATATTAACAGGGTGAAAAGAGCCGATACATATTGTAATATGGAAAGAACCAACGTCTACATGTTATTCCGAGCTCCATGGTGAAAACTCGGAATAGGATCTTTTCTTCACATCCATTAAATTCGAAACTCCATATACAGAACGTGCGACTTGAAGGAACTAGGAAAGTATATGGTTCAAAGCAGTTGGGGAAAGGGCAAGTCATCTTGCAAATGGAACCACCGCAAATAAAGGTTGGATTGGTGCACATTTAATGGAGCAACTCCACGCACCCGATCTCTGCTGCTTGCGTAACAGGAAGCTGCATGAAGCAGTTTTGCGCCAATCTTTACCTGGCACACTAGGCACAAAATGGGGCAAACTTACTCTGCACTATTTCTCCTGCATTTACGTAGTAAATAAAAGAGCAAGCCCATTTTTTCGTGTCTAAAACATAAAGAGTGACTGAGCACTGAGTCTGAGGGAGAAGCAGGTCGTACAACCTAGTAGTTCAAGGACAGGTAAACTGGTGCCATTTTTTTCTCAATCATTCATTACGGAAACAGGGCAAACGGTGCAGAATTTATTTCGCACTACCATCCACTCCTCCGTGCAAACTTCACATAACACGGTCACAGATTGACCGAATCTGAATCTGCAGGTGCTGCTTTGAACCGGAAGTATATTTAGGTTGTAGACAGCCAGGGGAAGGTCTCCCTCGCCGCAGGATCACAGACAGCAAATAGAACTTAGAACTCGCTGCAGCAAAATGAAAGAAGCTCAGGGCATGTGCCCATCTGGAAAATATTTCTCCATACCTCCGTGAACGCCTGTGACATTTTGTAATGCACGGATGTCTGGGCAGTCCTGGGGGCAGCTCCCTCTCTTGCTTGTGGTTCGACCTCCAGCTATTTGCCAACATTTAACAGAAAATCAATTCGCATTTTAACGTCCGCAAATTGTAACCGGACACGCTAAATAAAACGGCTGTCATTCAGTCCCCACTAGTATCTTCCTACCATGCACCTTGATCACGGTTTCTCATTCCAGTCTTTGGATCAGATGTAGTCCTACTGTGACTTGTAGGTGACATGAGAAGATTCAGGTATATAGGCCTCCTCTCCAGCTCTGCATGAGGAAGAAGAGAATATTCTAGCCCCCAAAAGATCCAGACTGATGGGGGCAATGCAGAGGACTGCTGAGGAATAAAGGTTGAGGCGTCATGGGAGCATTCGGCAAAATCCTACTTGTTGTATATGACTCCCACTGGAAGCCATTAGACGGAACGCAGAACTGTAGATGTAGTTATTCACTGTTGTGTATGGACATAGAGAAAATAGTTTTGCTTTTAACTGCCCTCACATCAAAGTCAGAAAAAAACTGGTTTTGAATCTGCAGCTTGGAGAGGGGCTGATTTGCCATGTACCATGGTGGATGGCAGGCTACCACCTCCTTTGCTTCTCGCCTCTCGTAGGCCTGAGGGATGTGGGGGATGCAGGTGTGTGCTACTAACCACGGTCTACTCTGTCAGCAGAACGTCTGCACCGTGGACATACCACTTTGTATTGCACATAGAGACTGCCAGTTTTGCTATATCTTTTGCCCACCTGTACTTATCAAGCACCCAGTGCATGACCTTTTGACCATGCTTCGTGTGACCTGCATTTGGGGCACAGTGCACAAGTGCCTGTAGCATGCAAAACACAGAAGGCCTAGGGAATGCCTTGTATAAGCTGCATACAATGTCACTGGGGTTACGGAACATAGACTATATAGAGTATGATGTATGCTTGTATGTGTTATTTTTATAGTGTGTAAATAGTCAAAAAGCTGCAGAACGCTGTATGTGGTCAAAGGCAAGCATAAAGTCAATGACTAATAAGAAAAGAAGCTGGGTGGAGGATAGTTAATTGTGATGCAGTTTTCTATAAAGAGGAGTGTCTTCAACTCTTTTCTAAAATACAACAACGATGAGCCTGCCCTGATGGATATGCAGATGTTGTTCCAGATCCTTGGTGCAGAGATGGAAAAGGCTTGCTGTCTATTTTTTTCCTTGCTTGCAATTGTTAGTCTGCAGGCTGATGGTGTCGTGACTGCAGGTGTTATGTTATGCATGATGTCATTTATAATGTCAACAGTGATGGTTGTGATGTGTTACCTGTGATGACAGATATCCACAGATTCCTACCTCACACCACCTTGCTATCCCTATTTTTACTTTATTTATAAACTGTTGGATGTATTATGGAAATAAAAAAAAACACACACAGTAGTGGCTTTGTCTTCATGTCAATGAATGGGTCCATATGAAACCACACGTGACAATGGTTTTGGAGCTTGAAGCTCTTCTAGATTCACATGTTGTGCATTATTCCATGGTCAAGTGGCTTGGCCCACACATGATCATAGTATTCATTTTTTTTTTTACCTTTGAGCGTCAGCATGGGGTGAGTAACAATGACTCACTAAGATTTTGACTTTAAGTCCGCAATCCCTCATATGTGTCTTCCAGGGGAAACGTACAGAACTTCCCCAAATAGAACTTGCATGCATATGTACGATTCTCAAAACAAGCATTTGCAATGCAATAAGTTTAGCATTTCCTCGAGTTAGACCTATTGGCGCTGTAAATGCATAACTGGACTTTTCTTGCCACATAAACTGGTCAACCCCGCCACATAATCTGTTTTTCTCTGCCACAAAATTCCAGTGACCCTGCACTTCCATTTACCTTCTTCCTCCATCCAAATATTGTAATTATTTATTATATTTATTTATATTATTATTTTTGGGTCCTCCCAACCTAGTGTGGGGACTCAGTGATGACCTGGAAAGAAAGAGTGCCCCATGCTGACCATTTTGATGGTGGTCCTGTTGTCCTAGGGCCAGCACAAGGGTAGTTATGGGCAAAAATGTTTTGTAAAAGGAATGCCCTGCAAATGCTTAGAACAGCCCCTAGAGTGCACCACAATAAAAAGAGCTTTTGTAAAAAACATGGTCATGTACCCATGCGCTCAGCCCCTAGAGAGCATAACCACATGAAAACAGAATGACAGAATGTAATGCAGTGTAGCAATATATTTAGCCCCTACAGGGCGTGGCGCCTTACACATTTTCAGGCCTAGCAGGCCTATTGCAATACTATGGCAATCAATGCCCTTAAAAACACATAGTACTCCCAGCCGTAAAACAAAAGTTCCAGCCATGAGAGCCTAAAAAGACACTGAATGGAGGGAGCGGTTACTGTTTTGGGTTCTCCGCCACCCTGGTGTGGTGACCCAGAAATGACCTAGACAGAAAGAGTGTGTCGTGCTGAATAGGTTGGTGGTGATCCCATTGTCCTAGGACCACCACAGGCTGAGTTTTGGGCCAAAATATTTTGTAAAAGAAATGCTCTGCAAAGCATTGTGGGGTGAGTTCCTAGAGTGCAATAACTATTCTAGTATTGGCTCCCGCTTTGCCAAGAGAGCTGCATTGAGGATTTCTGTGTTTTTTTATGTTTGAAATGTGCCAGTTTGTATATTTTTCAAATGATAAACTTGAACGTAAGTGGAACTCATGTAAAGCGCTCCTCTGATCGAGTTTGCGCTGTATGAAACGTCACATACTTAAGTGGCATTCATGTGAAGCGCTACTCCAATCGGGTTCAGTAATATGAAACTTACAAAAAAGAAAGAAAGAAACAAATAAAAAAGAACCCTGCTCCAGCGTGCAGCCTTTGAGCGCAGACACCGCAAAGAAACAGCGTAATGCTCAAAAACAAGGAAGAGGATTAAACAACATGAGGACACGGAGGACGAAGCAGAGAGGCAAATGAAAAAAGTAGTGCAGCACACTAAGGTATATGGTCAGTTGTGTAATGATCTATATAACAATGTTAGTCTCCAAGGTGGTAACAAAGCAGCCTCAAGGCGGGACAAACGTAAAGGTTTCAATCAAGAGAATTTTGAAAGGTGGGCCAAGGAGCGAATGGAAGTGATGTGCATGAGATGGGCGTGGTGAAAGCCCACAGAAGCAGATTACAACATGTCGAAGACATCGCAAGTGCACCACCTAGGCTCAACCTAAAAAATACCCTGCTCAGACTTTTCATGGTTTGTTGTAAATCTGCTTTGAGTTTTCATTAGCTATTTGCATTACATATGTTGTGTGGTCTTTAAAGTGTTAATCTTTTTATTTTTCACAGAATGATCTAATACAGCACTTGAAAACAAATTCTGGAAGCTAAGTAAGAGAAAGGAGGGCCTCCCTAAACAAACAGGTAGACATCTCAGTAGGGAGGGAATACAGTTTATTCATCAAAAGAACGTTTAAGTCTGTATGCTAGGTTTGTGAACCTGCAGGGTACTTCTTGGACTGGTTTGCAAACTCTTTTTAAGCCGAAATTAAAAAAAGAAGAAAACAAAAACAGTCACCACCCAAAAGTTACCAAAGCTCAAGTGCCAAAGCGGATAGACGTTACTGTGCACAACCAAAGGCCATGGGTGTCCGGTTTGGCAGTCATAATGACTGAGTGCCAAGCATTCCCAAAACTCAAACCTTGCACCCAGAACCACCATGATCAATGTCCTTAAATCTAATACATACTCAGAAAGCAGGAGCTGACAGTTTTACTCCAGTAGAGGCACTAGAAGTGTTAATCCAAAAAACAACATTGAACATGGCACTGCCTCCCATTTAAGGATTACACTTGAATGCATGTCACATCCTTCAATCCACTATGAGAGGTAGAAGTTTCTGCTAAAGCGTGCTTTGCTGAATCTTTCCTGGTATGCTTCTTATTCTACATGTCTGTATTGAGTGTGTTAGTGAACAATGTACTTTGGTATCCGGAAGAGGGGCAAACTCTCAAAGGTAGCATGTCCCGTCACTATCTACATTAAAAACTTCACAAGTTAAAATTCAGGAACTTTCTTCAGTTAAAAGAGTTACAGATTTTATACAATTTAAGGATGGCACCAATTGTAATACATAATTACTTTCTATTTTTTTCCTAAGATTGTACTTTTCTCTGAGCCCCAAATCCTTGGAGAACAGTTTATCGCCTACAACAAAACACAGCTATTGCCGATCAGTTACAAATGCTAAGAGTTAAGGCAGAGTTCGCTGCAGGGTTCTTCACAAGGCCCTCTAGACACCTGCTGACGAGCAATCACTTGAAATAAATAGGCATTCTATTTCTGGAAATACTACACTGATGACACCAAACTCAGCAACTGCTCCTATGCGTTTCCCATTCAGAGATCAGGTTGGGCTTTCCAAGAGAGGAGAACCTTAGAGGCAGAAGTTGCGATAACGAGCCTGGTAGTACAAGTCAGCTGCCCTCTTTAGGAATTATACAAACGACATTGAGACCAAAGACTGCGTAGACAGGGATCAATTTTCTTCTGCTGACACATGAAGCTGCACAGAGGAGAATGTATGAGAAAACTTCGCACTGCCATCCAGACTTATCCCAACCGCTCAAACTACTTAGGAACAACGACCGTTTGAGCAAATTGCTTCTAAAATGAATGTCTTCTAAATAATCAAGCCATAATTTTTTCCTGTCTATCATCTGAAGCCCAAAAGAGAAAACATATTAGCCTGACACAATAAAAGAGATTGAGAAATGCCTGTTTTCCTCAGCGACTTGCCATTCACTTACTGTGGCGTAGATAGCCATTTTGCCCACCCCTTGATAACGTGGCACGCTAAAAACCAGCAATTTGTGTAATCCTGAATGTGATAATACTGCCTTCTTCACAAAGTGCCCCTGTAGTTTGGTGCTCTCTGTGACTATAAATGGCATTTGCATAAAAGCTGCATCCCCTGAAACTGAGAGCACTAAAAGCACTCAGGCTGAGCACAACAACTATGTCTTCCACTGTGGTACCAGTAAGTCTCATATCCCCCACTAAATGTACTGCCTTGGCTTTCTATGCCACCGGATCTGACCAGAAGAGGCTCACCGAATGCCAAAAACCTTCACCACAATATCCTTTTACCAACTGAACCTGCTCCGACTTCATAGATATAGGCAGATGAAAGGGGAATATATCGGCCATTGTCTGAAACTGGGTTCCGGAGTAGCGTTCTACTTGCCGAAAAGCGCTTCGACGTCTCATCGAGGTAGTAAGTGCTATAAAAAACAATTACAGTTACTGATGCAACCATTCACTTTGGTACAAGCTTGATAAAGAATTGTTGCACTGAAACTAAGAGCAGCACACTCATGTCAATCAGAAACACTGCAACCTCAATCAAGTAAAAATCTGGAAAACTCACTGTCTGTTCTTGGACTGTGTTTAAGAACTCTTCCCTGTGATCGCTTGGTGGAAGCAGCCACAGATAGAATAATGAGCTCTTCCACTGGTGTTTTAGGCACCGTGGAAAATTCCACTGGTGTTTTAGGCACCGTGGAAAATACCAAACTCATGTTGAAGGGCAATGATATACCTTTACGATATTCTCATTATATGAGTAAATGCTTGGAAAAAAAAAAATTCAAATGTGTTTGTAAGGACAGCAGTGCCTTTTCTCAAATTGCAGGCTTGACTACCTATTTAATATTGTGTAGCTTGCAACACCACAACATGAAAGTTGCAAAACGTAAAAGATGAAAGCACAAGATATTATTAGCGATGCTCTCAATGTCCAAATGTGAAACACAAGGCGGGAAACCCGAGGGTAGAAGCCTCGTGAAGACCTCGGAAGGCGCCCCTTGAAAGCTGCTGGGCCCGCATGGCTTGCAAAAGTCATGCAAAATGCTGGCTGCACTTCCGTGCCCCATTTGCATATGTTCTTCAGCGCGCAGAACGTCTCTGTATGTAATTGAATTGTTGTTTTTGCCTCTATTAATACTTATGCAAATGAGTCACTCCTGCAGCTGTGCTGTATTAATCATATGTGTGCTTCTGTCTGTCTGGCCTGCAGGCTCTGGGTCGCAGGAGAGCGGGGGTGGCATCGGGGAGGGGGGCCACACCAGTTCCCAACCTGCAAGAAAACTCAGTCGTGAGCTAAAGGATGCTAGCAAACGGGGCCAGGACGGCGATGGAGGGCCTCTTACAGTCTAAACAGATAGCATTGGTCTTCAATACATAAACAATTCTTATTAAAAAGGCAAGAGATGCTGGCAACTCTCACCACAAGCCGGCTACGTTAAAACACTGCAGACCATCAATAACCCCCTTAAGAGGTACTGTGTACAGTGCGTGCACCTGCGACAAAGAAGACTGCTAAGCAGACGTAATTCGGCCTAATACCTTTTAGCATTATATGTGCAAAGACAATACCGCACAGCAGTCACTGATGCAGCAAACTGGAGACTGAACAACCACACTCCTGTTAAACTCGGACTGACTTGCAGTGAGCTTGAAACACAGGTAGCCATATCCTTCTAAAAGACTGCCTTGCTCACCTTTGTTTCAAAGCGCTGTGAAAAACACATCCAGCTTTTGGAACAGCCACTAATAACTGATTTTTCAATTCTCACATGTTTCTATCTAGCTGGTGTCAGCACCAATTTAGAAGTGTTGCCTGTGTAGCAGGGTTCCTACACTTGATGGTTCTCCCACACCGTCTACACTACACTGGCAGTCAGTGTATCTCCCCTACAGTAACCGCTTGCTTTCTTCCAACAATCTCGAGTGCTGCTGTAAACAGTTTCACAGTCTACTTTTAAAATGTCACATACTCCCTTCATTCGTACTTTAAAAACGGTCACAGGCCCTCTTTCGACTGTAGCTGTAAAAGGACCTCCTTCCTATAGAGCCTGGTCCCACGCGGGGCGGCGAGTGGAGTACTAAATGCAAACATCAAATGGGCCAATGTCTTGGAGGGGATTGATGTTATGGGTATGCTACGCAAAAAAATCCAGATTCTTCGGTTTAGAAGATTTGTGGCCACTTAAGCTTTGAATCCCTAACTACTAATATGATTTCCTAAATGTAATTATTTATTTAATATATTACTCCCTGGTATCAATTTCACATGGGCACAGGCATTCTATCTATGTGATGCACCTGTTACTGTACATTGTGTTGGACAGGAAACATCTATTACATTTACTTTAGTGTTTTTTATATTTGGGATTTTTGTGAAGTACCACAAAAGCTCAAAAGGCAACAAAAGGATATAGAGTACAGCAGAAGTCAAGGAGACAATTCAGAGATAGCTTGTTTGAAAGCAGCGTGACGGAGAACAGGGAGAACAGGCTGAAGTAAATTTCTCCAGATAGGGGAGTCACATAAGTCTTTAGTTCTATAATGGAAATGCTTGCGGGATCCTCAATGACCCAGAGGCCAGGAGGGCTGAAGGTAAGGGATAATCTCAGCAAAGCTCGGATGGTGTGAGACCCAGGAAATTGCCTTAGCATAAGCATTTTAAGTTGTCGGAGTTTTCTCTTTCTTACGTTGCGAGGTTTCAAGCTTGACAATGGATCAGATTTGGTGGAGTACAAGTACATTCCCTTCTCTCTCCACCGGTGAGGATGGAAGCCCTATTAGTGGTGAAGTCCTTGAAGTCCTTGAAGATGTCATACGATCTGAAGAGTACGTGGTTTTGTAATGGTAGCCAGTGAAGAGAAGCCAGTGTGGCTGTAATGTGGTCTAAGCTGTTGGTACCCGTGATGGATCACAATGCAATAGAGTGGACTGACAGGATAGCTGAGAAGTCTGACAGGCACGAAAAGGATTTATTAGGAATTTATTACTCGCCTCGATGTACAAAAAACTACGGTCTGGCTTACGGCTTGGGGGTTCATTAGCGAGATGTACTGTCTGATAATTTGAAGCAGAGACTGTTGGTAAAAGGTCATAAAGGTTTTTTGCAAAGTTGCCTTCGTGTGTGCAAATTGCAAAATAAAGTGATTTTTGTGCAGCATTCAATGATTATCAAGAAGCTTCCAAGTTTTATGCTAATGAGCTATGCTTCAATGGGAGAGATTGAGGAACTAAGGGTCTGATTTGGATCTTGGCAGATGGGTTACTCTGTCACAACGGTGACAAATATCCCGTCAGACGACATCTATATCCCTTTATGTCCTATGGGATTTACATTTCTGCAGATGGGATATCCATCACCGTTGTGGTAAAGTAACCCGTCCACTGTGTTCTAAATCAGGCCCTTAGTCTTTGTGAAATTGACTTTGTGGTCCAGACAGAATGATGGAGCAGGATGCAGCAATGTTTGAAGAGAGGTTCACAGTTGCATCAAAAAAGAGCCAAGACTATCTGGACTATCAATCTGGACTATCAATGGAGTTACGCTTAGAAGATCTCAATGGGGCAAGGGTACGGGTCTCTGGAAATGTGGTAGACATTTTCCACTGCACACAATGGTGCAGAAAAAGCACCTTTAAAAACAAGCATTAGTGAGCCAATAGGGCTGACTTTGAGTGCCAGCATTTTGGCTTTGTCTGGCTTTGTCATTTTTTTTGTTTTGTCATGGCGTTTTGGAAAACTTTATTGTTGTAGGGAGCGGCTGGGCTCCTGCTGATAAAAGAACATTAACTAAAGGCAGAACTATTTTTGGTTTCAAAAACACATGTTGGCATAATAGTCCCTGGCACTAAAGGGAACTACTTTGTGGGTGGATGTGCTGGAAAGAGCAGCATTTTGTCACTCACGATGAAGCTATCCAGTGGCTGAAGTGCGCTGTCCTGCTGGCCCAAGCTTGAAGCTAAGGGGGTGGAAGAAAAATGTGAATGATAACATAACAGACTAATAATTGAAGACAGCTGGCTCACAGCACATATAAGTATATTATAAAATATTATTTTAGTAAAATGAAAAGGTCTTGGTTAGCGCCAGGCCTAAATAAGGTATTCCCTTAATTTATGATAGTTCAGATGACCTCTGAAGACTGGTGATGACGCTGAAATTGTGTACTGGATAGATCAATAAAAAAGCACCCTTTTACTATTCAACAGAGAAAAACATCATGTCACTAGCATTACATTAAACATAAAACAGGACAACGTCTGGTTGAGGCTCAGCGTATCAACATCACACAGCAGTTTGAGTCTTCTGCACTATTTCCTAAATATAGCATTTTTCCGAAATTTTGTTTTATGCCAAAGGCTTCTGCACGGAGATTTCTGAGCTTTGGGCACATTCGATATATCGGAATTGTGGTTTTGTAATTCGACCCATTAAATGCTTGCTCTCGTGCTGCAGAAATAAGCATATTGTTCACAGCATATTCGGGATATTACCAGCTGGCTCCACTCTCACACTATTTTCTGCTACCCCGTGAGAACGCAGGTGGCCATCGTGTCAAAACTGCAGCCATGGTTTCCAATTATGGTACTGAATTTGGATGAAAAAAATGCAGCCTAAATATTCCTGTTGTATTCCAGAACAGCGTCCTTGTGATTAGGCCTCCCACTGCAACTTATACAGAACTAGTATCCGTGATGTCCACGAGGGGACGTGCAAAGCATTACAAAGCGCGGATGACTGCTGAATGGACGACTGCCATCTTTTTGTCATGTTAATGGCCAATGGCAGAGAAGGTGTAACCAAATGTCTTCCGGGATGGCAGCGTCTGTCCAATAGGGGAACCTAATTCTGCCCTTTATGTTGAAATGTTCGGTATTCCTTTGTTCCACGTTAATAAGGTTGTATAGAAGCCGCACTATAATGATCCAGTCCACCCCCCAAACAACTAGCCTTGCAGTCTTAGTAATGAGGCCAAGTTAGCTGCAAGGTTAATGGTGACGGAGCTGATGGTCTGGCTTAGCTGCTCTCCCGACCTGCACAACAATAGTTCCACTTCTACTCTTCCTTTTGTGCTTGTTTGTGACAGCGGTGAAAATACTCATTATCAGACTATTAAAGAGATATTCATGGCAGCCCAGCCTCCTTCGGTGGTTGGGAGGTGTTCTACTTAACCAGCTGGATAGCAGGAGATGGGGTGTTATACTGACACAACACTTCGTTCTATGTGATTGTTTCTTTCAGGAAGCAGGAACACCATGTGTGCTGCTATACCAACAAGCACTACAAACATGTGTCATCCAAGCACTTCTCTACATACGTGCGCGCTCTGCGTGCGACCGCAGGACCGAAATAAAACGCCCTCCCCACAGCATGAAAGACATATTGTGGGCATCACACGATGCCCTGGTGGTCACTTATCTTCTGACATGAGATCTGATAAGTGGTTTTCAATGAACAGCGTGATTAATATGATGTGGCATTGTCACAGAACGCCTGATCGATGGTGCGGATTGATACAATAATGATATTGTGGGGATTAAATATGTGATCACTCAGGGTGCAGTGCATGGTTTATTTCACAATGCAAATTAGAGGCGGCTCTTAAGCATGAATAATCTCGTTACATGGATCCTCATTAAGAATTCCAGAAACAGGTTTGAATGCAAATGGTCAGCGCAACGTGTGCTAAATCCCTCAGTAATACATTCACTTGCTTATGCGGTTCTTTTTTGTCAACACAAACTGATGACTCCAGAAAACTTAATAAAGAGTAGGCACCAGGCTCTGGCCCACATCTTTTTACTGCAGAATGGTGACCAGAAAAAGTTTTCGAATGCAC
The DNA here is from genome assembly GCF_031143425.1 of Pleurodeles waltl. Classification (NCBI taxonomy): domain Eukaryota; kingdom Metazoa; phylum Chordata; class Amphibia; order Caudata; family Salamandridae; genus Pleurodeles; species Pleurodeles waltl. The sequence goes on from NC_090442.1 coordinate 381,327,004, forward strand.
ATGTAACGCAATAAACCCCAGTTTCATAAAAACTGGGCATGGGGATGTGATGCATGGAAACACAAAAAAAATAATTTCACTGCACTTTTTAATTTCGCCCAATGTGTTTACCAACCTCTGGCTTCTTCTAATTAGCGCAAATGTGGATATAGTCTTTTGAACCTGGAGATGGTCAAATCGACCCTCTTCAGCGCCTGTGTAGCAAAGCATAAGAATGGGCACCAGTCTCACTCACTAATCTGTGAATACTTCAATCACAAGCATACTGCTTGTGTTCATCCAACAAAAAATGTGTATATCTAGAAGAAGAGTGAAGGCTGAAAGTACTAAAAAGATACTGGACGCTCTTTGCTCAAATGCTACAGAATGTCAAACCAAATGATGCACATCACACACAACAAGAAACCGAATATAAACAAAGATATGCTTCTGATGTGCGAGGGCAGTTAGAAAATGAACTCATGAGACAGATGAGAAGGCAATCTTCAGGGGTGAGAATGTAGTCTTCTATAACGAGTACGTCACATTGGTCAAAGTACTCTGCTGATGTGCTGTAGATGGGCAATGTAGCCATGTCTTGTCACAGTACTCGACATAGCAACACAGGACACCACGTGAGCAGATGCAGACTGCAAGCATGTCAAAATAATGGGCAACATGGGGAAGGTGTGCCTGCAGCCCCCAGGCATGGATAGTTGAAGAAATATTGCATTACGTCTCAATGTAATATTGTTTTGAAAAGGCATTAAATGAAAGCACAATGGCAGCAGGTCGGCAGCTGTCACAATGCGCTCCCCAGATCGCTCCTATAGCTTCTGTATGTGTAATGCTTCGTATTAGTGCCAATTAATCAGCACCATTGTTGTGTTGTGATCAGCAGGCTACTGGGCATGAAAGGCGAACAATGGCAATTCCCAGGCTGCGCCCTGGCTCTGTAGAAAGAGAAAGGAAGATCATGCACTGACTCACATGCATAACAAGCATTCTAAAGAATGAGGTAAGACAATGAAACACCTGATAGCTACTGAATACAGACCTCCACCCCATCCATGCAACCCCAAACACAACCTAACATCAGATAAATAAGGCAATGCTACATAAATACACCAATTCTATTGTATATTTCTTTCGGTTTTAGTGCAAAATAGATATTTTCAATGTGGAAATACTTTTTTTTCTTGTAGTGCAGTGCATAAGGGGTGAGAGTCGGTTATTAATGTGTTCTACAAGGGGGTTCAATAGGTTAGATGATGGGGTGGGGGCAGAGGTTTAATGGGCATCTGGAGAAGACACGTTTGATTTCATCAACAAGGCATAGGTGGGATAGTCAGGCCTGGGTGGATGGGATCAGAACGGCTCGTGCTGGCAGGACAGCATGTTAAATACTGATGTGTGGACATAAGCTGAACTGGTGGTAGAGAGCTGGCTACAGGTCTTTGATCAACAGAGAATAGGTGGGCTAGCCAGGCCTTGGAGGATGCGATCTGTAGTGCTCATACTTGGATGAGGCATATTCATTGGCAGTTTAAAAAAAGGGCTTTAATTGGGTTTGGAAAGTGAGTGAGCTGGGTGAGCTGTTGACATGGGCTGGGAGTGAGATCAAGAGGCTGGGGGATCTATCCCCTTTTGTAACTTGGTTGTTTTAGTTCTTTTTTTATTAGTGGTTGACTGATACTACAAGTTTGCTGTTCAGTTGAGGCAGTGTCTCAACGTAATGTGCTATGTGCATGATTCAAAGGTGTAGAAATTTGATCTGGAAGCTGAAGAGGAATCCATGGATCGAGTGACCCAGGTGTGATCCTAGTGCCATGTTCCTGTAACAAGACACTCTGCCATCCCCTGGACTAGCTGCATTCCGTATATACCCAAAAACAATGATTAGCAGTGATCCTTCGGGGATGAGGCAGAAAAATAACTTTCTGAATATCTGAAGGTTTATTTAAGCCAACAAACTTTGGTCAGGCTTTGGACATTGGAATCTATCTATCTATCTATCTATCTATCTATCTATCTATCTATCTATCTATCTATCTATTAGACCTGTTGAAATTCACTTCTATATGTGCTTGTCACTCTTGGAATGTTGTTTGCACACTTAGGAAGAAACTACTAGTATAATATATATATTAAAGAACACGCACAACTTGATTCGCACATTTCTGATGACTGATTTAATTAGTAAGTCAGGGATTGCATAAGCATATGGGTGTGAAGGTTCTCCTTTCCACTCTTCCTCCTGCCAGAAGACTCGGGCACAGTGGTAATACTTGGTAAAGTATTTGTACACTTGTCACTTGTGACCTGTGTATCAGATTGCAAAACATATGAGAACTGGTGCACTGAATAGATGTACTAAGGAAACTAAATATAGAAAGGATGTCAGGTTTTCACCTCTAGCCAGTGCTTGAAATGGAAAAATAGAAGTGCAGGTACTCCGTATCAGAGTACCTGCTTGTTTCCTAGAAGTGCCGGTACTCTCCCAATTAAAAGTATTACGCTTATCTTGAGAAGTGCAGGAACCCCTCTCAAAATAAAAAAAAAGTGCTGGTTCTCAGTACCGGACAGTACCGGCCCATCTATGCGTGTGATAAACATTATGGATATTGGACACAGCTACTGGCTTTTCACGCCGCGGAGAGCCACAAGCCCTCCCAGAGCCAATGACTCCCTTTTTTTCTTTCTGGGGGGAGACTTGGGAGGGCAGGATGTGATCCCGTTCATCGGTCACTGTTTTCATGACAGCACCCTGTGTCTCCAGATGTTAAACAAACCTGCAGTCTATTTGTTCACGCTAACAACCTGAAGCTGAAACGCAGTGACCCCAGAGATGAATTGTACTCCGGCAAACAATGGCCGCGCAACCTTTGGACGCCATGGTTGAAATGTCTAGGAAACAGATGAATGGGGGTTGCTTCACTTCGCGCCTTGTTTACCGTGGCGTACAAAGGCAAAGACAAAACGCTGTGCCGCCTTCCCCTCTGCATGCAGGACTCCTCGATGGGATCATACGATAACCCGCAAAAACAACAGCCCCCCATATTAACCCAAGCGTTGCCGCGTCGCCATTGTGCTCCGACTTACCTGTAATTGGAGCGGGCCTAAGCCTGGTGTCGCCGCAGCAGCAGCTGCCATGGTAGTCGGTATCAGCTGAAGAGGGTAGGGGTCACCTAAGTAAGAGAATAATAGAGGCGTCAGCACCTTTTATCTACTCTCCACCTGCAAATTAAACTCCTGCATTTATTCTTTCCAAAGCCGGCCTTTGTGTGCTGTGCCGGGGCCTAATGAAAAGCGCCATTGTGCAGCCCTCTGCTAACACTCTTTTCACAATTCGAGCTGAGAGAGGAATGCGAATAAAAGGCGCAAGGCAATTAAGGCGGAAACCTCATCCCCTTTTTTTTTTTTTTTTTTTACTCGTGATGCATTTAGGGAAATAGGAAAAAGTGCACATTGATCAGAGCACGACACTTCAAAAGAGTTTGCGGCTTGAATAAGATTGTAGTATTGAAAGAGGCCACATTAAATGTCGTGACCGTGTAGGTGAAATTAGACAGCCCAGTGGACTTAAGTGTTCACAAACAAAACAGAGCAACCATCCAGCGCCAGGCGCATTCAACTAACAGTTACAATGACTGGTCAAAATACCCGTTACTTTAATCAGCTGCCAGGTGGGTTTGTGCCTCAAAAACATGGACTACGGGTCGCATGGTCTGTGTAAAAGAAAGGAAATTATGTAGAGGGCTGTAACATCGTTCATAAGACATGATGGATGCAATTTAATAAATTACTCCTGCCGTCGTTCCATATTGATGGTAATCTCAATTCGGCTGCTACCTCAATTATGGGCCAAATTCAGACTACACTCCAGATGTCTTCCCACTCAGGTTTTACTAGGAACAAACTGGCAAAACGTGAATGGAAAAAGAAATGGTCAAGGAAGCAGAAAAAGCAGAAAAAGGCCAGAATCGGTGAGGAAACACCAATTACTGTGGTTGTTCCCCATTCCAGAGGGGCAAGCAGAAACAGTGTGGTAATATTGTATGGTGACATTATCTCATCCCGTGGGATTGGAATTTTCGGGCCCCCCTACTTCTGTATTGAAAGACTTATTATTTATTATCTAGGCTTCAGAAGGGAAGCACCAGCAAAACTAATTTTCACTTTTTATTCTTGATTTCTTTCTGTAGGCCCATAACATATTCAGCAGAAGGCCCCATGCGCTCTTGAAAGCTCATGTGACCTGCCGTATTTGTACTTAGTCCATTGATGAAAACAGATCTTACAATATAACGTACACATAGTTATAGAGACCAGGGCTTGAAGTGGCTGCATTACCAACCTTTTTAACAAAAAATTGTTTGCCTTCTTTGTTTGGCGGGGCACTGTCCTCTGCACATTCGCTGACACAGGAAAATCAATAGAACTGTTATGGTAGCCACTGTCTTTGCCCAGGCCAAATGACAAAATGTTTAAAAGCTTCCAATTCAATTAATAAGGATTATCATCCCATTTGTGATCCTCTGAGAGATTTGAGCATTCAGAGAGTGAGGCCAACAGCCCTCTAATCAGCAGCAACTTTTGCTGTGTTAACTTCCTAGACCAGTGGTTCCCAACCTATGGTCCAGGGACCCCTGGGGGGTCTGCAAAGCCTATTTAGGGTGTCTGTGACTGCTTAGAAAAAGTAATAATATTAGCAGATTGGGGCCCCAGCTTTCAGTAATGATTCATTGAGGGGGTCTCCAGATTCCAATAGTGATTCAGTGGGGGTCTCCGGTTTCCAGCACTGATAAAGGTGGGATTCAAGAAGTCAAAAGGTTGGGAACCACTGCCCTAGACAACAGCGCTCTAGAATCTGGGACTTGTAGTTTTCACACTTACAATTCTAGTCCTTCCCTGGTGAGCTGAAAGCTCCTACCTAAAAACATGGCAATGTGGCCAGCTGGCACCCCTGAACATGTGTCCGCACACTATGCAATAGTTAAAGATGTGCAAACACTTTGCCCCGTCAGTTCATAACCATGCTGTGCTATGCCACACATGAAGTTACAGTTTCAGGTCTTGGCTGCTAAGAAAGACTGTTTAAGATAACCTGCAAATGTCTCGCCACAGCAGGAAGCACACTAGGGGCCATATGTACGAACACATTTTCCCATAGACACAGAAGGGGTAAAACTTTGCTACATCTGGCCCCAAGTCTCATCTGCTAGCCCAGGGTTCTGCAAAGTCGGTCCTGGAGAGCCGGGTCCATGCCAGATTTTTAGCATATCCACATTTAGAAAAATGTAGACTTCTGAAACATCTTGGTTCTAAATGTGTATATGCTAAAAATCTGACATGGACTTGGCTCTCCAGAACCGACTTTGCAGAACCCTGTAGCTAGTCGGCCATAAGAGAGTGCAGGATGTGGTGTTTCACATGCAAATAAGGATGCAGGAACCTTTCAATAAAACAAATCCCTGGTAGTTGGCTACTCAATCACATAGCAATAACGAGGCTGCTTCTGAAGGGTTGAGCCTTATTAAAAACAACACTGTATGAGGCAATTGGTCAGATTCCTCTGATCAGTGCTGCTGTACATTGGAGAAGTGTGCTGCTATTATCAGTCCGTACACTAATTGCATAGCATGTAGATACTTTACCTTTCAATGCCAGGGAAGCCTATTTATACACATAAGGTCTTTTACACAAAATTACATAAGCAAACGCTTGGCGGGGTGGGGCGCGGGGAGGGTTGACTGACTCACCCTGGTTAACAAGTGGGGACATTTCAGATGATAGTCCAAGAGGTAACAAATATCTGAAAGGAGGAAATATGTACTTTTATAGTGTTTATGTGAACAAGGATTTTGGAGATGATTAAACAGGAAGATTTTAAGCAGGAATTCACACAGGGATCCCTGACAGGTGTAAACCCATCAACGGGGGCAGTGATCTCCACACAGGTGCAGACCATAAAATCCCACACAAACGGTGGGAATGTGGGTGTTCCAGGGCGTAGTCTGCCTTTGTGAACATCCACATAATTGTTCATCTGTAAGTATTGACAAACTCTGATCCGCCCCCTTTCCAACTGGGAAAGGGTTGCAAATTTACTGCAGCACAGGGTAGTGTAAATTACTGTCCTGAGTGGGACGGGGAACGGATCAGTCGAGATTTGGAGGGCTTTCTTCACGTGGTAAAATATATTCCTCACAGAAAAAGCTGTGTTATGATTGACCAATCAAAAGTACAAATTAAGCCGCGGTGCACTGATAGCGTTATCATTTCAGCTCTTTACAGGGCTCATAGTAAACCCAACACAACTTAATGAAACCATCAAAGGCATTACTTTAGTAATATATATTTCAAAGGGTAACATTCACTGCCTTAGAGGAGATAACTGCTATGACAGAAAGAGCACAGGGGCAATAATCCCGAGACAGACTGGGCATTTCCTGGCTACTGCATGATGAAAGTTGGACCAGATAAGAGAGTAGTGACAAGAAGGAATGGAGCTAATGTAGAAGTCCCAAAGCAGGAGTCATTTCCGGAGCCTAATAAGAAACCAAGTGAAGGCGAAAGTGCCAAAGGGATCCCAGTGATTTTGGAGACCTGCATAGGCAGCTGTCCATGTTTGCAGTAATCACCCATGGGTTGGGCAACTACTACATCAGAGCAGCCTGCTGGGAATGTGAGGGCCCACCTTGATGTCAAATGGATATGTTTTACTCCAGTGACTGGTGACTGTTCAAACTTTGCCAAATATCAAGTATGACTTATATTGAAGAGGGTAACCTAAGGACAGGCATTCATATCTTAACACCTGAACCTGGAGTTTATGAACATTGCAGGTGATAGGATAGTTTTAAGGAGCCACAGAGGGTGTTCAGCAGATTTAGTTTCCCCAGTATACAGGAAGTCACCCATAGGACCCTGTACAATATAAATGGCTAATAAAACAAGAAGAGACTATAAACAGATGCTATTAACCCTTGAGGTACAAATTCCAACAGAAGACTGGTGGTCAATTCTTCTGGCCTCTGCTTCATCAAATAGAAGGCAAAATGGAGGAACTTACCAGATGAAAAATAGGTGAGGCCCACATAGTGGATTTTAAAAATGACTGACGTTTTATAGCAGAGTAAAACTCTGGCAATTGCTACAGTAATTCTGGAAAACTCTCTAGCAGAATCAGGCCAGAGCAAGAGCACCCTTCTAGGAGTTGAAAATGAAGCTCTAACATTTTCTATTGCACACTGGTTGATTGAAGTGCTAGATTTGTAAAAAAAAGAAGACCCTGTAAATCTGCAATGAGGGCAAAGAACCAAAAGAACCACAGAAGGGGAGAGAGGTGGCTTCAAACTGAACTTGCATGAAACAGATTTAGGGATAATGTCTTTGTCTGAGGGCCATAGAGTCCTGCCTCTCATAAACTTCACACTGGAGACAATAAAGGAGAGGGGAAACCTAAATGCAATCAACAAAGCACCCAGCCAGTGGGTCACATATTGAAAAAAGCAATACACCTTTTGAAACCCAGGAAGAGCAGAAGATCCCTTTAACACAGTGAAGAGACAAAGAAGTCAAGAAGTGGATAGGAAGGGTAAATAAGGAACTGAAGGAGGGTGTATGTGACTTCACAGATATTAATTAACATTACATTGTGGTACTGCCTAGGATTCTGCAAGCAAAGTAGATAATGTCGGTATAGATTTAAAAGTGCAGACAAAAACGTTTATACAGATATATAGTTGACATTTCCACTACATTCCTCTGTTAATTGTTGAAGTTGACTTAAATAGTCAGTCTTACAATAGGTCAGTTTTTCATAAATTGAGCATTACCATACCTAGGACTTAAAGTCTCTGATGGGTTGCATTCCCACTTTGACATTTTTATGATTCTATTCAAACAAATTGAATTTAAAACTAAACAAATTAAGAATCACTTTCCAGATATTACAACCAGGCTCTGTAGGAACCATCTGCATCACAATAATGTCCATTACATGGCAGAAAAGAACAAAATAAACCTTTAAGTCCAAATTTGAGACAACAAGCCAAAAATTGTGCATATCACACCCTAGAGGGTGTGAGCACGCAGGCACTGAAAAGAATGGTTAATATCTACATTTGTTATAAGAATAACATAAAAATAGACCAAAATAAATTTACACTTAGGGGAAGACAACCAATGTTAAACATCTCAAAAGAAATGAAGCAATCCCATGGCTAATCTTGTATTGAATATGGACTTTGTAAGAGGAGCAGTATGACGAAAGTGAAGCTGAGATGTGAAGCAAGTTGTGAACAAAATCATTTTTTGAGAGAAGCTTACAAAAATTGGCAAAAAAATCAAATAAAAAACACAACTAGTATTAAACCACTGCAAGAAATTCCAATTAGGTAAACTTCCAAGATGGAGCAGTCAAAATAAGAGTCACGTGAAAATACATGCCCCATACGTTGAATATGTATGTCAAGATGTGCTCATCATTAAACTTGATAACTTTACAAAAACTGTATACTTGTTTAGTGAAAAAACAGACAACAGTAGATCATAACAATGTCTCAGAAGCTATGAGAACAATGTAAACTTAAACTCTGAATGCAAATCGTAATGAGGTGAAATAAACTAAAAAATAGCCATAAAAACTAAGAAGCCTCTGTTGCAGTCCAAAGAGAAACATGCAAAAATAGTAACACGAAGAGAAGGCAAAATGAGTTAGATAGAAAATAACCAGTTATTGTTTTAAGTGAAGTGATCAGTAAAGTGGTTTGCATAAAAACACACCAAAAGAAGGTAATTCTAGTTGTTTTGCCCTGAGCTGTGCCCTAAGGGCAGCACTTTTCCAATTTCAAAATTATTACTTTTCAACCCTTCCTAAAATACTTGGGGAATTTATAACTTTCCCAAAAATATTTCACGACTGGAATTAAAATAGCAAATAAACCTCCTGGAATATCTGGGGGAGAGTCGCTGGTTCCCCACATATTCTAGGAGTGAAGGTAGAATAGTAAGCACTCAGGGCATAGTTTAGGGCAAGAAACAAGAACGAGCACAAAAGTAGTCTAGTGAAAGAGATAGAAGACCTCACTTTTCTGATTCAAGCTATATCTCATTGATAAGGTCTTAAAAGGCAGAAACCGGTCTGGGATTTTTTTTGTGCTCCTTTGCAGACAAGACCTCATCTGGCAGTTTTGGAGGGACTGTTCCCATGAGATGCAAGGTCAGTGCTGATTTGATTAAGGAGGGCCTTTGTCAAGAGTGGCACAGTGGGCAAAAAACCAATGGGTTGAAATGCATTCCTGAGTGATTGCCAGTGGTTAGACTATTTTCAAGCATTCCTCCCATCACCTTTTGTGTGATTGATGGTAGCTCTGTACCACAGTTCTGCTAAGCATTAACATATCTTTTGAGATTTTGCATCCCAGCACAAAGATGATTACTTTTGTCAGTCCATAATAAAGAATGCATAAGAAACTGTGGCTATTTTGTCTAAAAATCTAACACCTGCAAGCTCTATTTTGATTTTCTGGAAAGGCTACATCAGTGAGCAGATTTTACTAAATCATGACTTTTGTCTCTTACATATTGTCTTAAAAGAGCCTGATACACAAAGGTAGCCAGCTCATCCTTCTCCAAACACTATCCTAAAGAAAAATATCAGCAAAGAATCCCCTGTGAATGGTTCCTTTCAACACGTGCGGGTCGGGTCATAAAGACTGCCAATCTCACAAGAAGACAAACATAAGAATAAAGTTAAGCATGGGATTCTTGCTTTTGAACACTTACGGATTTGTGGATAGAAACAGACACCACTGTTGGTGGTTTCCAGTAAAAACAAAGACACTAGTGCACACAATATGAATGCAACTTTTGGAAATATTCATATAACCTTCTTTAGCATAGGAAAAAACTATTTTTAGCTCATTCTTTTTGTAATACACATAACCGGAAAACGGTAGAAGCTTAACAGAAAAATACCATAAAAATCAGGAAATAATGATTCACCAAAAAGTGGTTTATTCATGTGAATATTCCATGAATAACAAAATTCTATTTTCCTTGGTTTTGATTTAATTGCCTGACTCATTATTCTCGAAGCGTGTCCAGTTTAGACAGATTATTTATTTAACATTTGCTCTAAAATTCGTAACAGCAGCCAGTTACGTTTGTATGCTTAGTTCTGACTTATTTCATCCTTATGTCTTAGTCAGTTCCTCCAGACTCATGCTTTTAACCATTTTATATCCCAAGACTCCAGGGGGTCAAGAGGCTAAAACAATCCTGAGTTAGGGAAGAGGAGGGCTAAACAGCTAGTTGATAATTTCAGAGGTGCTGTGAGTGCAATCCCAGGCCTGACCGCATACAGAATAAGCACTGGCAAAGCCAACAGGTCTCATCCACAAGAGAGCTATTGGCAGAGGACGTGAGGCCTGGGGCCAAGCAACAACAGTAGGAGGGTGGGAGGCTGGGGAAAAGCAACAACACAGACAACAGTGGGGTCAACTAACATGGAAGAGAGAAGGAAGGAGGAACAAGGAGGGGGGAGAAGTACATAAGAGGGCCAGTTGAAAAAGACACACTCTGGAAAGTGCTTAGACACAAAGAAAAGGTGACCCTAAAAATATGAGCAGTGGGCATAAGTAAAATGCCCATGCTCCGGGGAGAGATAAACACACAAGAGGAAGGGTGCCTACAAGAGCTGATCAATAAGAAGTAAGCAAATGAGACTGACAATGAAACCAACCAATGATGAGCAATAGCAGCTTTTAAGCCATCTGTTACAAAACGAAAGGTCAACAAACAGCACATGCACTAGTTAGGCGAGATCTAAAAAGCTGAGGTTACGGTGATCAAGATCTCTAACCCCCCCATAATTACACAAACAGAGAGCTTTTTAAATTTCCGTCACAGGAACTTGCTAGTGTAGTAGTATTCTTCCGATATTGTAAAAATGCGGGTCTATGCAAAACGAACAACTCTTTAGAAAGAAGGGAGAATGTGCTGCAACACTAAGCACAACTATGTGTTTGTTGTCTAGACTAACATTTTTATGTTTGGCATTAACCAAGACAGTTCGATTTTACTACAATTATATATACTTGTATTATACTTCCAAGGGCTTCCAGGCAGCCGCCCCTTCATCCATTGATCAGTTGTGTCATTTATGTTGCCCCTTCCAATACTGCAAACAGCATGGGATAAAGAGTCAGCGTACTTCATCATTTTAGAACTTCATCATGATAGATGGCATTCTGCTCTTTCACAACGAGCACAATCATATACAAAACGTTCCTTTTAGCGCCAGTGACTACTATGGCAAGGAGTGCTTTTTGAGACCACACAAATATTTTTACTTTTAGCCATTTTTTTAATGGGTAAGGTTCTGGCAGCTCCACCAACAATAACATTTTATAGAAAAACATGAACAATCAAGTAATGACAAAGCCAAAAAGCTGGCGTCTAATGCCAGACTTACTGGCTTTACCAAGCATTGTTTCAATTTGAAGCCAGAAACTGCACCTGGATTAAGGATAAACACAACAATAGGAGCACATTAGATTCTTTAACATATGGCTGAACCGGAAAACAAAATAAACAACATGTGTAGAGCACTTGCTCTCCCTCAGTTGGTCCAAACCTAATTGATACACAGTTACCACTTTTAATGTGTATGATCAACAAATCATGGAAACATGTACTCTAAGATTGAACAATACATCATCAGGCAGAGTATCTGCTCAAGACGTAAACGTTATGCATCCTCATCCTCTGCTTAAAAACCTTGTAGGACTGTTGTATTTTCATAGGTGAAATAATACACGTGGTGTGTTGCCCTATTACCAAGATTCAACATAATGGAATGATTTGTCCCGACCAGTAACAGGCAAAATGATGGTCCATGTGGTGTACCATCTTACAGCTAGCTTTAAAAATAGGAGTCACTGAAGATATTGAAGATGGATAAACAGGATGATTGTCTTACAGTGAATAGCAAGCTTTTTCCCAAACTTTGGGCCCAATACACAAAAGGTATTTTCGGTTTACAGCTGAAAATACCCAGCTATACCTATCAGGAATTCACTAAAGGATTCCTGGCAGACATAGATAGATTTATTACTTCAGATTTTTCTAGAGGTATGGAGAAATCCACAATAGTACATCCTATGCAAAGTGTGGGAAGTGACAGTTAGAAGGCAGAGTTTACCTGGGAAATTTCTTAATGCTCACACACGTACATTGTGGGCATTCACAAACCGAAATCCAACCCATTCCCACCCAAGAAATGGTCAGCGTTTGGTCTTCCAGGATGGGAGGAGGAACAGGTCACCCAAGAAATGCTGAGGCTCAAGGGGAAGTTTTCCCCACTCTAACGATTCCTTCTCCGCAAAAAATATATTCATGGCATCTAATACTGATATTGATGTGGATGGGCAACAACACATAATACTAACTCAAGATATTATATAAGGAACGGCAGAAAAGTCAATGGGCACAGCTGATGAAGAAAAGTGTAAAAGTATAGGCAGAGACTTACAACTCCCCCTGAACAAACTTTTATACTTTCCCAATATTTACAAAATGGGTGTAATAGTACATCAGGAAAGCCATGTCAGACATAGGTTTCCAGATGTATTATTGCACCTATGATGTCGCATTATAAATGCTACCTATACCCTCTCTGTAGAAATGTGCATAGCGTACCAACCACACAGAGGGAGGGACAATGCAAAAGTACATTTTTTAAATATTTTTTTAGCTCAAGCGCAAACTGATGTGTCATGGTCACTCTGATGATACTGATATTGTTATTCTCAACCTTGCTTTTTATTTGCATGGGCTTGAGCTGTATATCCCATCACTGTACAAAAATGAAGAATCTGACTGAATTCCTAGACGGAAGCCTGGTAAAAGTGTTGTTTGGATAGTCACGCATGACCGAATTCAGATCTGTAGAACAGTCTACAGTAGACAGTTTGATTTCTAGCTCCTGTTTGAACATTGGTTACTGAAGCCCATTACACACGATGTTACTATCACGACTGGTTCATACAGACTTATTTTAGAATACACCTTTACCAGCTATTCTGTTTCTTTTTGGCTGCTCAAATTATTTACAACAAACACTTCACAGGTGCTGTTTTCTGTCACTAGTGATTGATTGCAGCCAGTGCTTTAAATGGGCCGGTACTGTCCGGTACGGAGTATCAGCACCTTTTAATTTTGAGAGGGAGAGTACCTGCACTTCTCAAGAAAAAACATAATACTTTTAATTGGAGAGTACCGGCACTTGTCAGAAATAAGCAGGTACTCTGCTACAGGGTACCTGCACTTCTATTTTTCCATTCCCAGCACTGATTGCAGGAGTATCTATTTTGATTGTCAAGCAACTGCAATGGTCCTCATGATGGCACAAACATTAGCGAGACTGGTATTCTTTCCAGGTGTAATAAAAATAATCTCGTAGTTTCATAGAAGGAGCAGTGTAATATTTTGCTCCACAAAAGCAAACATCATAAACTTTATAATAAGCCATGCCAATCTTCTAAAATAAATCTACTTATCTGTATCAATGTTGGTGGCACTGTGTGTGGTAAGAGTGGAAGATGCAAATGTTGAACACACACAAAAACTCTAACATTTGCCTTTTTAACTCGTCTCCATCTAACGATCTGTCAATAATTTTCCATAGCAACTTCCTTTATTTCTTTACACCATACACAGATAACCATTTTGACAAAAAATTATATTTGGGGGTTTCACAAATAAATTATGGCATGCACTTTTGCGGGAGGTCGATGAGACGGGCTACTACGTAAGAGTTCTACATCTCTTAAAGCAGGGGTCTTCAAACTGTGGGGCGGGCCCCCCTAGGGGGGCCTCAAGTGATCCTAGGGGGGGCTCCAAGCTTTGGTCAAAACAGTCATTACACAAATAATAGTGTTGTGTTTTAAGCAAAAACGTGTTATTGCATTTTTAAAAAGGTAACAGTACTTAACTACAATGTTTAAAAACATCTAGACATATTTAAACATTGCCATCTTTATTAAATAATTGTGAAAACATTCTGAAGGGGGGCCAAAAGATTTTTATTTTTGAAGTGGGGGGCACAACATTAAAAAGTTTGGAGACCACTGTCTTAAAGTAAGCCGAGCTGTGCCAAAAGAAGCAGCCAGCAAGGAAGGCAGGAAGATATATGGAAGGGCTGCGCTTCTAAAAGGACAGAAGGTGTAGGATGGTACCTGAACCTCTATTACAGCGCCGCAGCTTTTTACCTTTTATGTTTCGTCTGCATTTGAAACACCGCACTTGCTAATTAGCTGTAAGGAAACGGTTTACATACAATATCAACCAGTTCGGGCATCATGTAGGAAAGAGCATTAAAATGCTTTCTCATTCACTGCGCCTGAGAAAAGTTATTTTTCTGAAGTGCATAAGGGAAATGTCCTCGTTATGGTCTATACACGGGTTTCAAGAGGCAGTACTCTTTTGTGCCAATCAACAATGCGTTTCCTTTTTAAGGGGAAGGGGGCACGCGGAGCAGTTGTTCAGTGTGATGATAACCGGATGATGATTGGCCAGGACTGCTTTCATACTAGGCTAAGGCCCTGGCTGCAGTGAAGCTCGAGTGTGCAGCTCGGAGGGCCCAGGCGCCCTTCCCCTTGTCATGTTGATAAAAGCGTGACATATCAGAAGGCTTCTTGTGATTTGGCGATTGTTTCAGCCTTGTTTGTCAAAGCGACCTAGGTGTCAGCTGACAGAAATAAATCAGAAATTAGCACGCAAGTGTCTCTAAACGCACAACATGGGCACCAGCAGAACAGCTTTAATAACCCCCACGTGATGAGCCGCGACACAATGAGACATGTGACAACTAGTAAAATACAGAGATGCACCAGTGCTACGCCTCGGGAGGCACAAGGGATTCATTCCCAAGAGAGTTTAGCACACAGATTAATAAACAAATCGTGTCATTAAAAGATAGAGAGCTGTGGGTCTGCTGGTCAGTAGATACTGCAAAAGTATTCTATACTGTGTTTATCTCATATAGAAGTGAAATGCGTATTTATGCATGCGCTCTACATAGTGCCACCATGATGCTTTGGAACTCAGAGAGGGAAAATATGTGTAACATTGCAGATTTTCTCATTTAAAAATACACTCTTTAGTTCTGCATATTGACTGCGCAGACGGTCATGTTTGGAAATGTAAGTCCCACTAACCATTTGGCCCAGCAGGATCCTAGACAGCCCATATTTTCTTCTATCTGTGTTAAGCTTTAGAAGACCTTTCAAACAACATTTCCTGTTTTACCTATATTCATTTGTCTGTTTGTATATGTTTTGTACTACAATACTGCCTAAGAAAGGGCACAAATTGAAAGGGACCACATTTGTTTCTCTGCAAGATGCTCATTATTACCATTCGCGCTTCTAAGTTATTCAGTGTTTTTGGACGAGCGAGAAATCTCTTGAGTAGGAGCCAAACATTTTCATATGGCTTCTGTTCCCACATCGTTTCTTCCTCAAACAACCCGAGTGGCGGTGGTGGTGGGGCTGTTGGTACAAGCGATATGCATTGATCTGCCTTCCCCCCGCTCACTCCCAACAAGCCGAGGAGTACTTACTGCATCCAGCTTTGTAGCTGAAGCCAGGGGGAAGGAGAAATCCCTGCTGGGCGGCTGCTGCGGCCAGGGTCCGCTGGTCTGGGGGGAACACGGGAATCATCAGGGGAGGCAGCTGGCCTTGAACCTGCAGACCGCAAACAATAAAACAAAGTTAGCTTATTGCCCAATGCAGAAGAAGATCATTCTATTTTGTCGTTAGCAAACATGTTACAAGCTCAAATTCTTAAAAGAAAACTTTGATCCACCCAGCCTTTTCTATTTCAAAGTGCAAAAGTAATCAATTTTGTAAATACAATTCATGTTTGGATAATGAGTGCCACACAACAGACATCCAATAAGTCCGAAGTCTAAACAAAGTCTGATAGCGATTTGTCTGAAATGGAAAATATCTATGTCTGAGTACAACAAGCAAAGAGCGCTTGAATTCTGACAAGTTGTGAGGCTGTGCGTAGTGATTCATGGAGGTTAGGATGACAGATTCTGTTATGGGATTTTCAATCTCATCTTTGTGTAATATCCCCCTGACAAAGATCACCAATGTGGGAAACTGACCTTGAAATCACTTGCACTCAAATAGGTCAGTCTAACTCATGAAAAAAATAAGCATGACAAAAACAGAATAGACAGGAGGGTTGGATTCTCAAACAGTATGATCTAGATTAACGTGAATAATTCTGCAATATTCTGCAATAGTGATTGATACAACTTTCCTTGCAAAAACAAAGTACATTTCTTTCCAGATGGTTGTCTCTGAACACAGTCATTTGCACGCACTGTGTGTTACATATACTTCAATGTGTCAGCATGCTCAAGAGGGGCACATAAGTATATAGGACCTGAACTTTATTTTCCTCATAAAAGGTACAGGCTCAACAGAGCATTTACATAAAAGGTAGGCAGGCTAACAAAATATATAACCAACACATAATGTACACAAATGTATAAAGATTCAAATTGAATTCCAAAATTATTGTCTTTCTCTTGAGTTGTCAATCTAAATAACTATTTGATGATTTTTAAATGACAAAATAACATTATTCTGAAAAGCGAAAATGAACAGCTGTGTGGAATTTTTGCATAGTCCTCCTAGGCAAAAAGCCACAGAACTAAAAAAAACATTTCCAAGGATGAAAGTGACTTTGCCAAGTGTAGAAGCTCCAAAACAGGCCTCACAAACACTAATAGAAAGACAGATGGTTCTACTGAAGGTTTTGCTGCCAAAAATAAAATTAAAAAAAATCGAAAATAAAAAATAAATGTGTGATGTTATTGAAGCTGAATGCAAAGTTCTCTAATGACTGAAAATATTCTTGTCCCATTGCATGTGTGAAAACTGCCTCCAGGGCTGATCTAGCTTTCGGGGAAAAAATAACAGTTCAAAAACATAATTTTGCTCTAAAAACATTTATAAATGGATTGAAAAGAACGTTTTGCATCTCGGAATTTAAACTCTTCAATTTTCATACTCCCGTTTCTAACCCAACTGTGAGTACAGCACCAACTGTACACTTAAAATTGTACATTCAAAATAGGCACCTGCTGTTTTCCATCTAATGCTTCCGTTCTCCAGGGGCAATTTTGTAATGGAGGGCACTTAGAAACTGACCTGAGGTATATAGTTTAACTGTGGATCTCAGAAAATAGTCCCTTTTTAGGTTACTTTCCTCTAAAACATTGCTGCTTAGTGAGTGAATATTCAATGCCAGTAAACCGACCTTATCAATCACTCCACCTTATGAGTAGATATAATCATCCCTTATCAATCAGCCATTGTCCTTCCTGCCAATAAACATATTATGCCACTGACCACCACATAATACGCCTGACCATTCGGGAGGTTGTCTGCCTCAAAAACATACCACCCCATAAACAAAGCCAACGATTTTCGAGTTTCCAATCCTTCAAAAAATTCCAAAAATGCAACACACACTTCCCCTACCTATCACTACTCATAAAAATGCAGATCACTATAATATTATGAGTAATGGTTTTAAATCACAGTGCACCTATACACGTGTCCTAGGTTTCAATGTTTCAAAATAATAAAACATTGTAAATCGTGTGGAACCACGTAAAACTGTAATAATGCAATTTTGTGCAAACTCCTTATATTGTTCTTACATGAATGGTAGACATTTTCCGACCTGTATGAAAACCCAATGATGCTATGGCTACTATCTATGCAGTTCTAGCCACCTCAACATTTTTATGTGCCATTGGAAAAGAAAGAAGAATGTTTGCAGCAAAAGAGATGTGGGAAATCTACCAACATGCGTCTATCCGTCCAGAAAACTGATGAAAATGAACGAAAATTATTGAAATGAAAACCGTATGACCAACGTTACCCATTGAGAAATTAGCATCATTAGGTTTATGCTCATATGGAGGGCTCTCTAACAGCATCGAACTTGCATTAAGACAAATACAACTGTAGAAATTAACGTCTTACAAATAGTAAAATATAAACAAGCATTTGCAAAGCAATGGGTCTCTCATTTGCTCGAGTTAGAGCTATTACCTTTGTAAACTCCTAACCAGGCTTTTCTTGCCACATAAATTTAAAATGAAAAGTAATAGTTTCACAAAAGCGAGCTGATTCAAAGCGCCACGGCATCAGCGTGACTCAGCACACAAAAGGAAAAGAAGTTCACTCGCAGTCAAATGTATGGACAAAAGTGCGATTAGTCATGTAACACGGGTGCTGTCCAAGGCCGTACCTAAACCGCCCCACGGAAGGACAAACGTAAAGCATTTACCAATGAAGGAAAGGATTTTTGAAGGGCAAGCCCATGAACGAGTGATAGTGATAAGCGTGCGGTGGGATGGTTAAAAGCCCAGATACACACCAACACGTAGGAAAAGCAGCGCTTGTGCGCTGCTATGCTCGACCTGAAAATGAGACATAACATAATTGACTGTGGTATGGTATTTCCTGACACTCAAAATTCATCAAATGAAGACCAGATCTGAATCCAAATCCTGGTTATTATTAAACCTTCTGCTGCAAATGCTGCAATGCAAACTTGAGCTCATCTGGCATGTAGCATATGGTCTTGAACTAAGAAGTTAAGTTTTGTCACTCATACAATTCAATGTGGTAGATAACAGTGGCTATATGTTCTCAAATAAAAGCACTTTTAGGACATGTAATGAGGCTAAGTTGGAATTCGTTATCACACTACATTACATGTCCACCGTATGTTGGAGGGAATACTCTCTAAATGCAGATCACGGGAAATACTGGAATTGAATGCAGAGTCTTGAATCAAACTGTGCATTCATGTGAGGTTCCAACATAGGAACAGCATAACGTCAAACTATTGATAATATGTATAGAGAAGATGAGTTGCTATACTTGAAGAATATTGTGGAAATCAAGGCAATATATCCAACTCAATTTTTTAATTGAGAGAGTTTGATGTTGCCAAGAAAGACCAGTTCGGCATGGAGATGCAACATTTGATAGGAGAAACTTTATTGGAGCAGTAAGGTGTTTTTGTATGTCATTCAGTAAATCAGCTTTATTTGTGAGGAGCACGAGACATGATAGCAGCTTCGCTCTCCGCCTTGATATTGAGATCAAAGAGTTAGTTATGGAATGTAATCTTCGACCATGCTCAGTGCACAAATTACTTTTGTGGGCATATTATTCAGCAACCAGCTTCTAGAGAAGCTCTAAATGTGATTAACATGCTGTTTAGCTCTAACTCTTCACAGATTGTTTCTTGGTGGAATATTATTGCCATTCCTAATAGCCCACCATATTTTGCCCACGACCTGGCCTATTGCTGGTTATATTGTATCAAGTATATTGGGTAGTGGAACCAGCTCAGAAATATAACTCCTTTACCTACACGATATTGCAACACAGGCATTTACATGTAACCCTGGAGACCAATCATTAAAGTTACTTAAAATCCCACCTTGGCATGCCCTTAGTTCCAACTCCCTGCCCTACACACTGGTGAATTGTTACTACCACAGCAAAACCTACTAATTGACAAATATGTCCACTAAGAAGAGCCCCTAAGAATATATAATATTGACGTACTAACATGAACTGGGCCACAGCTACTATTTTATTAAAATTAACACTGCCAATAAACGTTCAGCACACTTTACAGGATTGATCCGGATCAGAATCTCATTTCTGGTTTTCTGCAGTTTGCAACCTGCGATTGCCCCAGATTGATTTACTAACTCAATTTATCAATAAACCGGAGTGCATAATCAACAGTCAATAAAAGGCGACAACAGTATATTTAGCCCCAATTATTTCCCTAAAGTATGAATTATTTTTCTCCAACCTGAGATTAATGATGGAAAGCATTCATATCCATGTTAAGTAATAAGGGTTAATGGTGGATCTCCTAATTAGACACTTTTCTGACGTCCAATTTGTGACACTGGCTGTTATTGATCTCAATAGCAGCATCTGGATTATGTGCACGTTTTGAACTGTTTAAAGAAATCCTTCCCTAGGGCAAACTTAATTTCTGTCTGCCATGAACAATGGCAGTCCACTGGTTCTGATTAGACTTTAATAAAATTAATGTTTTAAAAAAAAATGTTATCAGTGTTTTACTAAGAAGGTTTAGTGCCACTTCTAAAAAGATAGAATTTGTGATGCTGTAGACCTGCTCTTTGCTATTTCTTAATGCTTTCGAGGTTTGTATTCAAGTTTCGTGCTTCTTCAAATCTGCTGTGTGTAGAAACAATTTTTACATGTTTTAATACTAATGTGTGTGTTTGATGAATTGCAGCTTTGTTCGATTTTAAATATATAATCATAAAAGTATTTTGAATGAATGGCTGAACTTGTTTAAAGACCTGCTGGGCATCAGCCTTAATAACTCCTAATGAGTGTTAGGTGGTTTAGAGCGACTCAACCTTCAAGATATTAATTTAGTATTGACGTCACCTGACCCATTTGGTAAAATATTTGAGTAAACTGTGATGTCGATATTACTCAGTGTCCTAATGTTGTATGAGACACACATTAAAAAGTCCTGAGGGTGACTGGTCATGGAGCCCTAAGTGGCCATAAAATAACACCACTTTATACATTCTACGGCATTCTTGACATTGGAGTGCGGAGTAGAGTGAGATACTTGTCATGAATACTAATGGCAAGTTGCAAAAGTCTTCATCTTGTATATCCAATAGAAACAGATATGCATTTAATGTATCCTCACATAACCCTTCGAAAAGATGGAAACCTTCTTAGCGGCAGGAACTAGTTAGACAGGGCTAGGTCTCCACTATACCATGGGTGAAGTGCCAATATCCACATGAAGCAAGCTTTTTACGGTGAAATATATTCCAAACAATTGCAGTAGAAGCAGGTGTTTGTAATATATCTCTCAGTTTACAAACAAGATATTGCATATCTTGGGAAAGCTGGATTAAGATGCTGAAATGTGTATGCGCACTAGCCCTTATGGAAATGAGCAAGCGTTTTCTAAACTTTGGATCGAGTGACAAGCTTTTTACATTTAATTACACTACCCTCTAAAACATGGGTACTCGCAAACATTATCTCAGGGGCCACAAAGTTAGGTCTGTGGTGCGACCGAGGGCCGCATTGATGCTAGCAGCGTGCTGATCAAAGGGAGGAGGGGGCTCTGGGTGGGGAGGGTAGTGGCATTATGGTGGCGATAGGGGGCAGCAAAGCATATAGATCTAGTGGCTGAATCGCACAAAGTGAAACCAGAAAACCTGGCATTAATCCCTGCTTCCCAACTTTACCAAACTGTGTGATCCTAGGCAATTGTTTAATTTCACGTTCCCTTCTTTTTCTTCATTATTGTATGTAGGAGGGCCTCACAATGCATGACTTTGGTATGTGCGCTGTGCAAACCCTTCTCCTGTGTTTGATTTAATAAACTATAAAGTTGTTCATGTACAATAGCAAATCAGGCCAATCAAAGAGTGCAGATAACAACTGACTTGCCTCTTAGTTCACTATTGGCATTGTTATCAAGGTGGGGGTAAGAATGAATGTTGGGGGTGGGGGAAGAATGAAAGTTTCTGAATTTATGTTTGAAACCTTCATTTTAAAAAAATACTTCTCCATGGACTGTTAGATTAAATGGTTCTGTGTGTAAATGAAATACACTTTTTGAATTTTTAAGAACACTCATAGTTATAGACATTTGCTGTAAGATTTCTTAAAGAATGAAAGTGTTCCTGCAGTTAAAGCGGTGCAGGACAAATTCCTTACATCCTTTCCTTATCTTCTATCATGTTTAAATAAAGTGTCCCTCGTTAAATGGAGTAAACAGCAGCCTAGTGCTACTGCTTTCTGGGGGCCGCATGTAAAGGTCAAAAGGGCCGCAAGCGGCCCCTGGGACATACTTTGAGTATCACTGCTCTAAAACGTAAACAAGTAGCAGTTTTTGCTTCTCAATGGCAACTTTTTTATATTTTGAAATAACGATAACGCCCCAAAGGAATCTTGGGTCAAATTAATGTCACGCACTGACCGCTTATACTTATTTAAACAATACCATCCCTTCTTCACATTCACTAAAATGGAATGGACTGGATTTGATAATTACCAATATGGAGGGAATTGCAAATGTAGATTTTATTGCCCACCTCCCCCACCCACGGGGGGTAATACATGATTAGTTTCATTGCAGTATCAGAAAGCTGCATGCAAAAGCACTTTATCATGGCTGAGTGTTGATCCAAATTTCAGAACATTTAGATAATTATAAACTAATAATATGTGCATACTTGGTCAGTGAGTGGCTAAGGGATCCTCACTGGCTATTGGTGAGAAGTAGTCTTTAATGTGCTACGGAAACAGGCTGAATTGGAACTCAAACAACCACTCCCTATGCTGTGTTTGGAGGCCCCAGAGACTTCAGGTCTACGGATGTCATTGTGTTGAGTGGGGAGACTGTGGAGGCTGTGTAGACTTCCTGTACTGTAGACCATGAAGGCATGACGTTGAGAGATGGCAGTGACCTGTGGAGTCAATGGGCAAAAGGCCTGGCCCTTTATACAGTTCCAAATGTTTCTACTTTCACCCCATCATCTGGAAGAGAAGTTATTACAATGTTATTTTAAACACTCAAGAGTAGTTGTAACAAAAAACTGTCTCTTACAACTCTCACAATAATGTAAAAATTAACAATGAATACCCAAAGCAATCTTTTGCTTTTAGTAACGTAATTAGTGCTAGCACTTCATTTAACGTGCATGTGTAAAGCACATTCTACGTTTACCGAAAAGTGAATCCCTCTACACCTCAATCGTTAGGACACACCAAAGAGGATTACAGTATAATGCTCTGACATAACAAAAACTGCTCTAATTGTATCTAACCTTCTTTGCATCTCAAAGCAAACAAGCGTTGGCTTCCAGCAGCACTGCTTCGGTTCATCAAAATATGTATGCCATTCGCACCCCACCGTAACAGGGCCTAGAACTTGAAACACTGCAAATGAATGTGCAATGTCACCCCAAGGCATTACACACGGATTACTTTTCTTTAGGAAGGGCTGCTCGCTCACAGTGCAGGTGGGCGGGAAAGCTCCACCTCTTCAGATGCCCAACCTCCAGCCCCCGTGGCAAACTTGGCCACAAGATACATTTTATGGGACTTTTGCAAACGATAGGACTTGAGGTGTGGGATGTTTAGATAATTTTGTAGGGATACTCTGCAGCAGGGCTCTTGGGGATGTGAGAGGACATTCCTTTAAACAGTATAGTAATCAAAATGAACATATGCAATTGTAGCTGTCTTTAAAATATGTATTCAGTAGATACAGCTCGGAATATGATGTTTGTTTTTGTGCTGTGCTGCACTATACAGCGGTCATAGACTGCAGCATCCTGTGAGTAAATGCAAAACAACTGAAACAACTCTTCATCTCCTCTTTCCGAAGCTACAAATCACTGTTTAAAGTCATTTTTAAGTAATGCTGCAGCACCTATTTTAGTACCTTAAGTGTTTCCAAAACTAAAGAGTGGCACATTCATTAGACTTAACCCACTTTTACTGATCCTGAAGAAAAGGAAATAACGTTTTAGGGACAACAATTTAGCACTAAAATCATCCGGACTACACAGTCTGAGCTGCTGAGATGACAGGAATCAGTGCAAAGGGAAAAATATATTTAAGATTAGAAAATGGATAGTTTCACTCTAATGTTTCAGACTTTGCGAGCTTCATCACGAGTGCTGTGCAGTTCACTTTTCTGTAAAGGATTCTTAAATTTTCTCTGGGCCTGCCAACATTGTTCAAGTGCCTGAGAACCTAATCTATGTGTTGAGAAGGTTCAGTGTGCTGTTTTGGCTGACTCGATTTTTTGCTGTGGACTTCTGTGGCGGTAGAGTTGGAAATTAATAGTTTAGTGTTTATGACTGACTACACAACTTCTAAGAAGATCTTTAGAAGAAAAAGTGTGTTACTTGTTGGGTAGAATAAAATGATGCACACAGGAGCTTTACTAAATGAATGAAGCCAACACAAGTTGAGGTCCTAAACTTACAGAGTAGAGATATGGCAATTCTATTACCTTCCATCTCACTGACAAGGTGACACACACCACTGTTCACTGTCACTGCCACTACAATTCTTAAGAACTGGAAATGTCCTGAATTCCAATTATTGGAGCGGCAGTCAGCTGCCTGTATTAAATGATTAAAGCATTAACTAAACGGGGTTTCAATTTATGCTTACTTTTTCTGACAACAACATTTGGCCAATAACAAAACAAAATCAGGGTGAGTTCAAAAACTGCTTGGGTTTACATGCTTATGAGTGTCAGAGATTTATTAGAAGACACCCTTTTGTGCAATAGCGCGGCAGCCATGGGCCACAGGAGAGCATGGGGAATACCACCCTGGCCTCCATTTAGGTATTAAACACAGCAGTAAAGGGCTTACAGAGGGCCCTTCACACTCATGCGCCTTGGTGCCACTGTGCATGATGCATTAACGATTTCGCCATCCCTCCTAACTGTGAATATCTATGTACCATTTTTTCTTACACTTGGTAGTACAAGAACGTATTAGAATCACAAAAGCTATTGACCCGGAGTAAATTCATTACACTATGGCCATAATAAACCACAATATTTAAAATCAAGCTTTGTTCTTACAAAAACAAAAGGTATCACATCAAACTAGAATACTCGGGATACTTTGGCTACCCAGCACGCAGAATCTTTGCAAACTAGGGTTGTCAATACTAGAATTAGCTCGACTCTTGGTCTGTGTGGGTGGAAGCTGTTATTGAACTGACTGGCCAGACAAAGACAATTAACTCTCTTAGAGAGAGAACAAGAGCAAAGCAGGAGACCAAGTAGTGTGAGGCGAAGGAGTATAACAAAGCATGGGCACACTGAACAGGTTGCCCACCTTCACCTGCCATTAGTCCCTACTTTACAGAGCATTAGGATGGATTGACTTCTTACAGCATAGCCAGTAATACACTGTCAATAACTGAACAAAAAGGCTAAAATATGCATAAACATAAAAGAAGAAGCTAAATAGGAAGCAATACGTGAAATCGGTGCGTTGCCGGTTACTGTTGCAGTAGCATCTACAAATAAAGTTAAAGGCTTGCACTCTCTTACTGTAATGCAATGCATTTAATGTCACAAAAACCACAATACACATTTGGAGCAATTGAAAAAGATTTGCATTTTTTCCTTCCTTTCTTTTGTGGTTTCAGAGAGCCTTCCAAACATGATGACTGTTCCCTTGGCCAGCGACATGAATGCTGTAATCACACAATTACTGAGCTAGGAAGTTTAATTCAGCATTTTGTTTTCAACCACAGAACAATTACTCAACAATTTCTGGTTAACCATACCACTGTGCAGCCTGAGGAGGAAGCGGAACACAAGCACAATCTATTGTCTGATCTATTGTTTGACATGAAGGCAGGCAGGGGGGACGTTTCCGGTGCATCCCTCTGGCACTGCTCCGAAAACACTTGCGGATTATCGTCCCCTGTAAAAGCCTACTCCTGCGGGAGTGGCCTACTGACGGGCGCTGCTATGAAATATGAACTTCAGACTAAATCCTGCTTCCACAGAACTGCATTCCTTACTATCTAAAATGCACATCATTCAGGGCCGGAGGGCTGCCAGCTCTTTCGTTAGGACCCACCAATCTGCCACTAAGTCATGTCCAGCGTTTGGCCTCAATCTTTTCACAAAAAAGCAAGATATATTAAATGACGTGCATTTGGACTAAAAGAGAATGGCTCACGTTTATGCGGCACTAAGACCACATGGCTGGCCAAGTACGAGAAGCACAAGAAGTGTGGTATTTTTTGCTGGCAGTACTGGTGAATCCAAGAGGTCTTGGCTCTAAAAGGGGAGCGGTTGTGTTTGCCAATGCTTGTATGGTACATGTGGGCAGAGTCGCATTTAGCTATCTGGGTCAGTTCCGATTGTGAGAAAATGTTCACAATGGGACATGAGTGATAACACTGGAGCTGAGACTGAAGGCAGTGTGAGTCAGTAGGCTATAATAGTGTTCACATGACTTGAACACCCAATCCTATGTCTCTCTCCAATGCACTCATAGTGACGGTCACATCTGTATTTGTAATTACCTTTTTAAATAATTTACAACATTTTCATTGCTGTTGTTCATTTTTATCAAACTGCTAAAAGCACTCACAAAGCCAATAGGTCTTGCTTGTTTTAGTCATGTTTGGTGCTGTGTGATATGAATGGGTGCAACAGCAGAAAACTCACAAAGAGGCGCCTAAATGCTAGACAGGCAGCCTGTTGTGTAAAGTTACATCCTACTTAACACACTCCGTGAGGCCTTTGTTCACAGCAACAGCTGTGAACGAAAACATCAAAATGTTGGCGCTCCGGGCATCTATCAGCCATTAGAAGCCCATAGCACTCCATTCTTTTCAATGGAGCTCCCAACATTTCAATGTTCTAATACAAATAAACAATGTCTGCCTTTCAAAACAGAATGTCATGTCCACATGAAACCCTTGATTATGGCATTGGCTGTTTCTAACCAAACAACAGTTCTCAATGAAAGTGAGTCGAATTCTCTGGGATTGAAACAGAATGTCTAGTCAATAGAGTTTGTCCGGTGCTTTATCAACACACAGAGGTATCCCACTAATATGGTGACACTCTGGAATGATCAAAGTTTAAACCTACTGTATGAAGTCTGGTGAAGACAGAAATCTCCTACTTTTGTGAAGGTAAATAAAGTTTCCTGGTACTGCCCAACCGCGCCTAAGGTGATGATTGCACCATTGCATGGTGAGGACTTTCTATTCCATGCCTGCCCCTTAAAGGTCAGGACATTCTGTGACAGGAAATTGTTTCTGAGGCTAAAAAGCGACATCAACCAAATATCTGGCAGCTTACCCTCAGTCACTCACCTGAGTGACAGTGGGAATTGTTTTCTGCTATGGCAAAATTATTCTAAAGGGGTCCTCCTTAATTTAAAATTTCAAGCTTAAAGCTTGACGCATAAAGTTGTGAGTCTTTACCACTTTTCAGCCATGCGTGATAATAAAAATACAATAACAGATTATTAACATTAATGTACTTTGTCACAACCAAAATTTGAGCATTACTTTTTGATGGTGTAGAACAGCATACAACTAACCAATATTTAATATATTGCTAAATTACACACATTTAGCAGAAACAAAACAACAGCATCAGCTCAAACACTTTAGGTTATTCTGCTACTGGATTTGGAAAGGATTTATTTTGCCATAGCCTAACTATCGCTCTATTTCGATATGAAGTGAGCAACATATACTTTCAGTGCCATTAAACAAACAGAAAAAATATAAGAACTATGATAAGGGTATAAGGGATCTCCGAGGGGTAAGTGTTCACCCAGGCAAGCCAGACGTTTTGGGGTATTTTTGGAACTGGTTGCAGGGCAAGGACACAAAGAACCTGGTTTCAATCCTGCCTCGAGCAAATTGTGTGACTCTGGGCAATTACCTTTCTTCACTGTGCTTCTTTTTTCTATGATTGTCACATTTGAGAGCACCTTGAAATAATTCAGTTCAGGATGAACACTGTACAAAAAGCCTTTCTTGTATATGGTTTAGTAGACTATAATGTTGTTCAACTATGACAATAAGATAGGGCATATATAGGTGGCACAAGACAACTGCTGTGCCTTATGGGTCACTAAAAAATCGTTACCAGGAGAGAAGAGGGAAAATGTGATTCCCACTGGGTGGCTGCCTTGCACAGTGTCTAATCGGGGAACCTGGTTGCAATCCCAGCTTCCCAGAGTGACCAAGCTACGTGACCCTAATCATACATTTTTTCACTATGTTTTTTCCCATAATCATTAGATTAGGTTGCACACTATACATAAATCTCTCTCGTATATGTTTAGTAGGCCATAATGTTGTTCCATCTATTACTATAAAGACTAATTTAGAAGACACAAAGCACATGGCTTGTCTCTGGAGTTATTAATGAAATTGTAAAGGCAAAAGGGTTGTGGCTCACTATTTCTAACAAAAAGGCCACTTAGTGCAGTGTTATAATCTAGGGTGCTAAGGAGAAACTAAATTTAAAATGTACTTTCTTAATTTAAAAGTTCTTATTCTGCTATAAATAATGTGGAAGTCAGTAAAACTTGCAGATGGACAGCAGGTCCAGGATGTGCTAGGAGCCGTTCTCACTACCACTGCTCTATTGGCTTTGGTTATAGGGAGACATTTCCTTGGGTGTTGGGTACACAGTCTCAAAGCCTATGCGTGGGCAGTATACATAGTGTGGGCTAGGATTACATGGTCTGCCCTGTGAAACGTAATGCGAGCCAACAGCCCTGTCCATAGCCCGCCTGCATGCTTGGCCTTCTCAAGCAGCGGGCCTGGGGAAAACTGCCCTGCCTCCCATTGATAAGGCTGTGTGCCCCAATCACGTTGGAATGGCACACAGAAGAACGATGAAGGAATGCAGAATGTAAGTCTAGTAACTTCCTGGTAAAAGAAAGTTGTCTTGTGATGATTGTGTACTCTGTTCATGTCACTGAAATTCACTCCAAAGTATCGAGGATGAGTTTTAATGGTGAGGGTATACAAACCAGGCAATTTAATTGTTTTATTCGTTGGTTTTAGAATTTTAATGTTTCACCACTTCACTCTTAAGAACTCGCGTGCAGTAAGAATCAGAGATGTGAGGGGGAAGGCATAAGAGGGCCTGAAAGTCAGGAGGTCAATTCAGAACCTCTGCAAAACAAAAAAGAGTTTGGTTATTGTTGGACAGGACAGAGGGGTAAAGTCATATGGATGGAAAGCAATGATTTATAAGATTATGCAACATTTTGTTTATCTAGAGCAAAAAGGCAGACAGCTACTGCTTGGTTTTTAGGAGTTTAATTATAAGTTTAATTATATTTTACATG
This sequence comes from Pleurodeles waltl, assembly GCF_031143425.1. Taxonomy (NCBI): domain Eukaryota; kingdom Metazoa; phylum Chordata; class Amphibia; order Caudata; family Salamandridae; genus Pleurodeles; species Pleurodeles waltl. The sequence goes on from NC_090442.1 coordinate 381,356,000, forward strand.
TGCACAACAATATTTATTTTAACAGAAAAGGATACAAACTTTAGGAACATTTATTGCTTTCGTCAAAAGAGCAAGTTATTTTATTGTCTTACATGTTTTATAGTAATATATGTCCTGCTGACAATGGCTGTACTGGTCATTAAACGCTCTCTGCCTCAGTTCTGTGAAAGAATTGCCCAGGAAGGTCTAGTACAAAGGCAAGTTATTTAACGACCTGTGGAGCCTGAAGCAGGGTAATTATTCTATTTAAAGATTACATCTACTGAGGGTAGAAGTTTCTAAATTATAGAGGGAGAAAGAGAAAGACCATCATTGGAATGCTGGAGTAGAAGGTCCATACCAGACATTCTTAGTCCTCTGCTACTCCATTCTCTTCAGTGCAATTTTCTACCTGTCAATGTTCTAATAATGATTTCTTAGGCACCAAATGCTCAAAGACTGCTTCAGTGTTAACTTGTTCATGAAATCCGAAAACTGATGCTTCAAAACTAACTTCTCTACTCAGCAAGCTCCTAAAGCACTACAATTGGGCACAAGTTTGTCAGCTAAGTAATGATGAGATATATTAAGATAAACAAAAAACAGATATACCTAAAGAGAGGAAGAAATGAACAAAAATAAATGCCTTTAAAGTGAAAGCTCTGCTTTTAAGAGGGAGATGTTTACAACAGTTAAATGTTTATAATGCACTAATCAACTAAGTCGCAGATCAAGAATAATAGGATATAAGAGGGCATATACACGGATCTCTGAGCAGGAAACTCTCATGTGTTTCAACTCCTCAGGGAGGTCTCAATCAGCTTAGGGATCTTAAATTATCACAGAACGGTTGCACCGAGCGTGTGCAAGAGCTTGCTCTATAGGCGTGGGTTTTATCACTGTTTAAGAACCTGCAGTTTTTTCTTTTTTAAGTTGTAGTGAGGCAGAAAATGGCTCCTTTTTGTAGATGAGACTCCTTGAGAACAAATTACAGTCCTGAAGGGATCGGTCGGTTTGTAGGGATGACTCATCCATTCGCTGGGTGCACGGGTTGTGCGGCTGACTTATGGTCGCCCTCCAAAAGAGAGGGCTCACAATGGATGGCTTATATAATTGCAGCAGTCCATATCCAGTAAAACAGCCCGACCACGAGGAATAATGGGCTCAACTCGGCCGAACAGTTCAGTAAAAACCTTTAAACAGCTGCACGCCACACATGACCTAGGCGAGCTCCACAATGCCTATTAACTATGAAAGGCGGCTTTGAGAACTATGTCTTCGGCACCCCTGCTATTATTGGACGGAATCAATCCTCTATGACTTGACGCAGAACAAGAGGCTTTTTTTTCAATCAGCCCTGTGCCGATCATCCTTCGCATTTTAGCCTCTGCCCTGGAATACTCTGGGACAATGGTACTGGTTCCATCTGTGCTCTCCATTAAACCCTGGTAATCCTTCGAAGAACAGCTGGACACTCTGAAAACACACACAGAAACTCTTTCTGTGGGAGCTGCTTGGCTACAATTACACTGAGGCGGCCCTTGTTTCGAGCTTTTTGTCTGCAGAGAGAATTAGAATGTCCTGCTATAACCAAAAGAACACGAAAGAAAGATGTCTCCCCTTTACAATAGCATCTTATTTCGGGTATCCTGATTGCACCAGAAAGCCATAAAGAGTACTATATCAGGTCTCAGGCCTCTTAACTCAGTAATATGTAGTTCAAGAAGCAGGATTTGAAAAAAAATAATTACTCAAAACCCTAGATAACTTAGATATATGCTAGGAATGTATCATCCCCTATATGTTAACAGCCATTTAATATGCTTAAATATACAAGCAATGGCAAAGCCAATATGTCTTGCTTTTGGGATCTAATGGCTTTGCTAATGTTTTTTACGGGTGAGAAAGCAACAGCCGGGGAGAAGCATTAGAGGGCAAGCGCATCAAGGAGGGGTGCTGGTGGTGTAGCACACTGGAGAGAGAAAACAACATGTAGCGTAGAAGTGGACTGAGAAGCACACTAGGAGAGAGCTGGAAAACATAAGCACTCTCACAGAGTGCTTAAGAAAAAAAATATAGTTAAAAGTGATGAGTGGAAAGAATTGACAATGCACCAGGGGACAGACACAAGATGGGCAAGATGAACAAGGCAAGCCATTGAATAAGATACAGTCAAATAAGAATGACAGTAAATCCAACCAATAATATGCAATAGGTGGGCTGCAAGACCCTCTCTTGGTAAGCCCACAATTTGTACTTTGGAACCAGGCACCTATCACTGCCTGGCATGTGTGACCTAAAAACAAAGCTCAATAGGAGGTAGAGTTTCTCTTCACCTGAGAAAAAAAGATTTTCTGAAAAAATCTTTACTGGATTGGGAAAGTGCAAGTAATGATTTGATAACAGGCTTGCACCCCGTCAGTTATAAGACAATGTTTTTGTTTTTTAAGATCACTGCAGATGACAAGGAAAACCAAACTAGTTTGTATACACACTGTCTCATGACAATGTGTATACAAATTAGGTAATGCATTATCTATTGGCTCAGAGGACTAATGTACTCAATTCAGGGATCTATGCATGACCTTATGATCACAGGTTCAAATCCCTTTGGGTCCACTCAGCCTTTCATTCATCTGACGTCTATCAAAAGAGTTCCATTGAGTTGGGTAAAAAATGAACAGCCCTCCTTCTAAGTTTATGTGCACTGTACAAATATGCATGTATATGACTATTTTCATAAATAATAGTTTGATTCCCTGGGACAACGATTAAATAAAGCCACAATCTAGAATAAGTGTCCCCTTTTCAGTGTGAATTTTTGGAGAAAGACTGACATCTTTCAATGATCTTTGTCCTCCAAAGAAGTCGACTGCCGCAATGTAGAAGATATGATTTGAGAATAGTTGAATAATGTTCAGTGAGGTTACACAGTTTCTTAGTAACGTTGTCAAGCAATGTACTACATGTAAATGGCCATATAAATGCCTCATGCCTCATGGAGCTTGGGTGCAGACATAAATACATCAATGGACATAGTGGAAAATGAGTTGAGCAACTGCAAATGGAATTTGGATGGAACAAGTCATGGTCTTGGATGAACAACACGCTCCCCTTGTTAATATACCAAAAAAGATCCAAAGCACTTTCGAGCCTGAGATGTTAATTTGAGAATTCAAGAGGGGATAATTCTAGATAAGAGAGCTATTCACAGAGATAGGCAGGCCTTCTGGAACATCTTGTATGTCAAGTGGTATACAAGTAGATGCTTATTTTCTCAGCAGAGCATTTTTGGTGGTGCGCGGCCTCTAAAAATCTGGATACACAGTGGTCACTGTGTAGAGAAGAACAGGTTCCCTTAGAAAAGAATCTGAATTAGTTCCACCAAATATGTTCCTGGAACGATCTTGATCTGCCATTTCTCCCTTTATATCTCCTATCCTTCCTCCCTCCCTCTTCACATTCTCCTTCACCCTTTTTGAGCCCTCCCCATGAACACAAAGGCCATTGAGACCAAATGCTTAATAAAAACTTTAAAACTTGAAATATACTTAAACTTGGACAATGGTAGTCAGGGCTCCACATCAGAATAGGAACAACGTATGTCAAAGGGCACGTAGGATTGAAATAGAGAACTGAAATGCTCAAGACAACCACCAAATCCCTTGTGCACCATGCAAAGGGCTGTAAAACATGATCTGGTTGTTCACTGGCAACCTGTAGAGGAAGTCCAACTCGGATTTAACACAAGAAGCTAAGGTAAATAAAGCAATACACATATCTGCTGCATTTTGCACAGTAACACAGTGACAGTTAAGATACTTAGGTAATAATATATTTCAAACAGAATGAGATAGCTGTCTGAATCACCAATCTCCTCTCGTCAGTTCAGAGGCAAAGAGGAATCTTCCTTAACCTGTTCAAAAGGGAGTAACATATACCAGCGATCTTGTTGACATGTAGGCAGACTGTAAGATCAAAAACAAGATGGATAAACAGACATGGAAACACGGGTTGAGAATGAGGCCAGAGCCAGTGACTATTACATCGGGGTCAGGGTCTAAGGGTGATTCCCATGAACCTACACCGCTGTTTTATCAGTATTCAAATTTAAAAGGTTACTGGTCATGAAACATGCCAGAGAAGAAAGAAGTTCCTGAAGATTAGGGTACATGTCAAAGTTACCCCCACTTTGTTGTATAAGGAATTGAACATCAATAGCACAGTTAACAAAAAGTGAAGCCACAATAACTCTTTAAAGCAGCTAAAGGCATTAAATAAAAGTTTTAAAAATGCCACAAAGTGCACAATAATTCTTAATTAATCAATGGCAAGTGTTTTTAATTTAAAAAAAGCACTTTAATTCCCACACAAATAAATACTGAACATAAATTACAAATGTACACAATAACTTTGAGACAACTTAATTAAAGATGCAAGAAGGTCTCTTAGTGTTAAAAAGTGAATAACTCCTTCCTATTTTGTTCGTCAAGTGAAGTTCCTCTACTGTAGTTGTCAAAGAGTTCTCCATTAAAAACCCTTTCCTCTTGAACGTCTCGGAGAGTTCACAATGTAAACCCCCTTCCTAGTGCATTTGTGAGGTAAAACCTGATTTCCAGGGGTACTGCGGAAGAGCAGTCCAAATCTGACTCAGTAGCTGTTTAGTGGTATAAACTCAAAAGTCAGCAACACACAAAATAAACACAATAAATCAATGACCAACAATGTTTTCCTTTAAAAAGGAAACGACACACTAAGGCACAAAATACTCAGAACCTGATTTAGAGTTTGGCTGATGGGTACTCTGTCACAAACATGGCGGGTATCCCATGTGCCACATTACAAGTGCCATAGGATGTGATGGACTTGTAATTAGAACAATGGGTTATTTGTCATGTTTGTGATGGAGTAACCTGTCCACCAAACTCTAAATCAAGCCCTAAATACTATGCTCAAAATGTTAAATACTTACATGATTTTAAGTGGGTTTACAAATTGGGATTAAAAGCCACTTTCCCTTTCGTTTGACCTAGTGGCCATAAAGTAAATCTGTATCTGCCAGTAGGTTCCCTGTGTAAAATCACCTTCTATTGCACTTGTCAGAGTTAACAATGTGATACCGGTTATTATTATATCTCTCGGCTTTCACAATGAAATGTATTTTTCTATTATGTTTGTCAAGGTTCATAATGTAACATTCTTTTTCTTGCAATGTGTCAGATTTCAAAATGTAAAATTCCTTCCTACTGACGCTGTCAGGTAGTTCACATTCTAAACCCCCTTTCTATTGTATGTGTCAGCACTGATGACTGATGCATTTTTTTAGAGTATGCACTATAAAAACCCTTCTTAATGCATTTATCAAAAAAACTCACAATATAAAACTCCTATGGTATTTTTCAAGATGTTCCCAATATAGAATCCCTTTCTATTGCATTTATCAGAGAATTCACAATGAAAAACCCATTTGCATGTATTAGAGAAATCTGGTTCAGGAAGTCTCAAAGAAGTTGGTTTTTACTGGGCCCTAACTAGAATGGGAATCTTTCTTCTTTTGTGTCCTGGGTGCTCTGTACCTCAGTTGCACAACCTGAGGTTCAGTTACTCCTTCTAGTACTTGAGTCTCAGGGTAATGATAAATAGCAGTCCAAGGCATCAACACTCAGCATTCTATAAAAACAAGAATAAATCAATGTCTAGAGAATTATACCTTAAAAGGAAACAACACTAAATATTACACACAAAATTACAAATATTTAAAAGATTTTTAGTAGAATTGTAAATGTAACCCCCTCATACATGGGCCTTGCAGAATCCCAGGATGCAACTACAGTACCCAAAATAAATACGATAGGGGAGCAACTACCCAGTATATCTAGTCTATTCCTGTTGCCTTTGTGGCATTAGATGACAATTTGTACAACAAGAGGCACTAATCCTTAAAACTAGCAACGCCCCTATGTCAGCTGATTACAACAAAATGTTTTTCATGATCAGTAAGGTTAGGTCTAAGGGTTTTGTCAAGCCATTCATAATGCAAAGTGGAGGCCTATTGCTTTTGTCATCACATTTAAAAGTAATATGTAAGCCTGTAGGCTTTAACATGAACATAAACATGTCCATGTGGTATCTGCCTAGAAAGACCTATCAAGCATTTTAGGAGGACCTACAGAATACATTTACATGAACATAAAGTCTCCTTGTAATGACACCACACCAATTATTTACTCTGACCAGACCTAAACAAGACCTCTGTACTAAACTCCTATTGCATTTGTCAAATAGTTCAAATGAAAAAAACCCTTTTTATTGTATTTCTCACATAGTTAGCCCCGTCCTTTTGTGTTTGTCTCGATGTTTACAACGTAAAATCACTTTCAATGGCATTTAACTAACAATTCACAATGTAAATCCAATGTTAATTTTTTTTCAGTTGACGAATGTAAAATCATTTTCTTTTGTATTTGTTAAGGTTGGCAATGTGAAACTTTCATATGGTGTTTGGCAAGGAGTTGTAAAACCCATTCCTTTGGAATTTGTCAGAGAGTTCATAATGTAAACCTCTTCCTATTGTTTTTGAGAAACCTGTTTCAGGAGATCCCAGGGCAAACATAAGTTAATAGCCCTAACTTTGTCAATAAGGGTCTTTCCACTTTGCTATATTGGGACCTCTGCACCCCTGACCCTCAAACTAGGGGCCACGTGCTCCTTTTAAGACTTATCTCTAGAGATAACTAGGCAGAGCAGTCAAAGACGTCTCAGAAAGGTGCTATGAGCTAGAAACTCAGAACACAACAATGCAATATAGTAATACTTAATACTTCAATGTCCATCCAGTGCTCCTTCCATGAAACGGAAACCTTCTTGAATACACATACGACTACATACCATAATCAAATTAACAAACGTTTACATGATTTTAGATAGAATTACAAACTAGAATTTATTTTACAGAGGAATTACAGATTAGCTTTCTATGTTATTGTTGTTTTTAGCTATTTTGTTTTATCCAATATTTCAGATTATTTAATACAGATAATTAGATGCCATCACGACCCATACACGTCTTATAAATCGTTCAAAAATATATATATCATTAGAAAATCAGGCAATCACTAAACCCCCCTGCTGACATCTACAAGTAATCAGATTGAGAAAGAAGTGACCCCTGGCAACATAAGAAAAAGCAATATGTTGGATGCTCTGACAAAAATAAGCCGTTTTCACTTTTTTCTGCCTTTCAATAGAACCTGCAACCTTTCCCCTATGACCAATTAATATTATTCTGAATTCGTGGATGCACGCCTCTTGTATAAAAAAAGAAAACAATATGAGCTGATATTTAAAACTTTTAATGACTTTACTAAAAAAAGGTGGAAGTTTTCAGCCAGCTGGCAGCATACCGAAAGCCAGGCTGCACAGCTTGAACTTATAGCTATCTTAACATAATGAAGAAGTGCCAATAATTAGCATATGTAGTGTGAACAGGTTTGCTGGCACAAGCGAGTGAAAAACTCCAAGGTAAAGTTATTATTAGGGAGTAATTAGCTCTGTGAAGTAAATGAGTGAAACAATAGCTGCCAGCACTGACAATATGGCTAACATCTGACTATGTAGAAGATAACATTGTAAAGCACTGCTCCCTGAGCTAGAATCTGTTAATAACCATATGTTAGTGTAATTAATGCAGAGTCTTCCTGACCTGTTGTCACATAGGAACAATACTTTCTTGGAAACGTTCACACAAGCAGTATCATATTGAAAATGGAAAAAATATTTTGAAAGTTAAGATACAAGCAACTCTACTTTTCTTTTACCTAATGCAATATATTAATACTGTTTCCTAAAGCCAAATCTACAAGCAAAAATAGCACACAAAAGGTAAATTAGCGTACAACGCTAAAGTAATAGGTTACTACATAAGTGAAGGCTTAAACAATATCTATGTGACATCCATTATGCCAAATATAGACGTGTGGATATGGCAGAAATACAGACAGATACACAGAGATAAATAACAAGAATTGTTTACAAATATATTATTTTATGTTAGCCTCTAGCTGTTTTTCTCTTTGTATTCAAAGCCCATTTTATCAGCAACAATGGGGATTTTGTAGCTGTTCTTGGCGATGTTCGGCTAACAGCTTACACCTGATGGCTCACACTGTTTATTTTTTATCTTTCATGGGGAGAATGCTGGTTGGACTATTAGCAATAATTACAAATTAAGGTCGATTATGATTATTTCTTACAGGAGAGCATACATTTCAAACGCTTTATCAGTATAAGACCCTCAAAGACCCATTACAAAACGTCATCAAACCAAAGACGCTGTCTCTGAAATTCAACTTACTTTCACAGTTCGCCATCTAAAGCATAAATGGCTGACAAAAAGAGATTCTACACTGCCCACAGGTAGTTTCATAAGGAGATATACAGGTAACCATCGAGCAAACTGTTTATGTACGTGCCTAGGCAGCAGTTTAAATATTTTAAAACTACTGAAAATCGACAGAAAGAAATAATCAATCACTAAGGATTAGTACCAGCTACCCTTGTGAAAGCTGCAGAAATATTCAACAGCAACAACCATTATGATGACAAAGAACATCTTCCATATATCTCAGCAGGTAAGACACTGTTTCACCAAATTACAGTTAGCTATCCACTGGCTCTAATACAACCCAATAGAACTTATTCAATGATTAGGTTCTTAGCAGGGGACTTACCTGCAATTTTAGCAGTAATACCACCTAACAAATCACAGTGATGCTGGTTTTTCCCTACGATTGTAGCATATGAAAATTTAGCATCCTGCAAAATGTAAAACTTGACTTGGAACCATGTGGAAATACCAGTTAATATAATTTTGACCCCATCAGAATTAGAAACAACTTCTCAATCAATGTATAAGCAAATCAAAATAACAAACAAATGGTGTATGGGGAAAGAGTGGTTACCTATCACTATGCTAAGGTCTACACTGGGGCATCTAAGAGAACTTTGAAATGCCTGCCTACTGAAAGAAAATAAAAATAACTGGTAACTCAGGAAGGCTACTTACATTCACGTAAAAACTATATGGGAGACTATGAACATCCTAAAAGTTTACTTAGCTAGGCAATATTCCATGACAAGTAAGGCCAAACTGAAACCATTACTAGGGCATTTCTTTTTTGTAATCATTCTTTCTTATTATTTTTTATACCACAGATATTAATATTATAGCTATCACAGGGGACCTGTAGTAGGTACACAAAGGTACAGGCAAGCAGAAGAAGAAAGAGTAGAACTATATACAACTTGGATAAGAGATGGAGGGCGGGGATAGGGGTTTGGCGAGGGAGCTCTACTTATCAGGGTGGGGGAAGGGGAAGGACAAAAGCAGCAGCATTGTTAACATTGCTCCCCCTACATGTCTTCACTGCTGGCTAGGGCACATTCTTATTTACTCAGTGGAGGACCAAAGTTACTCCTAACCAAATATCTTTATCAAAATGCCAAACTACAATTATGTAGTCAAATGCACCATCCCAAATATATTTAGGACGTGATTAAAATCCCTTCAATTAAACAGACACTGGAAAACAATCAAATGGCAATTTATCCTGTACAAGAATGCAACCTCTTAACTGAGTTCCATACCCCGTGCTCTTTTAATAGTATTTTTTCAATGTTTTAAGCCGGCTGTGAACTTTCTACTTGATCACAAAACAGATCTGATGTTGGTTACAAACGGCCATACACATTTACAAATGTGAGGAGTACCCATATTAGTTTGAGTAATTTCTTTGAATAATACAAACCCTAATTCGGGTAATACATGAAAAACGGACAATACATGAAAGTGGTAAAAGGATATTTATTCTTAGGAGATGCAGAAATAAAATCCATACAATGAGAAGCTATCGTCACAAGGGGCGCTTGTTCAGCCCGTGCTCTCTATCATTTGGGCCAATTGCAGTAGGAGAAGCAACATGGGAATACGTGGTCTGCGACGTTTCAACCATATTGGGCTTCATTTGAACACTTTCATTTACAAGAGAAACTATTTCCTTAAAATTGGCGTCTCCAAACAGTAGTGCTTGTGTTGCTTATGGAACCAAGGGGTGTTATAAAAATGAACCATACGTTTTTTCCTATTTCAAAATTAAATCTACCGTCTGTTAAATATACCCCTATGATTCATTTACTAGTTTTGTTGTATATAATTTAAATAGTGCACGCTGCAGAAATGTATTGCTTGTAGCAGCAAAAGAGAAGGTAGGAAAGGGAGCAAAAGAGAAGTCGGGATGTGAGAAAAACCACATAGCAAGAGATGGATATTCAGAAGAAGTATGGTTTCAGACATTTTCTGAATTAATGGAGGTTGCCAGAGTTGCAAAGGTGCTGAGGGAAGTTGTTCCAATTGCAGCAGCGGCTCCTCCGCTATGGCAGAGGACCATCATCCCCCCGCGAGCAGCAGCCGCTCCAATCCTTTAAAGACAAAATTATAATAAACTGTGTTTGTTATTGTTTTGTTGTTAAAGGGGTGGGGCGATGTGGGATGACAGGGACGAGGGGGGAGTACAGTTTGCACTCCTCCCAGTGCTCGTGTGTTTGGCTGGCCATCTCAGGCAGCCCAAACACACATGCACACTGTGCTCTCTGCAACCGGGCACTGTGTTGCCGGGCCGAAGAGAGTAGGCACAGGCTCCCAGTCTGCTTAGGAGTGCCCTGGTTGGACACTCTGGCCAATCCTAACGCTGCTTTCATGCAGCGTTAGGTTTGGCTGCAGGGCAGGCTGTGAGCCTGTGCCTGCCAGCAGTGACCAGGAAAGAGAAGCGGTGCAGCAGCAGAGCAGGTAGGTTTTTCTTTTTTTTGTTTGTTTCTAAAGCCACCGTCCCCAAGCCTTAGAGGGATCATACATTGTGTCCCAGGGAGCCCACTCCCAGGACACTGTAGTTGCCCTGCAAGTGTGCTCCCACCTGGCAGGAGCTTTCCAAATGCTCCCACGGGATGGGAACAAACTTTTGTTTCCCTGCCCACACTCTTACAGACAGAGAAACTCAGAATATTCCCACCCGTTGGTAACAAGCAGAAACAGCTGTCTCTGCCAAGCAGGAGCAATGCCGGTTCCAGCAGCCCCCAGGATAGCTGCATGCCAGAAGTTGGCGAGGTCACAGTCGCCCTGGGGCTCCTACCGTGGCCCCAAAGATCCTGTCTGGTGGGTGCCCTGGGTGGGCAATGGTATACCTATCCAGGAGTGCATAAGGCCACATGGTGATGTGGTTTTTGGCCCACTATAGGCTTCGGAAAGAGGGCCCTGTGCCTCCCTTCCGTTGCAAAAAAAAGAAGGCCTCTAGGGACGGGGTCCCCAGGGCCCAGAGTGGCTCAGAGGAGAGGGGCGGGCACTCCTCTCCCCTTAATATACAAGGAAGGCCACGGGGATGACGTCCCTGGGGCCATAATGGTTCAGGAAGCAGGCCACCCACCCCTTAAAAAATAAAAACCCTGGGGGATGGGGTCCCCAGGTTCAAAAAAGCTTGTGGAGGGGGCCACGTGCATGAACAACTAATTACCCCACATATTACATCAATCTTGGCAAGTAAATGTTGCAATTTTGCTATGGTTTGGCAATTGCATTATTTTGTATGTATACGTGCACACCATGCATGGATGAGCCCACAAAATCAAGTATTTTTTTTTTATTTACCAATTTGCATCTGTAAATAAAAAAATAAGTACTGGAAAAAAAAAACTATTACGCACAGGTGGGGGGAGGAGCAAACAAAGGACCGGGGTGAGGGGATGCAAAATGGAGGGCTGTGATGGGGGACAACAATAAGGAGGGCGTGGATGGGAAGTATCACTGGACAACAGCGAAGGTGGATGCTGGTGAAGCGAAGCAACAAGGAGGGCAGGGAGGGGATGCAACAAGAGAGAGAGAAGGAATACACAGGTAGGGAAAAGAAGCACAAAGGGAGACGAGGAGAAGCAGTGGGTGAGAGAACACTGTGGAGCTGACTGAAAGAAGCACATGGATGAGAAAACAACAGGGAAGTACACGAGGGCACATGCAAAATTGAGGAGGGCAAGGAGAAGTACATAGCCAACAGACAGCAACACAGAGTGAGAAGGAGAGAATTACTTGAGAGACACAGCTGGAAAACACATGCACTCCTATGGAATGCTGAAGCCAAAAGACAAAAGTACTGCTTGAAAAGCAAGCAGTGGAAGCAAAAGAAGTCAGTCAATCAAAACAGATAGCAAAGAGGATATGCCCCATGGGAAAGACAAACAGAAGATTGACAAACTGGGACATGAAAAAGAAGCAGGCAAAGAAGAGTGACTGGAAAGCCAACCAGTGTCAACAAATGGGCAGGATCTAAGACCCTGTATGTTCTTGGTAAGCCTACATTAGGTCTTTCAACAGACAGTGCATACAGTGTCTATTAAGCTCAAACTAAAATCAGCAATGACACCCGCAGGCTGGGAGAAAACTTGCAGCACATCAGGGCCATTGCTTTTTTGTTACACAGAAATAACCCCTGCTTTAGTGGTTTATTTCTGTGAACCAAAAAAGAAAAAAAAAACAAGCACTGGCAAAGCCAATAGGTCTCGCCTATACAAGAGCTAGAGTGGATTGGGGGTAGAGTATTGAAGAGTGGATTTGTTGGAGTGTTGTGGACTGGGGTTGGGGAGTGGAGTGTTGTAGCGTTGAGTAGAGGGGAGCAGAGTTCAGTGGCAGAGAATCTCATAGTGTGGAGTGGGGTGGAATAGGGTGTAGTTGGGTGGGGGAATTGAGGCAGTGATGGACTGGAGTAGGGTAGGCTGGATTGGACTCGGGTAGAGTGGAATGCACTGGGTGGATTGGTGTGGTTTGGATTGGAGTTGAAATGGGGTGCGGTAGATTTGAGTGGGGTTAGATTGGATTGGAATGAGTGGTTTAGATTGGAGTGATAGGGCTGGGGTGGGCTGGATTAGAGTGGGGTGGGGTGAACTGGATTGGAGTGGGTTGGATTGGGTCGGATTAGAGTGGAGTGGATTGGTGTGGGGTAGAATGGGATGGAGTAAGGTGGATTGGAGTGAGTGGGATACATCTGAGTGGGGTGGACTGGGGTAAAATGGGATAAAGTGGGGTGGATTAAAATTGAGTGGTGTGGATTGGACCGGGGTTGGAGGGCTGAATTGAGATGGACTGGAGTGGTGTGGAGTGGATTAGGGTGGATTGGAGTGGACTGTAAAGGAGTGGATTGGATTGGTGTGAGGTGGATTGGATTGGTGTGGGGTGGATGAAGTTGGTGTGGAGTGGATTAGATTGGAGTGGGGTGAATTGGATTGGAGTTGGATGAATTTGGATGGCGTGGGATGGACTGGATTGGTGTGAGGTGGATTGGATTAGAGTAGGGCGTATTGTTTTGGACTGGAGACAAAGGCCCTCATTCTGACCTTGGCGGGCGGCGGAGGCCGCCCGCCAAAGTCCCGCCGTCAGGTTACCGTTCCGCGGTCGAAAGACCGCGGCGGTAATTCTGACTTTCCCGCTGGGCTGGCGGGCGGTCTCCTTCAGACCGCCAGCCAGCCCAGCGGGAAAGAGGCTTCCACGATGAAGCCGGCTCGGAATCGAGCCGGCGGAGTGGAAGCTGTGCGACGGGTGCAGTTGCACCCGTCGCGTATTTCACTGTCTGCGCAGCAGACAGTGAAATACATTTAGGGGCCCTCTTACGGGGGCCCCTGCAATGCCCATGCCAGTGGCATGGGCACTGCAGGGGCCCCCAGGGGCCCCGCGACCCCCCCTACCGCCATCCGGATCTCGGCGGTCCGACCGCCGGGATCTGGATGGCGGTAGGGGGGGTCAGAATCCCCGCGGCGGTGCAGCAAGCTGCGCCGCCGCGGAGGATTCAATGGGGCCGCGGTACACTGGCGGGACCCCGCCAGTGGTGCCGGTCCGACCGCGGCTTTACCGCCGCGGTCGGAATCCCCATTGAAGCACCGCCGGCTTGTCGGCGGTGCTCCCGCGGTCCTCCGCCCTGGCGGTCAAAGACCGCCAGGGTCAGAATGAGGGCCAAAGTGTTTCGGACTGGAGTGGGAAAGACTCAAGTGGGGCAGATTATAGTACAGCAGATTGTGACGGATTGGAGTGGGGCACATTGTTTTGGATTGCTGTGGGGCAGATTGTTTTGGATTGAAGTGCAGCAGTTGCAGCAGGGCTGATTGTTAAAAATTAGGGCAGATTTGAGTGGGACCGATTGTTTTGGATTGAGTGGGGCAGATTGATCTGGATTAGAGTGGGGCAAATTGATTTTTGGATTTGAGTGGAGCAGATGGGAGTGGGGTACATGGGTGTGGGGCATATTGTTGGATTGGAGTGGAGCATATTGTTTTGGATTGCAGTGAGGCTTACTGAAGTGGGGAAGATTGTTTTGGATTGGAGTACAGCAGATTGCAGTGGGGAAGATTGTTTTGGTTTGGGGCAGATTGTTTTGGATTTCAGTGCAGCAGATTGTTTTGGATTACAGTGGGGCAGATTGGAGTGAGGCAGATTGAAGTGTGGCAGATTGTATTGGAGTGGGTCATATTGCTTTGGATCGTTGTGGGGCATATTGTTTTAGGTTGCAGTGGGGCACATCGGAATGGGGCAGACTGTTTTTGATTGAAGTGGGGCAGATTGTTTTGGAGTGGTCCAGATTGTTTTGGATTTGGGTGGGGCCACCTGGAGAGGGGCAGTTTAGTTTGGGGGAGGTTGAGAGGATTGGAGTGGGGTGGTCTGGAGTGGATTGAATTGGGCTGAGTGGTTTGGATTGGAGTGGAGTGGATTGGTGTGGGGTGAATTGGGGTGGATTGTAGTGGGGGATTGTAGTGGGGTGAATTGGGGTGTACTGCACAATTATGTGTTAAAGCATCATTTCAGGAATTAACTATAAAAAATAAAACTTTGTAATTGTGTTTGTCCTGCTAGGCATTTTTCTTCCAGTCTAAACATTCTGCTTGCAGGGCACTAGAAGTTAAAAAGAACAAAATAGTACCACAATCACAGCGGTCAGGCACTGATTAAGTTGAATCAATCAGTGCTGGGTCCCTGCTCTACACAGAGGAATGAAAATTATGCTTGCACTGCAGTGATGAATTATGAAGAAGAGTGCCTCATAAAGCAACAAGTTGCAAGTGACAGGCAGGCTCCAAGCCCTTTCCTGCGCAACAGAGTCTTGCAAGTGAGACGCATGTGCTAGCGTGTGCACTGGCAGGCTCGACCCTAAAAATCAACAATGAGACTCTCATGCTAGGAGAAAACTCGTAGCACATCAGGGCCATTGCTATTTTGTTACATAGAAACTATCTCTTGGTTTAGAGATTAGTTTCTGTGAAACAAAAACAATGTCTAGAAAGATGCTGTGACATGGCGTAGCACCCTGCGTAGCATCGCATATCAGACACTCTTTTGGCAAACATTCCCCGGTTAAACATCAAGGAAGTGCAAATAGAGTAGGTGGGCTTTCACTGGCCATGTGGGGCGGCTTTATATATTTATTATCCGATAATGAATAAGTGGACAGATCAACCTTTCTTCTTTCCTTGGTTAATGAAATGAATAACAACATTAATGAGTTACCAACAGTTGAATCTACAAATAATCTCTGTGAAGTACTTTGTGATTCCTTTATAGAACTAACTAATCATAAAAAAGCGCCCGAAAAATTTGTTAAGCCACAATAAATGGAGTCACAGATAAAGCTGATTGTTGTGTGTCCAATCATTAAATGTGAGAAAGGGTTTCATTTGACAAACTGTATTGCATGATTAGACGAAAACCTTTTGCATAAATTAACTGTGGAATTACTAGGCTGCTTGATAATGTAAATTGGCATTGTGTTAAGAAATATAGTCAGGGCCACTAGAATTATACAGCAGAGGGAGACCAAACTATGTGGCAGGATTGACTAAATTATGCGTCAAGAAAAGGCAAGATAGGTGATGTAATGCAGCACATTTTGTGATAGTATTACTTCATAACTCTTTCGTTTTTACAGATATTTCACCTCATTAAACCGGTTTGCCCTTCAATTACAGTAAAAAAAGCAAATGAAGGGTGACCAGTGAACTTTTGCACAGGACTTCCACTGCGCAAGAACACGTGTTGCTGTGACTTTAGTAACTTTGGATCCATTTGAGGTAGAAACAGATTATGCATCAGATAATGGATTATGTGGCAAATGCGGCAAATACATAATAATGCAGAAAATTCCGCAGCCGAATCGCGTAATTCTATTGGCCCTGAATAAAATACATAGCATTCATCGCACATACATTTTAGGCAGCTCTTCTTCATTAATGCATTTACATAAACAAACACGTAGCTCTCACAATAGTACTTCAAATCATGAGCTCGCAACAATGACTGACACAGTACTAATTATCTAAGGGATACTGACAGCTGTCACTCATTCCAAATAATAAACATCTCACTCTTTAAATCACAGCACAACTGTCCTTATTGAGATAATATGAGATTTAGTGAAAGCTAGATAGTCATTTAATTGGTTTTCACTATGGATGTTGTCGTGATTTTTTAAAAGACTGTTTATTCCATGCAGAAATGGCCTGGCAAAGGAACCCTGCCTGTTTGAGATCTCACACATTCATCTTCTTGCTAAACATCTGTTTAAGGCCTGTGTGATCTACCTGTCAGCGCCAGTGATCCATAAATTGTTTGAACCTCCTGTCACAAACCTCAGTGCTGTTTTGATCAGAGGCTTTGTGTGCACTAATCACCCCCTTTATCTTCTCTAATGTTAGGAAAAACACAGCAAGGCTGTCTTCCCATCGTGACTGTAATTAATCTCTCTGAAGGGGAGGAGGGGAGCGAGGGGCTGTACCTGCCAGGTTTGAAGCAGACAGATCTGTTGCCTTGTTATTCACGGTGTACACCTTTTAAAAAACACCTTGATTTCATCCCAGTAAAAGAACCTGCAGTCTCACTGTTATATAGAACTTCAGAGGCTTCAAAGATGGCTGAATTGATTTATAAGGTGCACAGTGTTAGTGGGGATCCTTTTAGCCATGAACATCGTCCTTTGACCTTAATGACATCACAAACGACAGCACTGTGCCATGGGGGCCACCCTTAAACCAAACAATACATACATTAGGCCAGCATCCGAATTTTGCGATTAATGTCTTCCGTACACCATTTGCTCCCCTTATGTCAAAATTACCTCTATTGTATCAGGGCCAGTAATGTCTTATGGTTGCACCCGCTCATATGCCATGTTTTTCGCCCCTTATGCCAAGAAGTGCCTCCAATGAGCTAGCACCAGCATTTTGCCACGGGTGTCCCCATTTCAAGACTTTTTACAAGTATGTCAGGTCCAGCTTTTTTCCATGGGTGTCACATCTGTCGAGAATTGTATTAAGTATCACAGGACCAGCATTCTCTCACTCATGCACACTCAAATCTTGCTCTAAGTCAATCTCACAGTCAAATGCACTCATTTATTCCCACATTCTCACTTGCTCTCACTTATTTTCACACTCTCACTCACTCATTCTTTCACACTCACTCTCATTCACTCTAACTCTCACTCACTCCAATTCACTCATTCCCCTCACTGTTGAACTCACTCATGCTCACGTTCCCTCGCACTCATTCCTATTCATTCTCACTCACCCGCTTGTGGTCACTCTGACTCTCATTCTCACTCACTTAGACATGCTCGTACTCACTGGCAGTCAGCCATTCTCACTCACTACTGGTCACTGACTGTCACTCATGACTCTCACTCCCTTACAAACACACAAACACTCACAAACATGCAGGCTCTCACATGCAAGCACACACTCACCCACAGGCATGCACACAAAATACCTTTAAAATCATGTTTTTACTTACATCAGCTGCCACTGGAAGTCTCATTCCAGCTCCTGGTGCTCCATTTTTATTACACTAATAGTGAATAATGAAGTATTAATCACTTTTAGTGTAATAAGAAATAGATAAAAAAAGGGCTGGAGCACCAACACTCTAAGGATGAGATGCTCTCTCTTCTTGGGTCCTTTAAGGCCACGGGTCACAAAGACAGTGTTGGGGGGGTCACAGGGGTCAAGCCAGGGGGGCAGCTGCACCCTTTGGAGAACCCCTAATGACGTCCATGCCTTGACAGCAAATAGGTTTTAGTTAGATTAATAATACCATATCCGATATATACTCAATAACTGGAGTATGGTTTCCTGTGGGCGGTTATTGCAGGATAGGGGTTTAAAAAAAATTCACCTCTACAAGCCGAGTTCCAACTGGAAGAACAGCAAAACGTGAGATGTTTTTCACCTAAAGCACTGATAACATCAGAAACGAACTCCTCTCCCTCCGCCGTCTACAAAGGGGAATTGCATCAGTATACATGAAGATGGAGCCGCAAATTCACCCCTGTCCTCTATGAACGTCCCCAAGAAAGGGCTGGCAACGCCAGCTGGGAGAAGAATACCCCGAGCCAGACTGGACTGACATACTGGACACCCACGACAGCTGTCTGGGAAAATTGGGACTGAAACGTAAGTTCCTTTAAGCTCTTGCACAGTTAGCATTGGATCCCTCGGGGGCTGTGTTCAGTCAATCTTACCTACATGTAAGGCTGCTGGGGATGTGGCCACATTTGGTGACGTCCTGTGCATCCCTTCGTCATTCTGGCAGCAAGTAATTGCAGTGATTTAAATAAAAATATATAAGTCCAGGTACTCACTATTCACAGTGTCTGTTGAGAAGTGGTGTTACTCCCCCATTAAATGCATTGCAGCAGTGTTGAGAAGTGCAGGGACTCTCCCTTTCAAATTAAAGAAGTGCAGGTACTCAGTACCGGAAAGTACCTGTCCATTTGAAGCACTGAATAATTGATATTCTGAATGCCATTAAAGACTTGAATTGGCAGTTGTCCGCTGAACCAAATTCCTTACATAAAACCTTTAATGTTCTTGACATTGACCATCATACAAAGAGATGGGTCACTACAGCACTGGTGGTGGCCACATTGTCAATTCTGAGGCGTTGGAAACACCCCACGCACACACAGACTGGATGCACGATATGGCTGTCACAGCACACCACAAGCAAATCACATACCACATAATGGACCAAACCTCTATCTTTGAGAGTCTATGGTCCTCCTTTTGTTCAAGTGAAAGCCCTTTTCCCACTATGACCTGAAGGACCTTACCTCACTGGGCCTTACTGTAAATAAATTGTTAATTCACAGTTGCGCTCTAGGAAGGCATGTCTGCTCTGACTTTGAAACATGGATAATAAGCTTAACGTTAGTATGTACATACCCTACCCGATCTCAGTCCTGGGGTTATCTCCAAGAGCAGTTTGGTGCAACTGGGTTTTGGTTAGTTGACTCACTGATTATGCTGAAGTTGTTACGTATCTTATATATTTCCACATGCTACTCAGATTCACTGATGAAACACTTGAACACTTGTAAATTCTCATTGGTAGATATAAAACTTCCAATAAAGGAATATTATGAAACATCACTTGGAGTACGTATATATGTGGTACACAGCAAGGACTTCTGAAGGGCACTGTGGCACTGGGATGGGATTTCCAGGATAGAAACATCCACATTGCTTACTTTAGAAAGAATGTGCAACTCTACATTTAGATGCCAGGATAGACAACTGACCTTACAACGCAAGCACTGGGTGTCTACTTCAGTAAAAACACAAGAGTATCCTCTTGTTCACTCTTGTTGGTTGAAGTTTGCGTAGTTCATAGAAGTAAAGGTTACTTTAATGCTATGGACTTTTCAAGAGTATATTTAAGCCGTATTTTGCTCTGCAACGCATAGCAGTGCTCTCGATCTGTTTTAGCTACACTCTCTATACAAAGCTCCTCCTTACTTGGAACTGATTTACCCAGTTCACTCTCTTCAGCTAAATTTATTCACTCAAGACAGGACATATGGTCCATTACATTCTACAATGCTCATGCGTAATGTCATCAGAAACAAGCACTGGCAAAGCCAATAAGTCTGGCTTACAATTGGAAATGCGTGTCAGGCCTATTGGGTTGGCAATTCTTGTTTGTGCTAGTGTAAAATGTTATTTTAGTAACGGTTGGAGCAGTGGTGGTGAAATATTAGAGATAGTTAATACTGCACTTACAGGCAGTGTCAAATTATTTAACAGTGTCTTCTCAGGCTTCCGAATGGTGTTTGTGGGAGGCAGCTGCAGCAGTGGTGTGGGGAAGAAAATGTGGGATGCCCTTGGCGCTTTGTAGGTCTTGCCTGTGATAGCACATTCTTTAACGCATGCGCTCTCGCTTGCAAGAGATGTTTTCTACAGGGGACTTGATAGCCCGCCCATTGCTTAGCATACATGGGCATCATTGTCACTCATTTGCTGCCTCTTAATTGGGCACCGCATGCTAACTCCGCTTCCTCTTCTTTCAGCTGAAGCATGGCACAAGTGCTGATCGCTTCACTTTGACTAGGGTCCTTTTGCCGTTGGGATTGTAACAGAGGTACTATTTTCGTTTCTGGTTAGCATAATCCTCTTTGCTGCTTCTTCCCTCCCACCCCACACCCCTGTCCTGTCTCCGTGTTGCTTCTTCCATCCCACATCCCCTCCCTCCTTTTGTCCATGTTGCTTCTTCCTTCCCACCCCTCTGCTGGCCATGTTATAGAGGTTTCATTTTTAGGTCCCCGTTCCTGCATCATAGCACTCTTTTTTTTAATTACTTTTAGCCATGCTACACAGCAGACCCTCTGCTCCACAACCTGACTAAAAGACATTGGTAAAGCTAATATCTCTCACATAGGCAAGATCTATTGGCTTGCCAATGCTTATTTAATTAGTAAATTTAACACTTGCAGTACTAAAAACGCAATCAGGAAAGGATCTAGGCTTTCCCTCTTCAGTGCATAAACGTACTAGAGGAAGGAATGAAGGAAGGGTGGAAGGCGGGCAGGAAGGAAGGGCGGAAGGAGGGAAGGAGAGAAAGAAGGGTGGGAGAGAAGGAAGGGAGAGGAGATGAAGGGAAGGATGGAGAGGAAGAGGGAATGAGGGGAGAAAGAAAAGAACAATGGGAGGGAGAAGGGAAGGAAGGAGTGTAGGAATAAAAAAAAAACAAAGGGAGGGAGTGAGGATGAAAGGAAGAGTGGAAGGAAAGATGGAGCATGAGGAAGAAAGGGGAGGGAGAAAGGAAGGAATAGAGGCTTGACCTATCCTGAGCTTCCACCTTTTAAATCCTGCATCCTCTGTACCCTCCTGTGGTGTGCGTCCCCTGTGCTTTCCGATATCAGGTACTTCCACTCTGCCCTCATGTAGCCCTATCATCCTATGAGCCCTCCTGCATCTCAAGTATCCAGTGCTTGACTACACTCTCCAATATCGAGTGCTTCCTGTATGCCTTCGTGCATCTGTTGTCTCCTGTATGTCTTGATGTATGTTTTCCTTCCTTTGAGACTTTCAGAAAACTGTACTTCATCTAAGCCTTCTCTACTATTTGGTGACCTGGGGTTCCTCTAAGTCCTCCTGTGCCACTTGCTTCCTCTGTGCCATCATGCAACCTGTGATTTTTGTTTTCCCTCCTGCATTCTCACCTGTTTTTGTATTGTACTGCATGTTTTCTTTCCCTGCCCTTGAACCAAACTCCCATGTATTCCTAAATGTTTATGTACCCTCTAGGGTCCATTGCTTTCACTATGCTCTCCAGTATCCTGGGCTTCTTCTGTCCATTGTAAATACCATTCAGAATTTTGGTATCCTTCCCTTCCTTTATGTGTTTCCTCTACGGGCACTAAACTCTCCAGTGTCCTGTGCTTCCTCTGTGTACTCCTGGGTCCCTGGCTTCCTTTGTGCCCTTTGCATCCTTTGCTTGCACTATGTTTTCCAGTATCCTGTGCTCAATGCCTTACTCTCTCGCATCCTCCGCTTGCTCTGTCTTGCTGCATCCTTCAACTCCTCTCTGCAGCACCCTGTCCTTCCTCTAAGCTCTCCTGTATCTCTTACTTCCTCTGTGCTTTCCAGGACTCTGGGTTTCCTCTATACGTTCTAGCCTCCTTTACTTCCTCCTTGGCCTATCAAATTCTTCGGTTCCTTTCTTCTCTCCTGTATGCCCAACTTCTTTCTTCCTGTTTTCCTTCAGCAATGGGCTCCCCTGTGTCTTCACGTACCTGCACTCGTGGCGGAGACTCCGCACATAAAAAGATAGACAGTCGTAAAGAAACTACTCGTAAAATCCCTTTGTGAATGCACACATTGTCTGCTTTTAGAGGTGGAAGAAAGGGGCTCGGATGCTCCTCTATGCCACTGTGAGCTGCTCCGATGCTGCTCACAGGGGTGCATGAGATTGAGGCGAGTGCAAGCTGCTGCTGCTGCTCTGCCTCCGTCTTGTGCTTGTTTTGGGGCCTGGCTGTCACTTCTGTGACGATCAGGTGCACCAAAGGATGAAGAAAAAGACAGTCGCTCATGAGGAGGACTCGTGGCCGATGTTCTAAAGCTGCTAGGTTTGGCACTGAAAAAGTAGGTCCAAATCCTGGCACCAGCTCTACATCCTTTGGTTGTGTGGAAATCAGTTAGAAAGGTAAAAGGCTTCCAAGTGCTCCAACATCCTTGGGCCAAGTCACATGCCCTAAAACTATAAATGCTGCAATATACCTCGGTAGGTGCTGGACATGATGAAGAATGGAGGCTGTTGTCTCGACACTCCTGATGTTGCCAACACCAAGTTCCTATGAAAGGCAAAATGAACTACATATTCCACCGTGCTGCAGGACCACTGCATGCCACCACGTGGAATACACTACAAACACTCTTTCAGTGGAAGACCACAACTTTTGCCCATCAAATGCTGTACTAATGCCAGTCTGGCTGTACCTCAGTTAATCAGCTGTAACTTGGTGCGGCATGTCATCAAAACAACACAAAGATCCCTCAAAGTAACATACTTATGGACATTTATAAAAACTTCCAGATAAGTCTTCCATTCAACTTATGCATCAAACTACTTAGAGAAAGGCAGAAGTCTGAATGGAAAACCCTCTAGACACCCCCATTTATTCAGATGCTACGAACAAGGAAAGAGGATTCACCAAAGGGACATGTGCTTCCCTTGTGGAGGAAAAATACTGTAAGTGAAAGGGCATATTTCTGCCATACTAGTCAATGCAGATTGTGAACCTGGAACTAGGACTCCTGCTAATATACAAGGACCTTAGAATATCAGAGGAAGCCCTTGGGATGGATGTAAATCCAAAAACACAATCTACTCCAAACGTAGGAGAGATGCTATGGGAGTAGATTTCTAAATTTTCCCAAAAAGGCTCGGCAGTCTCTTCAATTGAACATAACCTATCTGACTGTCAAGTGAAATAACTAGTTTCACAAGTTTTCAAATACAGGATTAAAGTTTCGGACTTCTATTTGAAATACATTTCCTTCTTCCATCTATTCGTGTCTTCCTTGCATTCGCACGATATAATTGGTAGCACTGATTCTTAATTGCAAACCTAACGCATTTACGTGAGTCACCAAGTTCACATGAGCTGATGTCACTCCAGATCTAAATGGAATCCTTTTTAATAATACAGTAAATAAACAACAATTACTAACATTGTTTAAACTTCGTTGTACAGAAACAAAAAAAAACTGAAATGGATCAATTAGGAAGGGATGTGAGGCTTGAAATGCTTACTGCGAAGTCATGTGAGAGTGTTCTCAAGAATACACAACCAAAATAAAATCAGCCATTAAATCGCATTATACTGACATTGCTTAGTACATTATGAGAACATCAAAATGTACTCAAATGTATATCAGACTGCAGCTTGCAGCTCTGCCGTGCAAGACTGACGTTTCTAAAATAGAAATGAATGGAATACTTAATTTAATGCATGGGACAGTGCCAACCACTCTCCATAATATCTGTGATGGCTAAGGATTGGCTATATTTTAAGGAGCTCAGTCTATCCCATCTGATCACTAAAGAATTAAAGAATGCTCGCACACAACTGGAATTCACTTCCAAATGGTTCTGCAGACACGTGTTTGTTACTGGAGGAGATGTGTAGAGACAAACGTCATCAAAGTATAAATCTATCTAGAGTTTGACACACGGCATATAGCTTCCTCTTTGAAACTTAAAATGTGATTAGAATTCAAAGTGGTCTAACCTTTCCTAACTCAAGAGGTCTGAGGTCCGAGTCAAGATACTCATTAATGAGCGTTTACAAGACATAAAACAGAACATGTCCATTCTCATCCTTAAAACTCAGCGCACAATATATAATACAAAAACATATAATTCAAGTTAAGGACTTGTGAGGTATTTAAAAACGAGTTTACATGGCACTACATATTACTCACGGTTACTTCAGACCAATGTACAGATTAGAATACAAGTTTAATATTTTGAGATAGCAGTAGCACAACCAAATGCAATATTCCTCACCTCTCACCCCACAACTATGTGGTCTAGTACCGACTGTGGTCTAACAAGATGTCAAGTTTCTAACTAAACACCGTCATTCAGTTTTCAAACATTTGTGAGACTGTGGTGATTGGGTTCTGCACTATGAATTCCCTAGTATGTGGTCCTGAATTCCTGCTGATTTATCTGCTTGTCTCTGTCACCTGAAGTTGAATTTTGGATAAGGTATAGGTTTGCTGATCATAGTTTTCTGGCAGCGGTATAACGGGGGAAGGCAGGATTTTAAGATATCTAGGTCTTTACCGTCACTAAGCTTTTTGGGTTGTACAGAGTGTCTTGAATTTTATCTTTGCCTTCACCAGGGCCAGTGAAGTACTTTTATGGCTAGTTTGGCGCAGCAGTGTTCTGAAAACTGAGGCATAATTTGGCTGTCTGGTTCCACCTTTTCTAGAATGTCCGTGAGCTTTTGGGAAGTCACACTGAAATAGTGCTGCAATAGTCCAGCTGGCCTATTACTAAGGTTCTGGACAGTCTAACTCGCTAGATGATTTGCAACAGAGGCAGAATATATTGCTGAGTGAGGACGGCTGCATGGCCATACCTATGACTATTGCAGTGAGGCAAGCTCCTTTCTAACAGAGTTCTCTTTCATCCAGTGGAATGTGCCGCTAAGACATTCAGCGATGTTTATCTGGCTTCTAGATTTACTGCTGAGATATGTATGAATGTATCACTTCGCTGGAATTGGACTTTGTGACTGTCGAGTATATGGGTCAGAGGAAGCATGTAAATGTCATACAGAAAGGGTGAGAAGACACCTTTGACATTTACCTTTCGAGCTGATTTAACTCGAGACACCTGGGGCATGTCTCTTTTGATTTGACTCAGCTGATGTAAGTGAATTATTACACACCTGTTGCCAGTGGTTGAGGATGGAACAGTTCCACTTTAGTTAGTACCGCACAGGATACAACAGTCCATTCACTGCGTCTGTTCAGTCAGCTTTCGTGTTCCCTAGTATTCGAGGCTGCTGAGAGGTCTAGAATTATCAGAAATGGCTAATTGCCTTCATCTCGGGTGATGAGGCACACTTCACTGATATTCACCAGTGTAGTTTCTGTTAGGTACATGGGTATGAAGCCTTTTTATAGGTCGAGCAAAAGATGTGTGAAAGTATTGGCATTATATACTGGAAATATATATTATATACTGCAAACCAAAGGTGCTCATCTAGGTTTTGTCAGGAATCAATAAGATATTGTGTTCATCGAGTGAGGATTTACAACGTTTAAGTGCACAGTTATATTATATATATGTACAATTGCATTTCAAGTATTAATTTTTTAGGCAAATGGTTTCTTGATTTATTCAGAATCATAAGATTTTGGAGTCATGTGCTTTGGTTCGAAATGGATCCACTATTCCTCAATGTAATCTTCCTGTTGCATTGCAACGTCCTTCTTCTGGATATTTCTGAGGAAGGGCAAGGTAGAGATCGGCTGCTAGCGAAAGAAGACCTAAGGGCTTGTTGTGTTTTTTAAGCAAAGACAAACAATTGGATGTTTCAGCTGCCTGCACATGAATCCCTTGGAAGGGAATCATTTAACAACTTTGTGATGCCATGTATTAGCGTTAAAAGGAATTGCTTCAATAAGGCTCCATCGCACAGCTCCATCTCCATCTCCATGCTAGGATCTTTTATTAGGGTCGAGCCTGCGCTAGCATGCGCTTGTGCATGCGTATCGCTTGTGAGACGCTGTAGTAGTTATAAAAGGGCTGAGAGTCCCGTCCATGTCACGTCAGTGTCTTTCATTGGTTCGTGGGCTTGCCTTTTAAAATCTGCTTGCTTTCATTAGTGGTAGGCATGCATACGTCATGCCTTTTTCGGTGGTTAGTCCTCCTCGACGCAGCGACCAAGTACTGAAAACATACAAGGCACGCTGTTTTCCATCCGGTTTGTGGACTACTTTTTATCTTTTTTCGCAGTGCGATCTCGCTTGGCAGAAGTCGATCGCTTTGCATGACATCGACCCTGTTACACAGTTAATTGCACTTTTGCCAGTTACATAGATAATTGCACTTTTGTCGACAGGTTTCTTTACAAGAGAACTGTAGCAAAGCGATTGTGCTCTTTTTTCCCATTTAATGTGGCAAAAAAGTCCGGTTGGGAGTTTACAACTGTTAATAGCTCTAACTCAGAGAAATACGAGACCCGTTGCATTGCAAATGCTTGTTTTTTTATGCCGCCCTCTTCTCTACCAACGGGTTGAATGTTTTTATTTATTTTTATTTTTTAAGCCATATGGTCATTGTAATGGTAATGGGATGTGTGAGTTGATGTACTAAGAGCTACTGGATTGGTCAGTTCCTGATAGATATTAAATATTTGTGTTTTTTGGTTTGGTGATTCATTGGTAAAATGTGCCCTTCTGGGTTTTGAAGGCGCAGTGGTAGTTCAACATCTGTACTTTAAAATGAAAACTGAATATTCAGTTGATGACATTATCATTTCAATTCTTCCAGTTTTGCCTTTACATTTTAGAGTGGGTCAGCTTGTTCAAGGCACTGGCCACGTTTTTTGGTACAGCTGTTTGCATAACCTCTGTGTCCAGGGCATTAAGTGATAGCATTTTCATAGTCTGACAAAGTTTGCCTCAAATCTTCCACATTTATATTGTTATAGCCTCTATTAAGAACAGATTTAAAATCCTATTGTTGTGAGGAGTAGGTCGATATAACATATTCAAGAGATGGGGAAATAAAGAGTGACACGATGGTTGCTTCAAGGCTGTTAGAGAAAAAAACATCCAATGGTTGGCCTGCGGATTGTGTGGGTACATTGATGAGTTGCCTAAAACCCAGGGTCTTATTAGTTATGTCCCTGGTGAGATTTTTGAATCCCTTTGGGCAATTCTTTAGTAGAAATCTGTAGGCAAAGTTTTTTGTGTGCTTTGTCAGTAAGAATAAGACCAGATCAAGAACGTCTTCCAGGAAAGAAGGGTCATTGCAGACTCTTTTCCCTTAGTGTACCATTATCTGCAGCACAAGCTAACGATTACAATGTGTCAAATACTTCTGTGTGGGCAAAATTAAAAGGATCGCGTAGGACTACTCTATCCCCACGCCACTTGGCTTCACTGATATGGAATAGTACATTCAAGTCTAGCCGATCAGCTCACCGAGTAAGGTTACTAAGAACATCTGAGCTACGCCAGTGTGGAAGGTGAATACAAAAGGTGAATGAAGGTCAAACATCAACTCATCTCTAATGACATACCACTTAGACAGCATGCCATTTAATCAAAGGAGGTTCACTTTGCAATGCTACACAGACATGTATCTCTGTGCACGCCATCTTGATTTAATGATATGGCGCTGGATCCCCAACTCACTCACCAAAGGAATAACCCCAGAGTTGTAACGTATGCCACTGTAAATCATTTCCACTTCAAGTTGAAAGAACAATAATCACAAATACGCATCTGATGCATCATGCAAGGAGACCCAAATACATGTGTACTAGTGAGAACCTTCAATCACTATATGCACATGTCTCAAGAAATGGTGAGCTGTATCTATCCGTGTGAAAGCAGAACTCTCAAGCAGCTTCCTGCGACATGTCACGTGGTGCAACATAGTAACAAACGCATAAATAAATATGTAGCTGGCTTTTCCTAATGGGCCAATGCCATACACAGAACTAGCGACTGATGGCCCCAGTAATCAGGCTTCAAAACTCCCATTTGTAATATTCAGCTAAAGATAAACCAGTTCCTTGGCACAGAGTGAAATTATTCACACAAGAGCTCCTGTTATGAGGATGTTTTCCTGTGCAAAGTACAGGAGACAGACAGCAGACGGGTTAATACAGATCCAGGACACCAGTGTTCTCTGTGATTATCATGTGGAATTCATTTAAAAACAAGTGGCATTTTTCTCACAAAAGAAAGTTCAATCAAAGTCTCCAGGGAACAACTGCAGTAGCAGCCCTTGTCTTGCTTCTCGGATGTATGAAAGAAACACCTGTTACGAGCAACAAAAAACGGGAACAAACAATAGGTGTAGAAGAAGGGCTGAGACTTAAACAATGCACACCCAAGACACAAAGTGCCAGCTAAATGAGGGGCCTGGAACGTATCAAATGAACCCTTACAAAAAGACATTGAGCACCAAAATAAAGGGCCAGAGATTAAATACATAAAAAATAGATGGCTTTTATGGTGTATTTTGCAGCCATTTCAGTAGCAATTTTACGCCATCTGCAGCTGCAGTTAATATCTTTGTAAACCAACAATCTTTGAAAGCTACAGCCTTCAGATCTACTAAGATAAAAAGGCAGGTTACAGACGCCAGAATAAGCAGCATTTAAATGGTTTCAGAGATTGTGCCCAAAATATACCTCCAAGTAATTACAAATGCATTCTTGTGTCAAAACCCACAGAAAAGTGTAATATGAAATACTAGTCGCCAATAGTTTGTCATCCGCTCATGCAGTGCTCACAGACGGGCACGTGGACATCGCTTGACTTACTAGGCTACATGTAGTGTACAACACGTTATCTGGGCAAAAATTAAAAACACAAAAGACAAATTCCTTCTCCCATCTACTTAATTTCCTGCTATGTGTTGTTAAAATGTTTGAGATTCCGAGGTGGACAAACGTCTTGGGTATAGGGGCTTTCCATTCACACACAAACACCACCAAATGGAGGTACATCGACGCCCACCAACAGCAAACAACAAAACTAGGACAAAAACGTTTGGAGACAATTGCAGACCCAACCACTAGATGGCGGAACAATGCACAGCATGTGAATCCAGAAAAGATTCACGCTACAAAACAATAGGTCACTACCAGATTTGTCTGTAAGGTAAGGAGAGAGGGACTTTTTCCCAAATGAGCGTGCTATTTAAAATTGGGACAATCCCTACGACATTTAACTTTCATCTGTAATCATTGCTTTTAAATGTTAGCCTAATGATGAGGTGTAGAAAATACATTTTCATCTGAGGGATTGGTGTCCTCCAAGAAGTATTAGGGTTTGAAGTAGGACTACTTTGCAAGATATGCACAACTCTTAAGGCACACAATTGAGGTGTTTGTCCTTCTATAGGTAAAGATCAGAAGAGACAGAGAAATAGGATAAAAAAATCAGTTCTGATCAAGAAAAGGTAAACCTTTTAGTTGTCCTTACACCAGGGATCTTAAATAAGTGTGGTTTATACTGTTCCCCTTTACAATAAGGAGACTATGAAACCAGTGAGCCACGCCATTTTAAAACATGCTCTATTTCCTTCATACACTTACTAAACGAGAACTGAACAAAGCTTCTGAAAGAAATATTTTTTAAACAAGCATTTAAATACATGTATATTGTCTTTTACAACTGATAGTTTACCAGTGGCATTTCTGCAACTGGAGAGAAGGGATTTCAGTAAGCTGTATAAACTAGAGGCATTATGCGTTATACCAAGGTTGTTATATAATTAAAAAGAAGCACTGTGAAAGAAAACAGCTTCCAAATTCATATAACTATTTTAAAACATGATATATGTACAAAACTCAAGGGACCATGCAGAATACGAGAGAACTACTGACACCTTTGTTGAAGTCAGAATTCCAAAACTATTAAAGGAAACAGGATTTGAAAATGTTTAGCACTCAAATCAAAGGCCTTGAGAACTTCAACACTCACAGGAGTCTATAATGAAAGTAAACTTAGAAAAAAAGGAACCAAGAGCTACACGCGTCCCAGACATAGCAGCAAGTTATTTAAGAACATTAAAGCTTTATGGTTATTCCCTCCTCCCAGGTTACATTTATAGACACTCAGTGGTCTTTATCATGCGAGCTTAATGTATATTACAATTAGCACGCTCATGAATTTCAATTGCACTAAAATAGACAGTAATGAGGTATTCCCTGTTGTAGGGTTTAGCAATCTGCTGTATGGTGCAGAGACTCCAAGCTGTAGAAAGCATACTAATGCGACGAGACGCTACACAAGCAGACCCCCTCAAAACTATTTTTGTAGCATTTGTAAGTGAAGAGACTCTGGTGCCAAAATCACTGTCAGGCAAGCTCATTGGATTTTCCTTGGACTCCCTCAGTGACGTTTAGAGTGCATGTGGCACATAATACGTGATAATGTTTATTCTTGTGATACTGGTTAGCCTGGCTCGATGGCAACCCTACTGGAGCCACAAATCATCATTATTGTTTATGTTACAGTAGAATATCATTCACTGCAATGGAGGCATCAACGGGGCATCAATACACTTTGCAATTATTTTGATAATCCGTACACCAATAGGTAATGACCTGACTACTTTATTACAAAGATTGCTAAGTAGTAGTGTCAGACAACCTAGGTAGAATGATAAGTGGACAGCCTGCACATTTAGGGGATTCAGCCAGGCTTCTGAATGTTTCCCAGTTTGGGGGTGCTGAATGGGTGGCAGTGTCATTCCATATGAATGTATACTCTGAGAGTTGTGGCTGGCATTCACAGAGCCATCTAGCGACTGGATTTTCCTGTTTAAAACCTGTGAGGGAAAACAGCTCCTCAAATCAGGACGTTTCTACTTTCTTAAAGCCTGTGAAGGAGAACAGGCCACCAGAAACAGGGAAATACATTGTTACTTCCCATGCTAGTCCCTTTAAGCTTGGCATCTGTGGCAAGAGTAGTGTTTGCAACTTATCTATCAGGGAACATGTATTAGTCTATTCACAATAGAAACAGTAACATAATGCCTTGGCTTGCCAGTTTACATGTACCTGCTGAACAGCAGCCTTTTTGTCCGCAGTAAGAAGTCTCTCCTATGAACACCAGTAGAAAACCTGATGAAACATGGACTTCATTACCATCACAACGCAGATGATACCTAGGTATGTTCGAAGGTATCTTCCCTTGAAGACATCGGTCTTCTCTCCTCTATGCTCTGCAAGGTTCGAAAAGGAATGACAAACCTATACTTAAAA
Source organism: Pleurodeles waltl (assembly GCF_031143425.1). Taxonomy (NCBI): domain Eukaryota; kingdom Metazoa; phylum Chordata; class Amphibia; order Caudata; family Salamandridae; genus Pleurodeles; species Pleurodeles waltl. Next base: position 381,387,361 of record NC_090442.1, read on the forward strand.
CTCAACCCAACTAAAATAGAATTTCTACTAATATCAACAAAAACTCCAACCACCCTATTGAAGAGTGTCTGGAATCTTTCTCTCGCTTGAACTGCCAATCCAGCCACTGTGGAGAATGCGAAACTGTTGGACTTTATCCTGGACACCTCTTTAGACTGCAAGAAGAAAATCTCAACCATGGCTAAACGTCCATGCCACCAGGTATTGATGCTCTGGGGCCTTCAGTACTTCATTTCTGAGTAAGGCTTGAACTCTGTGGTCCGGACACTGGTTGTTTCCAAAGTAGACTATGGTACTCACTCCTGTCTGTTCTCTCTATAGCACATCTAGAGCGTCAAAGAGCAGTGCTCTACACAGCTACAGGCCACATCAGTCCTATTCTTCTCACCCTACAATCGCTCCCCACAATGCAAGAGCCAAATGTGAGACAGCATACCTTAGTCAAAAAGTCCTTGTCAACTCCACTCCCTCCTACCTAGTTGTAAAACTAAAAGTCTTTGGAGCTCAAAGACGTACATGAAATGAAGGCTCTCTCCTGCAGAGACAGACATACTCTAGTGATACATAAAGGTTTTGGAACATTCAAAAGGGATCTCAAAATTCTCCTACTCGAGAGACACTTTGGCTAAAGTGGGGGATCACTGCACGCCTCTCCTATGTTGATTGACCTGTTTTTACTGTTACAAAATGTTTGTTCTCTCTGCAGACATGGTTACTTGCTGCTGATTCACCATGATTGGTAGCTACATTTTCTTATACTGGAATGTCTTTTCTGGTATGAACTGTCGGTTCCTTGTTTTTCTGGAGCTAATAGGTTGTTTTACAGTGTTTGTTAACCAGGTCTTACTTCCAGCTCACTTGTAAAAGGCGCTAATGCCCTTAGACCAAGTCTGCACATATATAAACAAAAATGCATTAAAATAAATAAATCACCATTATTAACGTATGGTGTTCAATATTTGGCTTTGTCACTTGTGAATCAGGACCAAAGAAAATGACAAGGGAAGTATTTTAGGGATTTGGCTTGTTCCCCTTTGTTTTTGATGTATATCGCCAGCCATTAGTTCAACTGCTGAAGTAATTTGTTTTCCTCATATAAACTAAGAAGATAATGAACTTTGTGCAAAAAAAACACTTGGAAACAGGAACAGGTGTCATTCAATTATATAATCTATGTTGGCTTTCAACAAATAGAAGAGTTCGATTTTTTTTTTAAATAGATCCCTCCAAGACAGAAATGCCACTGCTGAAAATTAGCCTTTTATGATTAAGAACATTTGGCATGAAGAACAGGGCAATTCTTGACTCTGGCACAAGTTTGGGATGATTTTTAATGCTGGGATGTCTTTTGCTTTAATAGTGACACAGATGGTGAAAACATTTTTTGCCACTTCCTGGTTTTACACGGGCCTTGGGTTCGGGGCTATGGTGTCAATAGTTGTAGCTCCCTTGGATTAGGCAAAATAATTAAATTGCGGATGCCAAGACATATCCTGCAGAAATCAAAGACTGTAGGATGCATCTGCACAATCACTGGTGCAAACACCATGGGAAGATCATAACTCTCCAAGGCTGAGCTAGCCTCACTATGTGCCAGTGGAACACTGTTTAAAACGCTAATGTGAAAAATAATCTATTACGTATGACCAGGCTTAGGTTTGTGAAGATTTAATACAACCATAACTTATCAAAATTATGCCACTGGTAGAGAGCCGGAAGGAGACGGCAAACCCAAGGTGCAGACTTACTTAAATACGGGGGCACTGTTTCTTAGTTTTGGCAGCTTCCAGTTGGAATAAGCTAGCAGAAAAATCTAGGAAAAGATGAAACCATCTGATGAGTGAGCAAACAAATAAATAGGGTGAGCCAAGCGAGGTTACGGCTCGGATTTTGGAGCCAAGAACTTAAAATATTTGCTATGTAAATCATACAACAAACATCACGTAAAATATGAAAAAGACTCTTCAAAATTCAAAAAATTGTATCCTTTTAACAAGTGAAAGCTTTGACATTAACAGGGCATATTATAGCACTGCATTGAGAACTACCAATTAAAAGTGATAGTTGTAGGTAACTGGTAGTCTGAAGTCACATATTTGAAAGTGTTTTCATATAAATTAATAAAAAAGAGTTTTGGTAAATAACATATTTGCGGAAGATCAAACAATTTAAGCAGGAAGTTGTGATATACCCAGGTTTTCTGGGTTCCCTTTCTACAAATAAGCCAGTAAATTAATATTTATTTGTCTTCCCTTATTTTAATGATTTGCATTTACCTCTGCATTTTCTGCAGTTTTTGAAAAGTAGTGCGAACTCAAACCAAAGGTACAGCTGGGATTTATTCAGGTTTTCTGGTTTCACTTTGTACAAATAAGCCAGTAAATTGATATTTATATGTCTTCCCTTAGTTTAACGATTTGCATTTGCCTCTGCATTTTCTGTAGTTTTGGAAATGTAGAGCGAACTCAAGCCAAAGGTAATGGAGCGCGTTACATGAGCACCAGTTACATTAGACAAGGTTGCATGCATTGTTTATAGGCACTGGGAAGCTCACGTGATTTTCCCACAATCCAAGGATGTTGAGCAGACGCCGAGACTCGAATCTGGTTCCACAGTTTGCAGCTGCGGCCCTAACGCCGCAACAGAGGTAGAGGGAGAAAGGCAGGCAGAAGCCACACAAAAGTTTGGCCTAGTTATAGGCTTGCAGTTCCAAGAGGACCTTGAGCGGAGCCAGAGGAAGGCCCTGGCTCGAGCTTTCAGTGGCTCACCTACCTCTATTTCTAATCATGGGTAAATAGACTGTTAACAACTGGCAACTCCAGAAATCAATGACGTACTTCATTCAAATTCCTTAATGCCAAAATGTTTTAGAAAATACTCTGAACAAGCATTTTAAAGACTCATCAATCTTTTCATTGCACAGTATTCTGTTCACGGTCTATAACCGTGAGCGCTGTGGACGGCACTCTACAACTACCACTTAAATCTTCCATAAAGATACAGAATTTCATGCACACCTGAGTAATTGTCGTCTTGCACTCCATCTAATGATGTGCTTGGTTTCACAGCCCACCTGTCGCAGCCATGAAGCTATGCAGTGATTTGTTTTTTACACAGGAACTTCGCCATATATCCATCTTTATACGCACATATATATTTAGTGATTTATGCATAGGTCCCGCGTCCCGAGCTTGCATGATGTGAGATGTTATTGTGAACATGCCAAAGCATCAGAACAACTCCCGCCCTATTTTTCTGCGTGCACTTCTTGATAAGTGGCAGAGCTTCCCACTTATCAGTCACTCAAAGTGACTCTGGCTGTCAGATGTGTACAAAGCGCAATCAGTTTAGAAGCAGAGACACCAGCACTTTTCCCTTCAGCGAGAAGCAAACACGTTTTGACTGCTACTCATTCAATTTTAAAGCATCTTCAATTACCCGAGGTTGAAGTCCTAGAGGAAAAATAAAAAAATCACAACAGCCTTGCGCAGTTAAACTTTAGTATTCTCCTCGAACTTTTCCCAGTGCGTGAGTTTTATTCTTCTAAAGACATATGCATGCACTGGGAGGTGAAGCTTGGGGCTCCAAGTGCCCATACTTTGACCTACTAGCAAGTGCCAAAGAAGGAAGGTGAGGGCTGAGAATTCCCTGTGGTGGTGGGGTTTTTCAGGATTAGATGTTCGCCCTGTTCACCCTAAGGATACCGTGGCCCAACCCTACAACAAGGATGCTACGAAATATGATCACTCTACGACTTGAATCAGTAGGGGGTTGTGTTTATCATGGATACTTAGGTAAATCCAATATTAGCTGAGGCCTAGAGAGCCTGCAGGCGCTTGTTGATGACATCACAAGAGTAAAATATATGGCATGAAATGCTTATTTGGGTGTTTATCTGACTTTTGGATGACTTTGAGCACTGAACGTTTACAGAAGCGCCAGGCAAAGAAAGCCTTGCCATAAAATCTTAGTAATAGTATTTGTGCAAATCCATGCTCTGGAACAATTCTGAGCATCTTACACCCAGCATAGAAAACCTGTAATTCATCCTATCAAAAATGTGCTATTAAAGAAAGAAAACGTAGGAAGATGAAAAGGTGATAGGAAATCAACAAAAAATGTGAACAAACCATAAAGGTAGAGCTGACACTCAAGATGCAACAAAAGTAAATACCACATGGGTGAGGGCATGCTCCTGGCCAGACTAAACTATGGGTCTACGAATACAGACCCACTGGACATAAGTATGAGCTCCATTACACTTGCGGAGTGCAAACTTCGCACTTGTAAACATAAGCAGCAGTGCCAAGCAGAAACACCTCACCAGTAATGGACAATTATGAGTTAATCCACACAGAATGGGAATAACCATGATAACCCATTTCTGTTGGGTCAAATTACACAAATAATTCCCCATTCTATGCGGATTAATGCTCCCACTTACTCTGAGCAGACAGTATATGTGCAGAGAGGGAAAATATGTTTGAGGGTGAGATCTGGCTGTGGTCTTGCAGAGGGGGGTAGACGAACTGCATGCTTACTTATGTTTTAGGAGATGGTTGGGCAGGAGCCATACCCCCTCCTATGCCATGGAGTATTCTACAGCCCCTGTCAAATCTGCACGATTTTACCTCCCAGAACTTCTAGCAAGTAAAATCGGGTCAAGTATTCCTGGATCCTGAAAATTCTGGTGTGGGAAACCTGGACCTTTTGCAATCAAGCAGGGCACCATCCCCTTTGGGAATACACTTTGCTCGACTCGTAATCTAGGCCATTGTCACGCCAGTGGTTTGGAATGGCTACCATATGTACTTGATTTTAGTTTTGCTAAAATATCACATTTTTCACATTTAAAGTCCAGTAAGTGGAACCCAGCAAGTATGGACGACATTTTCCAAGTTAAATTCGGTACATGTAAAATGTCTGCAGACCCACTGACTTCAATATCTTGCTCTTTGAAGAGGGCAACTTAACTGAGTAAGTCACACATTACTAGATATTTTACCCTTCAATTCTTCAATACAGCGAGAACACCATACTAATACATCCACCACAAACCAGATCATCTATAGTCCAGTGGGACAAGCTCAGTTTCATGTTCAGTTTCACAGTCCGGGCAGTTCACAATGTTAGATGGCCAAATCAATGGCAAATGTGAATTGTAAAAATACCAATTGTATGACTTTCATAACTTTACCAGTGGCATTTAGGTGAAGAGCCTCGGTCAGCACTGTTTTCTTTAGCATTTCCAACTATAATGTGCTGAGAAGTCCCACTGAGACTCCTTCATTATATTACCCAAAGTATTTGACACATATCGTGGTACCAAACTTGTTCCAACTCTATGTGCTTCTGCACCACTATTATGCAAAAGAACTTTTGGAAAATCAAGGGAAGGATATGAAAAGGGGGGTAGTGCATTATTTACTTAATTACTTCAACAATCAATTGTGACGTTATTATACACATTTATGCCATTCCCATATAAAGATCAGTCCTATTCGTCCCTCTCTAATCTATTTCGTTTAATAACAAAAATATGTTACATAAAGACATTAATATTTGACGATAAACGAAAGGGGACGATGCTAGTGGTATACATGTGCGTTTACACCAGAATGGGATTGAAATCACACAGGGATTTGCAAGCGTGTAAGGGTGACAGCGTCAGCATAAGTGATGGCATATTGGATTGCCAATGTTTGGGCAATTTTCGATGCATTATGTTGTACCGTATGAACAATGGAAACATGATTTGAAAAGACAAAACTGACTAAAGAAGCAAATGTATTTTAGAACTAGAGGAGCTGAATACCATACACGCATGACAACTTCTAAAAATATTTCTCTGTGTGAGGAGGGGTCGAGGCTTTGTGCCAAGCACAGCCAGGGCCCCTCCCTCACCACAAAAGAGCGTCCATATGTGCGCTTGAAACGCACTGTACAGTGGTTTCCAGTTCACCATGCAATGGCAGCTCTTCACAGGGAGACTGTTTGAAGGGAGCCAATTTTGTGTGACAAATGGTGGTGCCAAGTGAGTTGGAATGTCTGGCAATATAATCCTTTGATGTACATAGGCCTTTTCGTTTTGGGAATGTTGGCAGGCAGTTACAAATACAGGTAGTGAAGTCTGGAAGTGATAGGACCACTTAAACCAGGTTTTTAATGGCAACTACATTTCACTAGCTTGATATAATTTGTCGTGAAACGTTGGCGTGCAGCGGAATGGGCTCTCTTGGGTGGGCCCTAGTCTGACAGCAGAGCAGCACAAGGGATCTCTGAGAAACAATTGTTCAGTCGACAACTTTCAGTTGTTTTGGAAACCGTTGGAAAGTCATGGGAAAGGTTGCTGTGAAAGTTTCTTGGGCCTGCCTCAGTGAATCCTGTATGGCCCTGTTTACAATTCGCAAGAAAACAGCTGCTCTCGGCACATCAGGAGCCGGTACAAAATGTCCCTCTTCTACGAGCCCACTGGGCGAAGCTCTGCAACTTGCAGATGGACTGTCCCCCGTGAAGACGTATTCACACGATTAACACATTGGCTTAATGGACCGAACCAGTTCCAGACTCGATTCACAGGTCTTTTTTGAGCAAGGGACTCGTTGCCATCTTTCCTTAAATCATAAATAAGACAGTTAAACAGCACTAGGTGGATTTCTACTTTTCACTCTATAAAGTTTGAAGAACTGAGGAAGGAGCAAGGCTACCACTTATTTTGTTGTTTATGATTTTCCTTGGATCAGGGCAGCGAGGCATGTAACATTTTTGATAAAATATTATATTATTCACGTGGTGTGTTCATAAGCGTTTTAAAATAGCTCCAGGACTCGCGTTCAATTTGGGAATGATTACAAAGGAAATATTAGGAGTCATAAAAATATGATTTCAAGGAAGGATACGTGAGGGTGTCGCAAATAAGAGCGACTCTGAATTGTCTTCAAACAATGCATAACGTTTTTGTCTTTTCTAGTATTCTAGTAGCTTAAAGCTCCTTATTTATCCTGCGCCGCTACGCTGTGAGACTAGAAATTGTCCGTGTTTGGCTGGGCCTGTGCATTGTTACACACGGGTGTGGCCAGGCCCCCTCACTCACTCATTAGACCATCAAACTAGGTTCACATTTTCAAGGAGAAAGTCAGAGATAGGCGCAAAACCGCGGCATCTCTCGTGACTCCTGCGCGGCCAACAACTGCGTCACTCGGAGCGCGCGCCTGTGCGCCGGGCTGCAGCGAAGTGACTCCTGGTTGATGCGCTCAGAGAAAGGGGCCATACATCAGCCACGTACTTGTTCTACGGATATTTATGGTGTTTCCGTTTTGCATCTGAAGGGCTTTCTTTTGGCACGAACAATTTATCGAGAATCACTGCTGCTTTAACTAGTTTAAATTGATGCGGTTTAAGTAAACTTGGCTTCTTGGGAAAGACAGACCCCGTTCATTGAAACATAATTATTCACTTGCAATTTTGCGCTCACGTCAGACTGCAAAGTGAACTGGGAATAAACACCGACTCGTCAATAAACCTGTGGCCATTTGTTTAATAATGGGGGTCTGTCTGAGAGGTCTGCTAGGCTGGAAAGGGCAGAGCGTCAACCTGAAACAACAAACCCTTGATGCTTTCTTTTGCTGCACTCGCATTCTTCCTTCCACGCAAACTTTACCTACAGTAAAACCAACATAACACCAGGGCACTGTGCAAGCACAGCAGGCTGAAAGGAGCATTGTCTCAAACGGTTTCGTCACGAACACGCTACTTCTCCTTCCCACCCCACTCCATGCCGCCATTTTCCACATTACCCGCTTGTGTACGGCGGCCGGGAGGGCAGACAGGCTCGATGGGCGCTCAGAGCAAATCCACAATTTACTGCAGCATCTCTGCTTTGGATATCGTCCTTCTGCACTAAACCCTATTAGATGTTTAATAAGCCAGCTACATTACTCACTGGGCAGTTAAAAACTAATGTGAAACGCCTGCCTGTCGGGGATGGAATTTATTAATCAATAGGCGGAGATAGCTGCTTGTACACATTGACACCAGGCCACCTAAGCTTGTGACAGCTTATGTGACATTACCCATGTGCTGTGTTCTATTTCTTTCCTGAATTTACATTTCCTGTTTTAGACTGGAGATGATTTGTGGGGCACTAAGAATGGTTATGGATATTTATAGAAGCTGTCACTACAAGTCCCTTAAAAAAAATATCGATGCCTCTCTGGGATTGAAAGAATATCACAATAATGGCACCGTCAAAGTTAGGGCATTTAGCAATGAGGTTGCTGAAGGAAAGATTTGCTCAAGTTCTAAGGCAGGTGGAAATGAAAGCATAGGACACACCCCGGAATCTATGTTATGCAGTACGGGATGGTTGAAACAAAAGGGAATCAGTTCAAATATTCCACCATATTTTCAAATCAGTTTAAAACACATTAATTTACACAGACGTTGCCCCAGTTCATTCTGCCATATGGAAAACGTGCCAAGTTTTTCAACAATACACTGCTCTGTAGGGTGGATTTCACGCCTTTTACTTAAGTGCAAACCTTTAAAGATGGCAGGGTAGCTTTGCAAGCTATTTTCTGGTCCAAAAGGCACATTGTACAATTAGTTATCCTGATGCAATTTCCTTTAAAGAATTAGCAGGACAGTGTATTGACTGGATGTAATAAATAACGTGATTTTCAATGTGCTAATTGCATTATTTTACCCTGCAACTTAAAAAGAATTCTGCCCTACTAACAAGTAGAAAAAAAATGCACATCGTATTCCTGAAAACCTGGTATTTGCCTGCATGTTGAACGTTGTGGACTAATGACGGTGCAGATACTAAAACCTTAAAAAGGCTCACAATGAGTAACAAACTAAAAACTCACAAGGGCTAGTTAGTGTCCCTTTAAAGAAAGTAACCGTTGATGCTGAGGACTTAAGTTGAGGATAGAATGCATGACGTATTTGAATGTCAGAGAGCCCCTTAAAGTTACAGTCTAGATCTTAGGGTAGCCATGGGTCTTCAATGCTTAGACTTATTAAGATGGCTAGCCTGAAATGGCGTAGCAAAATGTGTTTGAACCCAAAGCTTTCTACTGTGGTAAAGAAAAAACTATGGGTGGGCAGTGAACTCTGCTTGCGGAGTTTTTCCAACTCCGTGCCCCACTTACAGTGAGGAGTCCTCCATGGCAGAGTTTTTTCCTCATTCACAATCACCAACATTAAGTTGGCGAGCGCAAGTGAGGAAAATCTTGCTCCAGACCACCTTCTAGCGGGATTTCTCAACGCAGGCAGTCGAGGATGGTCGCTACCACTTGTGTTGAGAAACCTTCTGTTCCACTTGAGGAAACTGCTGCTCAAGTAGAAAGTATACTTGAGTGGCAGAAAAGAAGCAGTGCCCTCTTGCACTGCATGTGGTGCTGCTTGCACTGATATCTCAGTGCAAAACAAACACCTGGCGCTAAAAATCAGTGTGAATGGTGCTACCTCATGCACCCTGCTGCTTGCAGAACTCCGCATATAGTGGCTGAGTTTTTGGGTCACTTAGTGGAGTTCCGCATAGAGGAACTCCCAGAACTCCACCAGGCCTAAAGAAACCCTCAGCCTCATAACCACCAGTTTCACACTGGAGAGCCAAGCTCCTGAACACACACCTCTGGCTAGAGGAATACCATCCTGGCAAGACTTCCAAGGGCTATATAGCTCTTAGTTAGATACTCAGAATAAGGCTGCCAGGCTGGCTTCCAGAACAAGTTGCCTATCCCCATCAAATTTCTCTCCTCCTTTTTCCACCAAGAGATCTTCCTGCCGACCAGACAATGTCATCTAACTTCTCCAATAGCCCAGTGGGCTTGGCGCTGCAATTTCTTACCACTGCTGTGAGTGACCAAAAAACCCAGAGTTCTGCACAGCTGCACCAAAGCTCCAGATCTCTCATCCACCCTCACACAGAGGAACGCCCAACTTCCTAACACCGAGAAGTACTGAAAGAGAAAACCTCCTCTTGCACTCTAAACTGACTCCAATCAAATAAAGCAGTAAGTAGCGGCTTGGCTCACCCACAACCGGAATCGCACAGTGCAGATACTCGATAAATCATAATGCCAAGTGTTAGCTTTCTGCTTACACAAAATAAAGTTCTTTTGAACCTCACATTCTCTGTACCCTGGGTAGCAGCTGATGCTCATTGCATCAACGTAGAGTATTGTTTTTCCATAACCGCCCTGGTATAGTCAAACACTTAGTCAAATAATGAACTATTGCAGGGGATCAGGGCCCCAGTATAGCAAAACTAAACACACTGCTCAATGTTTAAAAACAATGGAGTGGGTGGGCCTCTGTAATTAATTATGAGTCATATCCAGCCAAATGGAGCAGGGCAACTAGAGAAGGGAGTACTATTTATACAATAGAAAAATGCTTCACATACGTCAAGCAGAAATGCATCTGAACTCTGGTTGAACCCCTGCTGCGGATCTTTGTTCCACTGGGTCCCGTGGCACTCGAATGTATGTGCATTTAGATGATGATCACACTGCATTGTTCCTGCTTCGGGAAGAGACTGTGAGTTCCCTTTTGAAATGCACCAATGGCTCTTTGGATTTACAAAGAGGAGCATATGTCATACGTGACAGAAAGTGCGTGGCTTATTATAGCCGTGGACATGGGGCACGCACTCTTAGATATTACTTTATTTGTAACCCCACTGACGTGTCGAAAATATTCAAAAGTCTGCAGAGTGTTTCCAATTCCCTCCACCCTTGCAAAATTGAAATGAACGTTTATTCGTATGCTGCCAGTTCATTTAGTTTGCCTCTGGCCACTTCTGCGTCTTCCTATTCTGATGGATGTCACAAAGCCGTGTCATCCTCATTATATGTCCTTTGTTAAAACAAGTACAAATATGACATAGCTTCATTATAATTATTAAAACATAGCCAATAATTCTAAGTATAAGTTCACACAGAAGGAGGGGGAGCAACAACAACTTCTTTACACTGAGGACTAATTAAACAATATTGTGAATTGAGCAATATTATACATCCCTCCATGCATTTGCTGTCTCTGAGAAATGCCCCAACAGCAAAAGAAACTGTAGAGAACAGTCTTCGCCTATTTATAACTTAGCAGCAAACACATTAAAGCGGAAATGGATGGACAAGCAACCAACTTCCTGGCTGACTGTACCTCCCCTAAGTGGCACTGTCTGGACCTCTACCATCTTAGGTAAAAATACAAAGCTACACTACGATGAGACCAAAAGTACCTTTTGGAAAGGGCATCAGCTATTTCAACCTTCGTACGGCCAGCGTACAACGCATAACTATTTCACTATCTGTTTCACTGCACTGGCAGTATCGGTGGGAGGTCCACACACTAACTGGCTGGACCTTTGGTGGCAGAATATCAAGCTCAAATCTTAACACAAGTGAGAAAGATACTGCTAATTCCACAGGAGCAAGTTAGACTTTTCCACCCCGCATTTTTTTAACATAGTGTTATCTGACTGCTTAAAACATTTATTAGTGGAAATCTCCCTCCATCAGGATTAACATAAACAGAAAAGGGTTGATACGGTTAGCAATACGTTCCAACTCTCAAATTATTAAATTTTTCTTATATACTCTGGCCAGGTTATTTTCTTCCAAGCTTCCTTTCCCCATACATTGCTATAAGGTAGTGAAACAACAGCTCCTAATGGACTGGTCTAGGTCCCAGCCCAAAACAACAGTGTGGCACGCTTCACCATACATATGACCAAGATCAAACGTTTATCCAGACAGTTTATAGCAGTGCTTGTTGAAAATGGAAGAAAGAGCAGCGGCTTTAGGTATTTCATTTTCATTAACTGAAGCCTGTAGCATGGAGAGGTGAGGTGGTGATAGTTCTAAGTTTGGGCACAACTGCCTTGTCATCTGAATTGGCTTTGTGAGAGGACCCTGTACTGTCTCTGACCCTTGTTGTAAGTGTTGCACACACAGGACCAAAATTAAACTGACCAGCGAAACATCTGGTGCCAAATCCACCAACAACATCCTCAATGTGGAGGCTCCCTTAAGCATCTAAAGAGCATAAAACGGTTCTGTGTCCTGACAGATACCCATTTGAATGCAATTAAAATCGTATTAACGGTGTGCTCAGAATTTCCCAAAAACTCCATAAATCCATCTTGAAATTCCAATTAAATCTTTTTTTCTTTTACTCACTCTTAGTCTATTGAAACCAGATTCTCTTCATACAGCCCCAATCACGCTGTCAGCAGCAAAACGACTCTAATTAGGGGTGAATCCTGTTCTCCTACAACAAACAGCAGCAAAGCCAAAAGGTCTGACTTGCATTTTTAATCCTAACTAAAATATTTCAAGTGGCCTGTGGCAGATGAAATGCATTTATGAGATAAATAACTTAATATGTGATAATTCCATGTACTTTTAAGATGTAAAAGATTCCCACATGGATTGCAATAAAAGCATTCCTTGGGATAACTTAACAACCAATAGCAGGAGTAGAGAGGTAAATACTCCCCTGGAATGAACCACCTCCCACTCCTAAGTATATGTCAAAGAACTGGTAACAATATGTCATGCTCTGCCATCAAGCCAGATCTAAAAATTATAAATGTCCAGTTGTACCCGGACCTAATTATCAACAGCAACAGTATCAGATTTTACAACTGCAGTACAAGCTAAACTCGTGAATTTTCCCCACCACTCAATCAGTCTTAAATCATTGTTATGTAGATAATATGTGGGAGCCTTCTTCCGCTTTATCCTGGGAGGCCCAAAAGATGCAGAGACAAAGCTAGACCGATTCCAGAGAGTTGGTCCACCGAAACCAGTGAAAGGCCCCCCTGCAGACATCTCAGCATGTGTCCATGATTTTCAGGTAAAAGAAGCTATCCTGCGCCAAGCCCATGAGCTACACCAGCCAGTTCAGGGGCATTCACCGTTGTTATACCAACACCTAGTGACCATCACACTCCAGAAGAGACGTGACTTCCGTCCAGTCACAGCGCATTTAAGGAATGCTGGGGTCCCCTACTCCTGGGACCACTCCTTTCCGGATCATCTTCTGCCTTGAAGACAACATCTATCAGCTCAGATTCCGCAAGGAAGCTTGCAGAGTGCTTGGTATTGAGGACCCTCTCCAGGAGAACAAACAAATCGCCCCCAGAACCAGAAGGCGCAACAACAACGGTGCTGGTGGAGGCCGCACCAGCCCTCTGCAACTATGCGCCTTGACCCAGAGACTATGGCCTTGGGACAAAAGTCTGTATCCGCCATGCTGCCTGGGGACACCGACAAGCCTGATGCCCCCTGATGCCGGGGGTACTTCATGTCACTACTTTGCTGGCTGGTGGGTGGGGCTGAAAGAAGTGGGAATGGGGATCCCTCTGTCTTAACTTGATCCTTCTAGCTATCCATGGATGGCATCCCGAGGTTCCCAGTCCTCATCATTCTGGGTCTACTGAATCCTCTGACTTACCCACTGCACTCTAATGGAGATAAACAAATGGCCCTGGCCCTGGGTGCAGCACAAAGGTTACACTCTCACTCTGGGGTACAGACAAAGCCATACCTCCCGGTTACAAAGGTTATGGTTCATCTTGGGTATGGAGAAGCTGTCTCTAGCTAGAGAACCTGACTGTACTTGCTATGGGAATTTGTGGGCACCCTTCATTCATCTCCATTTGTCTGAGTTCCGGGAGTTAACTTGCTCGGCCTATTTGCAACGACTTCGCTTGATCCCAGATCCGATCTCGATGGAGCCCTTGTTTACCTCTGGGGGACCCAGGTCTTGTACATCCACAACCTGACTTAGTATTCTGCCAATGTTATTGACCACACAGCTACTAATTGAAAGAAGAATTGGGGGGGGGGGGGGTCAGGGGAAAAGGGGATTTTCGATTTACCTGTTGTCATCTGATTTACCTGTTGTTTTAATTTACCTGCCTAACCTACATTGCTAGCCCTGGGGTTGTAGGCGAAAGCTGTGTACATGAGTGTACCTGTCTTGTGCTCTCAAATGCAGCTGGCCCATGAAGTTGTAGGCGATATGCACCTTAATGCTAGTGATGGCGTTAATAATAAACATAATTGTTCCATAAATAGACTGGGTGAGAATCTGAATATTCTAAAAAGAGTGCATGCTTAATTTCTAAACAATGCAATATGTTTTTATTGAAGCATTTCGCTTCACTCTGCTCTTCTCTTCCTTCTCCCACCACTGGTCCGTTGATCGGTCTGTGCATTTAGCTACCTATTCCTACTGAGCAATCACCCGTCTCATTTAACGCCTGTCTACCTATCTCTCTATCTATGCCTATCTGTGATTTTAGCCTGTATTTATCCATGCATCTATCCACACATCTATCTCTTTTTTCCTCTCTCTCTCTGCTCCTCTCTTTTACTTTTATTTTTACTTTCCTAATGCCTGTACTGAATGCTTCAGTGTTTCATAGCAGGTTCTATTTAGAGGCTTCTTTAGGTCCCAGGTAAACCAAAACATGCACAAAAGAATTTTCAAACTTAAATATGAATAAAAGTAATTCTCTATCCACAGTCCAGTGTCACATTCGTGTGGTGAAAACTACAGCGCGGGGAATGATACGAGAGAGTAAATGGGAGGAAGCTCTCGCTGACCTGAATCTGTTGCTGAAGAATGTTGATTTTGTGTTGTTGCTGTAAAAGCTGCTGCTGCTGTCTTGCTATCTGTGGAGAAAATGACAATTGAAACATTAAATTAAAGTAATCTATGTGAACAAAACTGACACATTTCACTTCCCACAAAGTACACAGACTGAATTTAGGGGACCATCATTCATCACAAGGAAGCAAAATGATTAATCTTTCATCTCAGAGCAATCAATGCCAGGAAAAAATGAACATCAAGTTTGCTATTTAAATTTTGATCTGGTAGCAGGACATCATTGCCAGTGCAAGCTACATTCCCCTAGCCAACAGTTTTGCAGTGGTTTTTGTACCATTAGTAAGAGCAATCTCGTAATACTTTTTATACATATGGTTTTCAATCATGATTCATTGGCTCATAGACACTACTTTTATATTATTGTACTTACGTATAGGGGGTTTCTCCCATCTATTTTCATCTATTGGCCTGCTACTGTGTAATTTACATGTTTCTTCCACCTACTATTCAATATAGCAAGTGCAATAAGTCAGCCCACATCAGCCACTGATTAACTTGTGAGTGACGGCATTCTGACTTTTCACAAGGAGCACCAAAGTAGTTCCCGACCAAATATTTTTGATTGTAGCCAATGATTTGTTTGGCTTTATGGGGACTAGACAGATTTTCCAAAAGTACATTTTTTCAAAAACTATGACAAATGGCAGATCCACTCACCATACCAGTGCTTGTTTTAAATGTCCCCAGTTTAGTGAGATACAAGTAATGAGGCATACAGAGATGAAATGATTTTCTTGAGATCATTTTTGATTGTATAAGGATGGAGACACATAAAGTCTTTTGGTCCAAAGATACCAATGTAGCAGTTGCCAGACAACACACTGGCATTTGTTCATTGGAATCAGGCTTTCCTCCCTTCTTACTTCCTGAAGATGAGGTATACTAATGTCCTCCTACCCGATTGAAGTTCAAAGTAGAGAACCTGTTTGATGTGTTCACAAAACAATATTCAGCAGGGAAGAAAGGAGCTTTTCACAGTATCATTGTCTGAAACTTTAGATTCTTGTGTATCATCCTTGATCCATTTGGTCAAATTTGAGCCCAACACTGTATAGTTTTTTGTCTCTCCTTATATGAAGGCATTAACATCAGCACACCAATGGAGATCCCTCAGTGAGAAGTTTAGAGTACGTTTATTTCTTTCCTCATTTATTCCTAATTATGTTTTACAGAATTTCCAACTGCTTATCCATCACTCAATTTACGGCTCAATTGCCACATATTATACGATTAGTAATCCTGTGCACCTCGATGTAACTATTTGCAGGGAATTATCAATAATGCTGTGATGATACAAACCTCATTCAATTAGCAGATTAGAATGAGGTTTGTATCATCACAAAATTATTGATAATTTCCTGTGAAGTGCACAGGATTACTATTCATAATATGCTGCAAATGAGCAAGAGTAAACGAAGCACTGGAAAAGCCAACATATCTAGGTTAACTTTAGTGTGAGGCACATGGGAGAGAACCAGTAGGATGTGACAAAGAGAGCTATCATTGTAAAGTAGTCACTCATACACAGCAATGTAAGCACTTGAGTGGAGGCAGAAGGTTACTGTTCACCATCCAACAGCATTAAATTCACATGGTTGGGCCAAAACACAATTGCTAAAGTCTCGAGCCAGTGGCTGAAAGAGGCTAGTCTAACAAAGCCAATGGCTGAATGTGGCACCAAAGGCCAATCGATGTACATAGTTACAATAAGCCTTTTGAAGGCTACACTGCCATTTTACCGACCTACAAATATACCTTAGTAGCAAAGGAGAGTGCTCAGAAAATGTGGGCACATATCTGTGTGTGCAACATTACATGTACTGTGTACCTGAAAGATGTACTAAATTTGTCTGATGCGTATGTGATATGAAAGTGAGGTGTACACTACGTCAGTCACAGGCCCTGCTGTGTCTCCTATGTAACATCCACAATTTGCATAATTTAAAGACCGCATATACAGAGATGTATTCCACTGACTCAAAAATAATAGTCGCATAGTCTAAATGTATAATGAAAACCAACAGTGCCAGCGACCCATCTGGCATACTATGGCAAACACGGACTTCAAAATTTTACTTTGGGGTCGGTTCATAAAGACTGACACCAAGTGGAGCCTCGGACCCATTTTTACAGAAACCATCAAAGCATTTAAATATCACACAAATGCTGGAGATGCTTTATATTGCCTTTTGTGGGTTTAAGGATTCCCATTTGTTAGAAATGCTTTATGTACCATGTCCTACCTACCTCTGTGCCATGAATGTCACATACACAGCTTTATTGAAATACCACCTTTGTGGAGCTTTTATTTTGTATGCGCATGGCTTACCACATACATAGGTGGTTTGTTTTTCTACCAGTTTCATTTGCATTTACAGGAATTCCAAAAAGTGTTCTATACGCTGTATCTCAAGCTAAAATAGCAACATTTTAAGGTCAAGCCTACCACATAGTACAAAGACCTATTGTCAGTTTACCAAGAACTTACAGTGGGCTTAACGCTGACCCATTGCTTATTTTTTACTGCCTTAATTTTTACTCTCATTTGCTTGCTTCTTATTCATTGGCTTGCTGTGCCCGTCTTGTGTCCTTCCACTATTCACTTTTAGGTATATTTAGGTATATTTCAGAACAACCTTTTTTGCTTTAGCACTTTGCCAATACGAGTTTCTTTGCCCTCACACTAACACTCCATGTAAACATATGGCAAATGCTATGTAATTGTTTCCATTTTGCTGCCTTTCACTTCTAGACACTCATGGTATACGAAACCCACAGGTTTGGATGTAAAAACTACGTGCAGAAGGAATGCCCAACTTGCAAGCTTTCAGCGTAGCCTACCAAATCAGGATCGTATTCCAAGACTTAAATAATGGATCCTTTCACATATTTTGTTTGTTTCTGTTGCTCCTTTTGGGGGGGGGAAGGGGGGAGTGATCAATAGGGAACACTGACTTCTAAAAATCCTCATCCAAAGAAGAATGCCCATGGTTATCTCTCTAGCCAGAAGATTGACTCAGACCACTGGGCCACAGCAAAGGCAAAAATAAACACTAACTGCTCACCTGGTCCTGCTGCTGCTTGGTCAGCTCCATTTGCTGGCGTTGCTTCTCGATTTGAGAAGCTGCCAGCTTTTTCTGCTCATCATGGGCCGCCAAGAGCTGCTCCCGTAAACTGGTCAACTGGTTAATCATGCCCATGAGCTGCCTCTCCTTCTCAGCGAGGCTTTCCGGAGTCCCTGTGTGGAAGGACAAGAAAGGTGTTAGACAAAGCACAGTTACAGACACCAGCCAAGTACCATCTCCATCAAATTCTACATGCATCTATGAGCCTAGCGTGCTCTGTATCTGCCCATCATTTGCCGTCCAGCATCAACAGCAAGTTCAGAATGAGACCAGTTAATAATACATGTGGAGCCTGGAGGGAACCCATTATTTTGTTTAGACTAGACACGTTCTGTTTTGTTGTGAAAGTCCTTAATAAAATGTATTAGCTGGTCAGCTAGTCGTGCTACATAGGGTCATTACATCAGCCAGCACTCACACTGATATTTCTGCATGAATTCTTACAACCATTGCCATGCCGCTACATTTTCTTCTTGTACATTTACTGCATGCAAATGTTATCGAATAGACTGCTGTCTATGGTGAAAATGTGAGTTTTACTGAAATCCGCAGAGTGACTTATTTTGATTAGGTAGCACGGAAAGAGGACTTCAAACACCTTCAGATAAAAACATAGGATGTTCACTCAACAATGTCTTCTTCAAAGTCTACATCAGTCTATTATCTGAATACTACTGTTCCATCCTGGAAGGGTTATGTAGTCTACTCGTGGCTCTGATACACAAATTTAAGTATTGAAATTAAAACAAAAAGAGCTGGCTTAACTTGCAAAAAGAACAGGCTTGTTTACTCATTTGTATCCAAAGTGCATTTACTAAATGCAATTATTGTCAGTAAATGGCCATGCAATCCATGTTATGGTCTTCTGAGTCTTAAGAAGCTGGGCAGTTCTGGATTGGACAAGTACCCAGTGCTTCAACCCACTGAGCCGTTTCTCTGACATTAACCAGGCAGGTCCAGGACAAAAATCAAAACTAGTCCTTATTCTGCCATCGAAGAACGACCTTTCACTGCCTACTGTGATGTGTGGGCTTTCGCAGCACTGCGAGAGGGTGTTGGATACAGTTATGTTCGCTCATGCAACTAAACTAGTGTATCTTATTGGACTAATAATCTATGCTATTGAGGAAAATCGATACAACATGGTTGAAGCACACTAATAAAGCATCACCATAGCGACATGTTTCTTTTTTAGTTTAATAATCGCAGTATTACAATAAACACATTAGCGAACGTACAGGATCATTCATGCTTACAATTAATACAATTTAACACCTTATGGACACCACCAGATATTCGTACAACAACCTAGTTTCTAGAATGGTAAATTGCATTGGTCAGAGTATGCTTGATAAACCCATTCACCATGTTAACATTGAAAACTTTAGGCCCCCTCAGCGGTCAAGGTCGGTCCACAGGTACAATCGGGTTCATAGAACGCGAACAAAAACTGCTGAAGATTATACTCCTATCTTTCACTCTTTTGTCATAAATTATCTTATAAACCCAACATTTAAAATGTTAGAAACAATGCAGGTGTAGTTGGGTGAAATGCGAGGAAAGGAGCTTTCACAGCATGCTCGTTAACTCGTCTCTGTCTTCCACAGAACCGACTGATCTGGACAATGGAAGCTCATGGGATGAGCCTGTAACTACATACATGTCCATTCTGATTCCACTGCATGTCTTGGCTTCTTTCTAGCACACAGGACACAGAGCATGTTTTCTGGCTGGGCAGTCTGAAGTCTGCCGTTTGCAAAAAAGGACTTTTTTGAAATGTTTAATGCAACTTTGAAGAAGATGCAAACAGCCTCTTGGAGATGTATCCAATGCAGGTAGTACAAGCGTAAGGACTATATGAAAGTGACGTACGCCATCCCACTGTACAACAGATGCTGCCCCCTAACCTATTGGGAGGCCACGACATACAAGGCATTTTTGAAGTGCATACAACATCTCATTGATTCAGGCTTATTACTATAATTAACATGCAATGAGAGGATATGAGTTACATGGGTAGTTAAGCAATGCCACAATCAGTTGAGAATCGGGGCACGGAAATTTTAAATCACTGGTTAATGGCTGTTAAGAGATAAAGCACCCCTAAAGAAAAATTGCATAAACACTATTTACGTTATATGGTCTTATTCCTACCAGACTGAAAGAGAAATGCCTGAACCACTTTTGGCTTTGCATCTGTCTTTCTCATCCCTATCTAAGAGCTGCATGTAAAGTCTTTAT
Organism: Pleurodeles waltl; assembly: GCF_031143425.1. Classification (NCBI taxonomy): domain Eukaryota; kingdom Metazoa; phylum Chordata; class Amphibia; order Caudata; family Salamandridae; genus Pleurodeles; species Pleurodeles waltl. The sequence continues at coordinate 381,407,421 of NC_090442.1, forward strand.
CAGAGTTATGATTAGGATCGGGATCATGTTGCTGAATTCCTACTTTGGACCCAGGCAGAGTTTGACTTATTTTTTTTTGTCATAGTGGCAGCTTATGTTGATGATTCAAAATCGTGTGGAAGAATGGAAGAGTTCCTATCACCCCAGTCACAATAAATGCCACTCACAACCACTGCCTCTGCATGATACATTCACCCACCAACAAAGGATTGTATTTACAACCACCCAAAACAGCCCTTATGTATCTACAAAGCAGTGTAGGTACCCTACCTAGGATTTAATGTCCAAGCCCCACCAGCACAAATTATTGTATTCAAACCCAAAACGCTGCAGCCTTGTCGGTGACAGGAGCCAACATGTGGAAAAGGTATCTTTAAATACGGCAGGAAGCACAACATATTGTGATTTGTGCTCAGCTCAAGACTATTCTTTAATCAAACAACAGTCCGCAATTTATGACCTCTCGCAGCCCATCAAAATTGACCCTTTTTCAATCACCATCTCCTCAACGTCGTGCAGTCTCAGTCACAATAAGCAATGACAAACTCAATAGGCCTGGCTTTGAAGGACCTATACATGTAAACACAGGCATTCACAAATGCTGTGTATATACTTTACATGCACAAATGCAGTTCATCTAATTAAACCAGGCCTATTCGCTTTGCCAATGCTGAGAAAAAAAAGTAGGAAAATGATTGTTTCTATGCACACATTTTCGCATTAGGGTGGCAATGTACTAATCAGAAGAAAAATATGACCTCATTAATTTCAATGGAAGCGCTTCCTCCTAGAAGGGGGAAGATACAACAAGAAGCCAACAGCACGAGATGAAAGAGCAATACTCCTTTAAGTGGAGCCAAAGCCCACCTTACATGCAAATGTTGTTAACAATGTGACTTGAAATCAACTGCCCTGTCAAGTCAGACCCATGAAACACGAAAAGAGACCCTGTTTTAAGGCACAACATCAGGATCTATTGAGGGCCCGGATACTTCACACAAGCGAGAGACGAGACCAAAGGAGCCAGCACCCAAAAAACACAGAGAAGGGAACTTTTCCAAACTAGCTTCAACTCCACTGCAGAGGCCTGGGAGAATGTGGTTAAGTCTAGAAAAACTGTACTGTGATAACACTGCATGCATGTCTTTAAAGAAGCATAGTTACTTCTGGAAACCAGCCAAGAAACATGCAATGTGCGACTGCATTCTTTCTTATTTGACAGAAAGAACAAAAGACATACCAAAAATGTGTATGAAGTTGACAGGTTTCCAAAAATGTCTGCACTAGCTGAAAGAAGAAGAGACACGCCAAACAGGCAACTCAGTTCTACAGGTTTCTTAGGCCCTGGGGTTGGGGTGACTTAGGTTGACAGAATAACATTACAATGGCAGTCAGTCACAGTTTTAACAAGTGATGGCTACGCAAACAGAAACGCATTTTACTCAACCAACAACATACTGCTCAGTGCAGAGTTCAGCACTTGGTCAGGAATGCTCCCCAACTGAATTCTGAATATATATTTGATAAGAAGTGCTAAAAAGCTGTCTTGTGACTCCTGGTGTACCTACTTCGTGCTTGAGGATCCCCCGATGTTAACACAGAGGTTCACTTAAAAGTCTTAAGTAACACAGAGGTTTACCTAAAAGTCTTAAGTAACACAGAGGTTTACTAAAAGTCTTAAGTAACACAGAGGTTTACCTAAAAGTCTTAAGTAACGCAGAGGTTTCCCTAAAAGTCTTAAGTCACAAAGAGTGGGGCAGCCAATTATTAGTAGACTGTCTGTCCTGGTCTTCCAGGCACAGGGCACTGCCCAGAGATTTTTTTCTCGACTTCTGCCACCGCTGCCTCTTGGTGGATGGTCTATTGGCTAGAGGGGGCATTAAGGTCACAGAGAATGAAATTTAAAAAAGAAGCTTGTCAGCTGGGCATGCTGCCTCAACAAGGTCTCATAATGTGCTGTTATACATAGTTTATCATATATATTTTTATTTATTTAATTTGTTTTTGAAGTGCGGCATACTGCCTTGTAGTAGCTCCAGCGTGCACAGGTGTAGGATGGAACGCATAATAATCCTGCAGATAGAAGATGGAGGAAACAGGCTGGTATGGGAAACAAGAGCTGACACGAGCGTACATTAACAATAATGGGGGCAAAGTCTTGACAGGCCCCGTTCGAGCTTGGTAGGGAAGTTAGTACCCTGCCTTGAGCTTCTGGCTGGTCTAGCAGCAGATCGAGTTGCAGGAGTTCAGTATAGAAGACGGTAAAGCATAAGCCTGTTTTATCACCTCCATTTCAGAAAGTGAGATTCATTCCGCAGCTGTTAAAAAAGGACCTTGTATATGGAGGGACATCGACCCCAATTTCTTGCACAGTGGCGGCTGAATGGTCAGTTCATACAGGTTGGCAGACTTTAGACTTCCAGTCAGGAGACACAAGACAAACAGTTTTTGAAACTGGACCGGAAGATAATGGAGGAGTTTTAATGAAACGAAACCAAGTCATTCCAGTCCCAAAAGATGCGATGCATGGTTCTTTCGAGATTTATTTGGGAGACTGATATAGAGACTATTGCAGGTATCAAGGTATAAAATAACCACAGCTAGGTCCAGGCCAAACCAAGAGATAGAATGACTGCAGAAAGCCAATCTACAGTGGTGGCCCATGCAAGGATCAAGGACTAATGCACTTCTTAGGAGTACAGAGCTTTTTACATCTTATCAGGAGAGGACACGCAGAAGGGAATTGTGTCGAGATTCCTAATGTCTTGAAAAAAGTAAGAGGTTACACTGAGCTGGTTTAAGAGCATTTCTAATACACATTTTATAGCTCTTTATCCACTCCAGAAGGGGTGGAATTAAGATGAGATATCTCATTCAAGGATTCTTCCATACCCTCTCTATGATACCTGTCTGCTTAAAAGATAAATCTGGTGGGGGAATCGGTGTTCATAGCTATGTCGCAGGCAGGTTCCAAAGCATAATGACATGATAAAATAATACTATTTTCATTAATCAATGCAAGAAAGTCCTGCACTGACTGTTCGATCCATGCAGCAGGAAATGCTCCCAACAATCAATTTACACCAGCGATCCCGCAGAGGTCCACGCCAGACAGAAGTGCATTAAGAATGAAAGCTTAATGTATTATATGAGGAAAGCATACCATGGCCTGACCAACAAGCAGCCGCAGAACTGCTTACCGTGATGAATTAACTGACCTAAGTTTAATTGATAGAATAAATCAAAGTGGGAGCTCCCTTGCCAACCGGGAACTCTTTATAATTTAGCGCCGTGAAATACAACCTACGAGCTTTCGCAATAACTCTGTTCAAAGGTGGACGTTTATTTTGATTCAAGTAGGCTTTTGACTCCCTAGAGGAGAATATCCAAGGAGCAGTGAATTACAACGACTCTGGCGAGCAGTCACCAGCGCTGCCATTATTAACCAATGCATGCGCACGCAGCACCCTAAGAGAAGCAAATGCATGCTCGTTGCCTACTACCCTGCAGAGTGGCGACAGCAATGGACCAGGTAACAGCAGAAAGCATTTTTAAGTATTACAAATGGGCTGCCCTAAAAGTGGCAGTGTTTATTTACTTATGTAATACTTTTGTAAAGTGATGTCTTGTGGCATAGTCTCTTTGCAGTGTTGCTGTTGCAGCAAAGAAGCAGTTGAGGCGAGGAAAGCTTCCTATCCCCAGTGAGGTAGAATACCTGGTTGGAGTGGGTCAAGAACTCAATGGGAGTCACCTGTCACTGGTTGTGTATGCTCCAAGGGTGCCTTGCCCTACTCTAAGGGTAACAGTACAGCTTGTTTCAACAAATGACCAATGCTGCAAAAAGCGACCATGTCAACTGAGAACTCCTACCTCAAGACACTGAGCAGGGTACTTCGCTAGATTGATCTCAACCAGCTGCAAGTGTTGTGTTAATGTCTTAGAAGTATATGCATTATAGGCAAGGCCCCTGGAATTATGTGGCAGGTCACAAACATGTTATGCAGCAGGGTTAACTCATTATGCGGCAAGAAAAGGCATATTATGCAGGGTAAAGAGGCACATTTTGTGATAGTATTACTTGATTATTTTGTGTTTTTACACCTTAACACTGTCTCTGCAAAGACTGTAGCTCATTATTACTACTTTAATAATCAAACAGAGTAATAATAAAAATGTCCAATTGACCTTTGCGAAGGACCTTCCACTGTGCAGGAACACACGCCACCATATATTTTTTTAACTTTTGATGCGACCGAGCTAAAATGAATTTTTTGTTTGAATCTGCAGAATGTGTAGCTATAGATTAAGTGGCAAATGTGGGAAATACATAATTATGCAGAAAATGCCACAACCGCAGAATCGCATAGTTTCAGTACTGCTGATCATAGGACACACATGCAGTTCCAATATAAATAAAGCATTTACACAATCGGTAATGCCTAGGAACATTCACCAATTGGTTTAAAAAGAGACTTCTAGCCAGCAAAGTTGCCTTTGCTTCGTTAGAGAACATCTGATTATTTAAGCAAGAACGATAAATGCTGTTAAGTACAGTGATTGGTCTGGTGGGCAAAGAAAAAAATTGTGCTGCTTGTAGTACAGAGTAGGTCACATGTAGCCCCTCTTGCACGAAGCACTATTTTTGTGTACTTGCAGGCAGCCTTCTTCCTCCCTCCTCGTTACTGATGTACTTAGGTTCGAATGACCACAACTTTAGATAATTAACATCACTTATCAGCCCAGGACTCGCGTTGCTCTTTCGGTTGGTTTGCAGGACAACTCCTCTTATGGTGTATCAGGTGATCTGCCATGTAGAATAGCTGAATCGCCTGCATGTCAAACCAACATCTACCCTGAAGGCTATATGGAGGGCAATAAGGAGCACCGATGGCATTACACAGCATGTAACTCCGACATAGGAAAAATAACTTCACTAGAACAAAAACACATTTACAGCATGATGCACTGAAATGGGAACAATGTTCATTTGTCTGGGCACGTAGCAGTGATAAGAAACCAATTCTGAATAGAGGCCCCCCCTTTATTTGTTGAAGACTTTTTCATTTTGTTGATCGGGTGTGAAGTGACTGTACAACGCCCAGGAAACGTTCTGACGAGTTTTGACGTTTTGCCAATAAAGAATTAATGACCAAGAACAAGAAGCACACCCTTAAAACGATGTTGTGTGCCTGCTAAGCATCGTGCTCCACTTACAACAGAAGCAGGTGTGCTATGGGAGAGATTGTGAACTGAAATTATAATCTTGTGTGCCTGAGTGCTCAGTGTATAGCTTGTCCCTCACCAGATTATTATCCGTAGTAGAGGAGTAACCAGGTTTACTTGCCTTCCTCTTGTCCAGTATTGCTTAAATCGTGTTATCCCTTGAAATCCATGCGGGGAATCTGCCTCGACCACTTATCTCAAAACCCGGAGTTTCACCTAAGAGATTATCCATCTTAATGTATACATGAAATCTACATAACATACGCTTTGATTCACGGGACTCCGATGAGCTAGTGTCACTGAACGGATTATCTCTCGTAATCCTACTTTGACAGTCTATGGAATCTATGGCGCTCATTTGCAGCTTCAACATTATCACACAAAAAATAAGATCCAGGACTAACACTCTTAAATGCTGCATTGCGACTGAGGTGATAAGTGCTATGTAGAGCACTTCAACAGGTTTTCGATGGGGTTGAAAGGAGTAACTGGGGTGCAGAGTGAGAGCGATTTCAAATAGTAGGTACTTAAAATTAGTAAAAATCCTTTTGTGCCTCTCCTGGATCAGTAAAATGTCGACTTAGAGAAGACAATAATGGTGCAAATACATTTAGCACATACTGCCATAGCATTTACTCTCTAGAACAGCCTACTCAGAGTACCACTGACTTGAGTATGGTTACTTGGGTAATATTTATACCAGCAATTGCTGTGCTCTGCGACTATTCTTGGTACTAGAAGTAGCACAAACTGTAAGCTCCTGGACGAGTCGACTTTTAGACTAAAAACCATACGTCACTGTGATGGTCTGCCCACCGTATTCAGATGTTGGCGATCCCATAGACGAAACCCACATTGGAACTGCCCACGGCAGGGAAAAGTAGATGCCGGTGGACCCCAGTCACCCTTCCCACCGTGCAGATTTGGATGTGCCTTACCACCAAGAAAAATGTGGCAGTCCGATCCCCATGTCTGAGTTAGCAGATTGGGGTTGGAAAGGAGCGCAAACTCACCTTTTTTCCTCATTCCACCCCACTCTTTGACCTGCCATCACTGCTGCCACCGACCAATGGAAAAAACACAACGCCCCTATTGCGGGACTCCAAGGTAGGGATGCCGCATTGCCACGGTACGCTGGATGGAAACTGCACAGGTGGTTGGCACCACTGCAGGCATATACATGTCACAGTAATTTTATTTAAATTCTCTGACATGCATATGTGGGTACAATGGTGTCACACACGGCAGGGGACAAACTAGCACAACATGCATATCTGTCATTGTGGTGTCGTCATTCACTGCCAGATGAAGGCTGCCACCACAAGAACGTTACACTCACAGTGGATGACTGTGTTCGTGTGTGCGCATTGGAAGGGGACCTATACGGGTAGGTATGTGCTATCTGTTATGTATGTGAGTCAGTACGTGTATGTGTGTGTGTGTGTGTGTATGTGAGACGGTTGGCTGGTTGAGGAGGGAGCAAGAGTGGGTAGCATGGTTGTGTCTGTATGTGTGTCACTTGCATGTGAGATCCATGTTGTTATGTATATTGTGTTGCCATGTGACATTCAGGTGTGTGTTGTGTGGCAGATGTTGTTGTGATGCGTGTAGTTGTGTGTGTGAGTGTGGTTGTGTAGCTGAGTGCATAGTTCTATTGGTTTTTGTGGTTGTGTCATGTGTGGTGCAGTGTCAAAGTGTGTGTATGTTGTGTCATGGATGTATGTTAATGTGTGTTTTCCGCATACACAAGATGTGTGGTGTTGGAATTGTAATGGATGATGGTGTGTTGTGTAGTGCAAGGGGCACCTATGGTTAAGGTACAGTGTGTGTGTGTGTGTGTGTGTGTGTGTGTGTGCATGTGTGTGTGTAACGTACCTCTATTCTATAGCCCCTGCCATTGTACGAAGTCCTGCTGCTGTCTCCCTACATCAGCAATCTTTCGCTAGTCCTCCACTTGCAGAGCTGTAACATTCAAATACAGCGGGTGGTACACCATCGACTTAATGGTCTTCTTGGGTCTGCCGTTGATGCAGCTTGGTGGTAACACCCCCAACATCTGAATCAGGCCTTTAGTTGCTTCCAAATAATGAAGAAATGATGGGGGCCAAGGGACTGACTGTACTTGAAAGGGCCTTTATAAAATCTCTATGCCCTAACACAATGTCTCAATGGTCTTAGCATTGGACTGACAGAACCTCAACTCAAACCTTCCTAACTTGAGAGTAATGAATAATTATGAACCAGTCTCTAAATAACTGGCAGGATTACATTGCGCTAATTGTAAAAAAAAGTTAATTATCAGTACAAAAGCAAATGTTGGAAATAAAACATTTCCAAAGGTAATACAGGCAAAAGAAGTCAAGGTGTATTAAAAAAAAACAGGGGAAAATACAGTGAGATCCTGAATGGAGGAATGGATACAAATAAATTAATGGCTGAAACAAGCAGGGCAAACTAGATCTCAGATTGTTGAACTTCTTTGAGACACGGCTGTCTTTGGCTAACATAACCCAGCCTAAATTGCCTGTTTCTCTACCTTATACCAGAGCTTGGTTCTTTGCTTAGACTCTCCAAAGCTAAGAGGTGAGTATTTTCCACAGAGAACATAGGCAGTGACCAATGTCAACATAAAAGAACCAACCTGGTCACCAAAAAACTTCACACATAGTCCACATTACAATTGAGCAATACTTCGAACAAACACTGAGAAGCATGTTACCCATCCACTAATGCAGGTTCAGTGCCTTGTCGGATTTAAGAAACACTATGTAAATGGAATTGCAACATAAGGTATTTAGTGAATCACGTAAGCAGCACAGTAAAACATATGACTAATTACTTATCATTTTACTGATGTCTTATTTACCCTTTTTTCCATCAAAACCTTAGCAGGGTGAGTCACTAAGCATTCTCCCATGACAAACATTAATACAAATACCAAACACAGTTAGCAGCGTAGGGAGAATGGGTGCAGCCCTCACCATATTACAAGTAAAACAATAATATACTTAGCAATATGTTGCTGTGAGGTGATTTATGTAAATGCAAAACATGAGCAACAAGTGCTACATTTATCAAGAGTCTCTACCCACAATCCCAGAAATTGCTTTAGTTCCACTCAATACCCAGGTGGCCTACAAGACCCTCAGCCCCAGCCACAAAGACGTGCAGGAAGACCCAACAATACCTATGTCACTAAATACAGTACCGCACCCCCAGGGTGCCCGGCAAAGACATGCTCAAGCCCCCTCCTGCTGCTTTGAATAAAACACACCACCAAAGAGTCCCACGTTTGGAAGTCAAAGGAACACACTGCCCTATGACGGACTGCACCAAATCCAACAGACTCACCGCATCTCCCCCACAGCAGTCACCTTTTCTTTAATCCATATGTGCCCGGGTGCCTAACCAGGAAGTGCATTGAGGCATTTGAAAAAGCAGAGCTGCGCTGTACCAAGCATACCATTGGTGTTCTTGAGTACCAGCTGCTGGACAGTTCTCTTTCTCTGCCAAGGTTATATAAACCCCAAACGCTGGTTTACATTTCACCTTCAGCAGGTGGGATATCATTGTATAAAAAAGAATAATGCAGCATTGAAACCTAGAAAGCACCAGGGATTCCCTATTTCTTAATTGGCTACTTAGATGATTCCTAATTGCTCAGATGTTTAGAAGAGATGGTGTTTATTTTCAGAGCACAATTTTTTGTTTTTAATATTTCATATTGCATTAATTGAGTAGTTTGTTTCATGTTGATCAGACTTCGATTCTTTCAACGTCTTGGTCACCCAATGGTGAAATTGTATCTGTATAGCCTGGTTTTGAGAACTGTTTACATTAACCTGTGTATACGTTTGTAATAAAACCCTTCAACTTTATTTCTGATTTGGGTTTTCATTGTGTGGCCAAATTGGTCACAATGTACATTTAATGTTGATTGACTGTGGTGCTAACGACTCTTACCCCCTGCTTAGGGTGAAAAGATTTTTCAACCTCGTTTAGAGCACACCTGAAGTTCTGCATCAACTGACTGCACCAAATCCAAGATTTCTCACCACAACTCCCCCACAGCAACCACCTTTTGTATAATCCATGGGTGCCCAGTGCTTCACAAGGAAGCACATCCAGGCGATTAAAAAAGCAGAGCTGTGCTGTACCAGCCATAGCATTTGTGTTCTTGAAAATAAGGTGCTGAACATTTTGCCTTTTCTAAAAGTACTTTTTATTGTAAATTGAAAAAGGCTAAAGATGTATTGCTTTATCACAAATCGTTGCACTGCCAAGGTTACATAAATTCCACAAGCTAGTTTACATTTCACCTGCGGCAGACGTGGAGAAACCCAATTTGCAGCATTGAAGCCTAGAAAGCGCCAAGGTACCTCCGGAAGGTTCGGTGCTCACTTTGCAAGCTCGACGTTTCTTAACGTCTTTGCCTGTTCAGCCTCATGAAGCAGCGCTTCTGCAGAAAGTGAAAGACTTCCTGAATGCCGGAGCGACTAAGCCGTTTCCTTTCATGGTGCGGGGAATCCCTCAGATCGGTCTGAAAGCTCCACGCAACGGGAGTGCGACAAGGCAGGGCAGTATCCCTTGATATTCCAGGTCTGTATACTTTAGCGCGTAATATACAAGTCATACATTCAGAAAGCCAGCAAGATTTTACTGTGATAAGATGTGACTTTCTGTCGGAATACCGATGATTTGCGCCTTAATTCCAGGAGTAAACCAGGAGCTTACTCCTGAATTCAAGGGTAAAACAGAAGACTTGCTTTTAGAATAAAGGAGTAGTTCAGGATTACTCCAAAGTATCTCAAAACAAAATCGTTGTGACTCTGGCCCAACTGGCTCTGCAATCTTTGAGTAGATCATCTGCACCTGTCAGATGCAAATCTCCACAACCAACTCTGATATATTTTTTATACGGCGTTTTTCAATAGAAAAAGACAAGAATTCGTTTTCCTTGACGGCAGTGATACAAAGAGGCATAGAGGAGGATACAGAAACTCAACTTTAACTTTTACTTTAGGAAATATGGGACATGGTTCATAAAATTACAGTTCACATAGGGTTGTCAAAGATCCTTCCCGCAGCCATTGCTCTATGAAACATCACTACATAACCTGAAGAAAACCAGACCAATAAATCTGGTTTGAAAAGGTGTCTTTTTTAGGTACTTGCAGTCTTGTAATCCAATCCCTTGCTTAAAATCTACAATAAATTTGAATGTCGGCATATTCCAGAAAAAGTAGAACTGCATTGTCTGTTCAAATGATTCCATACATTTTCATAGACAGTGCATGTAGCCCTATGTCTTCACAAGAACTCCCACAAGCCCTTTTCCCCCTCAGCTTCATCTGACGATAGGCCATCTGAAGGGGCTGTCTTGAAGGGAAGATAAATGCTAGTGGCCTGAATTTTTTTTGACATTAATATGTCTCTTCTAGTGTGGAACAAAAACGCGTTAGTGGCCATATCAAATTAGCATGAGAGACTGGATGCATGTGGTTCTCAGAATTGTGACCTGCTTGTAAAACGTAGCATCCTTGAAGGTCCTATTTCCAATATAAGAGTCAATTCCCTGAGAAATCTCTTCACTGCCCGTCAAAGATGCAGGCGACTGGTGTTAAATGTGAAGAGATGTCACTGAAGGACCCATAGAGCCTTGCAATTTCATTGAAACATTTAGAGACACAAGTCTAATTGATGTGAAACGGAATGAGCCCAATAAGCATGATCATCCCCATCAGATGGGATTGTGTAGAGGGCTAACACGATGATGTGAAGCAGGGTCTACTTTGCCAGGCCCATCACCACTTTGCAAAGAGTACGACAGTGACTCCAAACTACTCTCATAATGCACTGGGACAGATAAGTAATATCCTTTAGAAACACCTGCATTTCCTAAAGCTCTCTGGCATGGTACTGTAGAGCTGCATGCTACTGGGATTATAAATTAATAAAATAAGCATGCGCTCCTCCCTCTATGTTCTAGCAATGAGATCCACAGAGGAACTCTGAGAAGGCCGTTGTCAAACAACATAAGATCGCATGGAAAGCAATGAAAAATATCGCCATTCTTCTAAACTGGGTGGATAGGGACATTTTGATTGCATTTGTTCAAAGCATGTGGATCTGGTTGCTAGCTACACTCTTTAGACATGATTAAGATGCATTTCGATTTTGGAACACCCAAATGAGGTACAGAAAACATCCAGATAGTCGGCTATGCATCCACAAGGGAAGCAAATCACCCTGGCGGAGGAAACATTTGTTTGAAATTGCCCAATTACTTGGTGTAGTAAGATGTGTTTATAACAATCATTTGACTATTGAGAGTCATGGGAAAATCAGTAAAAGAATAATCCCCAAGAAAGAGGTCTTTGTAAAGTTGCTGCAGATTAGTCATTTATTCATTCATGTATCGTAAGTGAAAATTGGAGAGGTTCCCCCAAATCGGGGGAGCCAGGCTTATGGTTGGGAGCCAGGGCCCGAACCTGGGTCGCGGCGTAAGCTGCATCAACCTTTTTGGGTACAGCCGGGGTGTGATTGGCTGGCCGGGTGTGGCACCTAGAAGCCCTAAAGTGCTTCCAGGGTTGGTCCCACCAACCAGGGTTGGCCCTGTATCTTAAAAGGTGATGCAAGGAGTTAATTCTCCTGTTGACACAGGTGGAAGAAGTGAGGAGTTCAAGCGGAAGGGGTTACAGAGGTATTGATGTTGGACCACTCTTTAGTGAGGCATGCAAATGTTTTCTATTGCACAGGTGGTTAAGCAGCCAGGGCAAAGAAAGTGGATATTGGCTGATGTTCTGTGGTCAAGAAGGGCTGTGCTTGGTCCTTTTGAGGTCTGCATTGGACAGACTCTTGCTACTGGGGTTTACATTCCCAGTGATTATTACTGCACATCTTGGTGGCAATGACTTGACAGAACTTGGAAGAAATAACTTATTTGAATTTGTTATCTCAGAAATTGGTTAGCTCGCCAAGAGGTTTCCAGATAAGGAGACTGTATGGTCATACATTGCTCCCAGGCTGATTTGGAGAGGTGGTATTTCGGTCAGAGCCCTCAACGACTCTGTTAAGCGGTTGAACAATAATATTGGTAAGTTGTTTAGGATGGCTTGGTTGTCATCTATAACACAAGTTGTATCGAGGGTGAACAGTTTTTCTTGCAGGACGGGGTCCACTTGTCTACAGAAGGTAACAAAATGTTTCTGGAGAATTTGCTGGCCTGGTTAGTTCATAATTCACAGTATGGACGGGGGCCTCATAGTAGGTGAAATATGCTAGACTGTGGAAGGTGAGGTCATGATTGGTGGGGACATTCTGGGTCCATGACAGCATTGTTTTATACCAAAATAACAGAGGCCTCACTGGACTCTCCAGAGGGTGCCGGCAACGAGTCAAAAGGAGGTTGCAGTGGCACGGGGTGTTGTGGCAGTTGCTGACACGCAGTCCTTACCATCCACACAGGCATAGTTGGCACAAGCAAGCACAGGCCCTTGGGGGGGAGGAAGGTGGGTGTAGGGGGTGACCAAGGTAGGTATCCAGCCGGGCTCCCTGCAAGGGAACTCCTGGTACAAGAGGTCAGTGGGTGGGGTCCTCTCATAAGGAGGGATCCATCCATCCATGTCCTTTTTCTGCACAGGGGTTTTTAGGAGGAAAGGGCTGGAACCAGTCATGATCTCACTAGGAAAAGTTATGTTTTGATGGATGCACTGGAACAACCTTAGTTATAGTTAGGTAAATCCCATGTACTAGCGTCTCTATTAAGGCCAGAACTCAATTCTGTAAACAAGATGTAAAATTGTGGGTTACTGCACATAAAATGATGAAATTCTGTTTTGTATATATGTGTAAATAAGTAGAGCTGGGGACTCGGGCTCTTGTCTGTAACATAGGTGGGAAGGAGTGGATTACCTTGCCAAAGACACCCTCAAGCACCCTGAATAAAACTCTGGAAACAACAATTAGGCTTCATCGAAGAGTCTGGATAATGTTCTGCACCTTTCACAACAAAAACAATGTGTTCTGAGCTGTATTTGAAAATGTGTCTTGTTGAGTCACAAAGCAAATCTGTTCCCCTTCATTTAAGGCCTGAGAACTTAAGATACCATCACCATAATAAATATCTGTGAAGGAATCCAAAAATGCAATCAGAGAAGCCTAATATTAACTACGGGTCCCTTGTATTTTTTGTGATAACTGTCATCATTTTATGGATGTATGTTTTTACAAAATACATACATCATGACCTGCATTAAAAAGAACACTGGGGTACAATAAAAATGCACTAATGACTTCTACTAAGTTCAGCAGTAAGAAATTAAGGGAAGGCTGGTCGCAAGGGCAACATCTCACTAGCTAAAACAGGCAATGCAACTTCACTGGACTGCACTGCAGAGAACCACGGGCCTTTATTTCAACTGTGCGATGTCGGGAGCTTGTTTTTTAAAGCATTGGCGTCTTGGTAGTATGCTATTTGTGATACTTTAAGATGACTAGTGGATCCTGAGCTTTGTATTTGAAGTGCGGCGTCCTTTCTAACTTGTGTTTCTTTGTTTTTACGGTTATGGTCTTTTGCAAACGATTTAATAATATGCTGGAAGCATGTTATTAATTACAGTTTTCAAGGTGCAACTATGTCATTTCTTTTACCTATTTCTTAGGTGATGTAAGTTGTTTGGCTACTGGTAATTTATTTCATCTACCAGTTAAGAGGCTACCAACCCAATGTGACTGTCTCTCACAGGTTTTTTCCATCGCAGAGAGTGGCTCATAATCATGCAGGTAAGATGGCTCAGTGAGTTAAAGCTCTCTGCAGCCATCGTTTGTGATCTTCCGGTCATGAGTATGCATCCCGGCTAGGCCAACTTTGCCTTTCATCCTTCAAAGACCAGTGAAATAACGTAACTGGGGGATGACAGACTATGAAACAAGTCACCATTATTATAAACTGTTTGTTAGGCACCATCATGTGCATAACAACTGTATGTACTCGCTGTTTTAGCTAACTGACGATTATGTGGAATGTGTATCACCAATTGTAAAACCAGCTTGTTGGCAGTGTATGCTTTGCTCCCACATTACAACTCACTTGAAAACAGAGAGCAACTTTTAACAATACATGTTAGACAGAGCATCTCATTTGTATCAACCACCGCTGAATTATGTTTTATAGTAAACTATTGCTATGCTCCCATCATCACCCAACTCCAGGAACTAATACAGTCCCCCAACATAACATAATAAACAAGCTATCTCAAACCATCAGAGTCTATATACCAAATATAGGGCCATATGTACGAACACATCTTCCCATAGACACAGAATGGGTAAATCCCTTCGCTACATCTGGCCCATAGTCCCATCCAGATATAGTTATATATTGCCTTGCACCAGCCAAACATACACTAGCTAGGTGTTGCTTGTCCTGCTTGTCCATATACTGACAATATCCTGAGAAACTTATAAGGATGGATGGAGAGATAGATAGATAGATAGATAGATAGATAGATAGATAGATAGATAGATAGATAGATAGATAGATAGATAGATAGATAGATAGATGGATAGAAAAAAAAGTGGTTAAAGTGACATTATAGTAAGGTGTTGAAATGGGATAATTGTAATTGTAATTGTAATTGTAATTGTAATCGTATTTATATAGCGCTTACTACCCCTGACTAGGCGTCGAAGCGCTTTTCGATGAGTAGCACGCTACTCCGGTACCCAACAAGAATTAGTGATGGATTAGTATAATTTAAATAAGGAGTACAGTTTTAGTATTATTATGAGTTAATTTGAGTTGCGGATATGAGAGTTTGTTAGTTAGATTGACTGGAGTAATGGAGGGGTGGAGGAGGAAAGAAATCCAGAAGTGTTAGTTGGGAGTTTATCCTTCATTTACTCAATCCAAAGGCTTGAGATGAATAAAAGGGGAGCGGAGGAGAAAGAGGATGTGGAAGGGTTAGGGAAAGCATAGTAGTAGGGTGAGATGAATGCAGGAGAATTTAGTAGGGTTGTGTGGGAGGTCACAGAGGTAGAGTGAGGTTTGGTGAGTTAGATGTGGAGGTGGAGGGAAGAGCTTAGGCAGAGATATTTAGGAGATGAAAGTGGTCGAAGGGATTTGGGATGAGTCCGAGTGAGAATGGAGGATAGTTTGATAGAGACATGACATAAGAGTGATGAGTAGATAAGTGTGATAAAAAGAGAGCAGAAATTCATAGATATCTAGTATAACAACCCATGCAATGATCCACAAACATGCCAGGCACAGAAACAACATATACACATACATACACATATATATATATTTATACACACACACACACATGAATAGACACACATATGCACATACAATACATAATTAGAATCATGGGTAAAAAATACTTAGACAGGTTTAAAAGAGTGTGTGTGTATTTTATTGTTATTGGTTTAGTTTCTGTAAAATGAGCATCGTGGCCTACCCAACCGGAGTATTTTCTACGAGTAGGTCAGTAAGCGTTACCTAGCATGTTTTATATGCCCCGTTTATATTGAACACTAAGGGTACGTGATGGGCCACGGGGTAAGCGTCTCCAGCAACCTTGTGTGCCTTTGGCAATGTGATTGTTACTAGTGCGTCTTTGTGGAGATGTCCTTGTGCTTCTGAGCATCAACAACGCACCACCGGAATCGGCGGTAAACGCATTGGGGTCGTTTTGGAAAGCTGTCCATCATCCTGGTAAAAGGCGGGAATTCCTTTACCTACTTCGAGGGTGGACGGGGCGTGGCTCAGCGGGCGGAGCTTACAGGTGCTTTATAAAGGGAGAACCTTCTACTCTGTGTCTCCAGCAGAGGAAGATAGAACCCGAGCGTCACAGTCAGATACAGATTACGCTCCAGTACATCATCAGTTCACCTCCAGGAAGGATTCTAGATCTTTTCTGCTATGGGATCTCTGAGCGTACAGCCTTGCTTTATCTTTGCCAAGCCCAAGAGTTAGGGTGGCTTGTCCTTTCCAGAGGCTGAGCTTCAACTGCGGCACCTGCTACGTTTATATTTCTAAGTGCTTCCTGTTGAGGTTTAGTTTCTGTAAAATGAGCATCGTGGTCTACCCAACCGGAGTATTTTCTGCGAGTATGTAAGTAATCGTTACCTATCATGTTTTATACGCCCTGTTTATATTGTACACTAGAGGTACGTGATGGGCCACGGGGTAAACGTCTCCAGCAACCTTGTGTGCCTTTGGCAATGTTATTGTTACTAGTGCGTCTTTGTGGAGATGTCCTCGTGCTTCTGAGCATCAACAACGCACCACCGGAGTCGGCGGTAAACGCATTGGGGTCGTTTTGGAAAGCTGTCCATCATCCTGGTAAAAGGCGGGAATTCCTTTACCTACTTCGAGGGTGGACGGGGCGTGGCTCAGCGGGCGGAGCTTACAGGTGCTTTATAAAGGGAGAACCTTCTACTCTGTGTCTCCAGGAGAGGAAGATAGAACCCGTGCGTCACAGTCAGATACAGATTACGCTCCAGTACATCATTAGTTCACCTCCAGGAAGGATTCTAGATCTTTTTCTGCTATGGGATCTCTGAGCGCACAGCCTTGCTTTATCTTTGCCAAGCCCAAGAGTTAGGGTGGCTTGTCCTTTCCAGAAGCTGAGCTTCAACTGCGGCACCTGCTACGATTATATTTGTAAGTGTTTCCTTTGAGGTTTAGTTTCTGTAAAATGAGCATCGTGGCCTACCCAACCGGAGTATTTTCTACGAGTATGTAAGTAAGCGTAACCTAGCATGTTTTTATACGCCCCGTTTATATTGTACACTAAGGGTACTTGATGGGCCACGGGGTAAACGTCTCCAGCAACCTTGTGTGCCTTTGGCAATATGATTGTTACTAGTGCGTCTTTGTGGAGATGTCCTCGTGCTTCTGAGCATCAACAACGCACCACCGGAAATCGGCGGTAAACGCAGTGGGGTCGTTTTGGAAAGCTGTCCATCATCGTGGTAAAAGGCAGGAATTCCTTTACCTACTTCGAGGGTGGACGGGGCGTGGCTCAGCGGGCGGAGCTTACAGGTGCTTTATAAAGGGAGAACCTTCTACTCTGTGTCTCCAGCAGAGGAAGATAGAACCCGCGCGTCACAGTCAGATACAGATTACGCTCCAGTGCATCATCAGTTCACCTCCAGGAAGGATTCTAGTTCTTTTCTGCTATGGGATCTCTGAGCGCACAGCCGTGCTTTATCTTTGCCAAGCCCAAGAGTTAGGGTGGCTTGTCCTTTCCAGAAGCTGAGCTTCAACTGCGGCACCTGCTACGATTATATTGTACACTAGGGGTTCGTGATGGGCCACGGGGTAAACGTCTCCAGCAACCTTGTGTGCCTTTGGCAATGTTATTGTTACTAGTGCGTCTTTGTGGAGATGTCCTCGTGCTTCTGCGCATCAACAACGCACCACGTGAATCGGCGGTAAACGCAGTGGGGTCGTTTTGGAAAGCTGTCCATCATCCTGGTAAAAGGCGGGAGCGCACAGCCTTGCTTTATCTTTGCCAAGTCCGAGAGTTAGGGTGGCTTGTCCTTTCCAGAAGCTGAGCTTCAACTGCGGCACCTGCTACGATTATATTTGTAAGTGCTTCCTTTGAGGTTTAGTTTCTGTAAAATGAGCATCGTGGCCTACCCAACCGGAGTATTTTCTACGAGTATGTCAGTAAGCATAACCTAGCATGTTTTATACGCCCCGTTTATATTGTGCACTAAGGGTACGTGATGGGCCACGGGGTAAACGTCTCCAGCAACCTTGTGTGCCTTTGGCAATGTGATTGTTACTAGTGCGTCTTTATGGAGATGCCCTCTTGATCCTGCGCATCAAGAACGCACCACCTGAATCGGCGGTAAACGCAGTGGGGACCCTTTGGAAAGCTGCCCATCACCCTGACAAGGCGGGAAGACCTTTGCTACTACGAGGGGGGGCGGGGCTTTACCCAGCGGGCGGAGCTTACAGATGATTTATAAAGGGAGAACCCTGCACTCTGCTGTCGCTAGGAGAGGAAGACAGAACCCACTCGTCACAGTCAGATTACGCGCCAGCGCATCATCAATTCACCTCCACGAAGGATTCAAGTTGTTTTTCTGCTATGGAATCTCCGAGCGCACAATTCTGTTTTGCCTTTGCCAAGCCCAAGAGTTAGGGTGGCTTGTCCTTTCCAGAAGCGGAGCTTCAACTGTGACACCGGCGACGTTTATATTTGTAAGTGCTTCCTGTTTCGGTCTAGTTTCTGTAAAATGAGCATCATGGCATCCCCAACTGGAGTATTTTCTACCAGTAAGTCATTATGGGTTACCTAGCATGTTTAAACGCCCCTTTTGTATTGTACAGTTAGGCTATGTGATGGACCACGGGGTAAACGTCTCCTGCAACCTTGTGTGCCTTTGGCAATGCGATTGTTACTCGTGCGTCTTTATGGAGATTCCCTCGTGCTCCTGCGCATCAAAAGCACACAAACGTGTTTTGCCTTTGCCAAACCCAAGAGTTAGGGTGGCTTGTCCTTTCCAGAAGCGGAGCTTCAACTAGGGCACCTGCGACTTTATATTTGTAAGTGCTTCCTGTTTAGGTCTAGTTTCTTTAAAATGAGCATCATGGCCTACACAACCGGAGTATTTTCTACCAGTAAGTCAGTAAGCGTCACCTAGCATGTTTTAAATGCCCTTTTTGTATTGTACACTAAGGCTACGTGATGGACCACGGGGTAAACGTCTCCAGCAACCTTGTGTGCCTTTGGCAATGCGGTTGTTACTCGTGCGTCTTTATGGAGATGCCCTCGTGCTCCTGCACATCAAGAGAGCACAAACGTGTTTTGCCTTTGCCAAACCCAAGAGTTAGGGTGGCTCGTCCTTTCCAGAAGTGGAGCTTCAACTAGGGCACCTGTGACGTTTATATTTGTAAGTGCTTCCTGTTTAGGTCTAGTTTCTGTAAAATGAGCATCATGGCCTACACAACCGGAGTATTTTCTTCCAGTAAGTCATTAAGGGTTACCTAGCATGTTTAAACGCCCCTTTGGTATTGTACACTAAGGCTACGTGATGGACCACGGGGTAAACGTCTCCAGCAACCTTGTGTGCCCTTGGCAATGCCATTGTTACTAGTGCGTCTTTGTGGATAAGAACTAACATTTAAACAACAAATAACACTGAAATTGGTCAGTTATAGTTTACTGAATGAACTGTAGCTAGCACCCCATTATGGACCCCTTTTGACATCACATCACTCATGACATGTTAAATGACATAATATATAACTGACATCGCATATAACATAATTCATGACATCACTAATGACAACACATACCACATTGTGAATTTGTTGTAATGGCGTTCTGGGCTTCAAGTACTTCAACAACCCACACCAGTGCCCAATTTTGCATCTATTGATGATGAACATAATCTTTGCCTACATGCTGAACACAGCACATCTGTCAACTCACCCACATTAAGTGGATGTTACCCTCTCTATATTGGCATTCACCCACCTAACAAACAAAATGCTGGCATAGACTTTAGCAAGATAATTCACTTTTTAAACCTTAAACACCTTCCAAAAAATAGCTCGTTCTCTATTCACCCTCTTAAGGTCTTCACATGGCCCACAATTTTAAGTCAGTCTGACAGGTATGCACTAGCCACTGATAAGACGCTCTCAGCCCAGCCTGGCTTTAAGAAGAACCCTCTGAAGTTTTTTCATCTGTGCACAAGCAATGGTCCACCTCCAGCTGCACGCACCTTCAGCTGGGCACATCAGTGGTTGGCCATACAGTCTTTGAACCACCCCCGGAGTGCCACCAAACATGAGGTAACTATAACTCGCGCCCTCGCCATGCACTGCTAATCACCCCACAAATTACAGCACTCATGATAATAACATCATTGATAATATCAGTGTACTATTTGCAGTAAAATGTTTGACAAAAAAACTGTGCATGCCGGGGATGCAAGTTATAGGTACTTCAGGGCACGAGTTATAGTTACTTGAGATAGCTCTAACTACAACAAGGGAATTTCTATGGTTTTGTTAGTTTAAAATGTGAGCCTAACTATAATGTCCATGTAACCTTTGGGTTTTAAGTGAAAAAAAAATGTATATACCTATATATATGTATATATATTCCCCAAGAACAAATCACACCAGTAGTACACATTGCACACATTTCCTAGCACCATCAAGTACACAACATGACACCAAAGTGATATACTTAGCTACGTATTGCCACCTAATCAACACAATCATATTCTCTCTTAAACCTACATATCAAAACCATGCTGAACAAATTACCTTAAAGTTAGCCCACCTATATGGGCACAACATTGCATCAAAGCTGTATAATCAGCTAGTGGTGCCTCTCAACAGAAGAGTCTCCTTAGGCTGAGCAATCAACAATGTGCAACACAGTAAACTAAAAGAAATAAAAAGTCATTTGGCTCACTCATCTATACACATAATGCACCACAAGTATCCCTGACGGAATTGCACACACCATGACAATTGACTGGATAGCCTGATCACCAGAAACCAACAACAGTGACAACAGACCACCTTAACTCCAGTAAGTGAGAAACCCTGAAGCATAAATCGCATTTGGGCTTCGAAAGTGAGATGTGCGTTTGCACGTAGTAGGGGTGTGGTCTACAATGTTCGCAAAATATACGTGTAGGTTTTTATCACTTTCAGTCACATGACAGTCAACCCAAGCTTTTTGTGCAGGAGAGGCCATGATGCATGTGCTTGCATTGGGAAAATGCAGTTGAGAGAATTACCTATGCGTGTTTATAACCATCCGCTGAATGGTGAAGGTCCAATGCATATAGTATTTCAAATTACGAGGTGCTGGGAGATTATTTTTAACGACTCAAAAGTCAAAGTCACCTCGTGCTAATGTGTCTGGGAGATAGCATGAGTCCGGTGCTGTGTAGGCAGTTTCACAAGTAAACCATAGTCTGGTTTTGAGGGCCAGGGTATCAAGTGGATTGTGTATGTTTTTTAGTTACAGAATTACCATTCAAATCGGAATAGCTGCCTTAATATCGCCAGATATCTACTGCGCTCCAACATTTAATTTTTATTAATGACCATATGAACGTCTGGGACATCTTTACGAGCCGGATCTGTGTTGCGAGTGAGTAAATAGTTCATGATAAATATGGATGAATACCATCAGACGTTAATAGGGTCTCCTTGCATTTCGCCATAGATTGGGTATTTTCCTCCTGTTTTTAGACTTAACTGTGTAAAGTTTAATGGCTTCATTAGGGTTGAGAGGTCTATAAACCAATAGACTGTGCTCAGTCGGGATGGAGGACCTCAAGGAAACTTCTGAAAAACTAACAATTAAAGCAAACGCAAGAATGAGATCTGAGAACTTTAAGGAAAAACTTTTGGGGCCTTTCTCTGAACTCTCACATATGAACCAATATGTGCAAACATGGCACTAGGATGGGCATAGGAAAGTTTACAAATAATAAAATATATCAACGTGGAGAAGAGTTGCACTTTACCGTGCAAAGAAATTGAATATCACACAAAAAGGCATGCACTCGTTGCAGTGTGTTCCTCCACATCACGTCAATTGTGCCAATCTGAAGGTATCGCTTGATTGCGTGAACCAAACATCTACCAACCGTGTGGTTAAAATAACTGCACAGATCATTATTTTTAGAAAAGTTAAAACAAATGTTCTGCCATTAGAACAGGCACAATACTCTTCTTTAAACAGAGCAATGGAGCTGAGAAAGGTCGGACAAACGACGAGTGAGAGAAGAGCGAGAGGCTTCGACACAGACAGCAAAAATGACTTCGTGAGAGAGAGAGAAAGGTGGGCGTGAGAGACTCAGAATGGTGGCGCGCGGCGTGGGAGTGGCACTATGGGAGTGTGAGTAGTTGGCAGGGGGCAAGTGTAGTGTGTGAGAGTGAGAAAGGGGGTGAGAATGACTGTCAGAGACTGAAAAGGAGTACGAAGGAGTGTGAAAGAGAAGGATAAAAAGTGTGTGAGATGTTGAGTGGAAATGAAGAAAGCATGTGAGAGCTACAGGGAGAGAGAGAGAAACGATGGTGAGGGAGACAAAGGTGAAAGAAAGTGCGTGTGTAAAATAAAAAGCGTGGTAGTCTAAGAGTGGACAGGAGCAAGAACGTGTATGTGTGGGAAAGAAAGGAGGAGGGGGACACGTGTGACAGACAAGAGCAGGAGAACAAGTGTGTGCGCATGCGCGTGAAACAGCTGAACCCACACACCTCCCCTGTCGCCTCACTAAATACAGCTGCAGTACAGCTGAACCATTGTTTGCAGGCTCTCCCTGGTCAGTGGCGGCATGAAAGCCACATTCTTGGGCAGTAAATAATCAGTGTGCCTGACCCCCCAAGAACCTGTAAGTCACATTAATTTCCCCCCAGAGGGCAGCCGTCTATTGTATCCCTGCGCGGCCCGGGCCTCGCGCTAACAATGCACAATAATTGCAACTGCCACGGTAGTCAGCAGGAAAAATAAACCCGGGCCTGTTTTCACAGCTTACTGCCAAGCCCGATCCAACACCTAATAATCGTGCCCCCGCCTCTGCCCCCCAGTGCAGGGAGCAGCATTAGGACTGGAAATGTGTAAGATATGCACCTCGGAGACCAGAAAGCAGCCGCCAGAGCCCCTCGACTTCTATAGTTGTGAGAGCTATTTATTTTATCTCCACTTCGCACCTAGCTGCTACTTTTCAGCTTAACTTGAGAACAGGAAGGAGATGGGGAAGTGAATGCTTTTAGGCAAAGTCTGATTGCTGGGGTGTCTCTGCATTACACAGCAGCGAACAGCACAGCTTCCCTAAACCCACAAGTCACCACCACTGAGGGAATGTTTAGAAGCACCAGTCTGCAGAAAGCACCAAGACATCTTCAAACCCACCAGCGAATGAACCCTTCCAACCACAACAGTCAAAGCCACAGGCTCCGCGCTTCACCGCCTGGATAAAGTGAGAACAAAGCCAAAAGGTTCATTTGGGACCAAATGTGTGACCCTGGCTAGGTACAATGATTATTTTAACTTGCTGATCTCTGTCACATGAACACCTTAACATCACCTGAACACCTAAGGGTAAGAGGTCAGGTGCTGTGCAAGACACAGAATCCAACTGGCATTAGCAAAGCCTTTTGGCCTTGTCAATGATTGTTGTGTCATTTCTTTTTCAAAATTTCATTATTGAGGAAGCTGTCCTGTCCTTGTCAATCTAAAAAAAAAAAGAACTACCAATTCTCTAAAAGCAAAAATAGTTTTATTTGCAAAACACTCACGTTGCCATTGCAGTACCTGGCACTGAAGAGAACTACTTTGTGCGTGGATGTGCTCTTCTGAAAGAACAGGGGGACAGATTTGAAGAAAAGTGGCGCAGCGCGGTGTTGCCCCAAAATTGGCAGCACGCGCTGCGTCACCTTAGAAACGTAAAGATGCGCCGTATTTAAGGGAATATGGCGCACCCCTGCGTTTCCCCCTGCGCTGGCGCTAAATTCAGCTGCCAACGCGGGCATCCTTGCACCATTGTGCAAGGATGTCTGTGTTGAGGGGTATGAAGGTGTCCCTTCCTGCACATAAACAATCACTAATGGCGCTTTGGCACTTCTGTGTGTGCTGCACAATGCAGCGCTTTGGCACTTGTGTGTGTGCTGCACAATGCAGCGCTTTGGCACTTCTGTGTGTGCTGCAAAATGGAGCACACACAGAAGTGCCAAAGCATAATTTTCAAATGATTGTTTATGTGCAGGAATGGACACTTTCATGCACATAAACAATAATTTCTGGCATTTTGCTTTTTCTATGTGTGCAGCAGAATGCAGCACGCATGGAAAAAGCAAAAAATTAGGAGGAATAAAAGTATTCCTCCTCGTTGCGCCCTGCTAACTCCACCCTTGGGGGTGGCATTAGATTTTGGCGCTGCCTCAGGTTTACAAAATTTCATAAATCTGAGGCAGCGTTAAAATCCAATTGGTGTTGCTGTGGCACACCTACAGCAACACCCATTGCATGCCCCTTCCATGCACAGTGCTGCATGGGAAGGGGCCGTATTTACAAGGTGGCGTTAACCCACAAAAAGTGGCTTAACGCCACCTTGTAAATACGGCACTGTGCTTTGCGCCAGAGGACCGTCACAAAAAGTGATGCTCCTGTGGCGCTAGGGGCCTATAAATACGGCCTGAATGCTTTCATTCACAGAGAGGTTAGCCAATGGCTGAAGGGGGTTGAGCCATTGTCCAGTTCTATATCCAGTAGTGTGTGGGAGAAAAATGTAAATGACGTAACAGCAGGCTAATGAATGAAGAGGACTAGCTGAAAGCACTTATAAGTAAACATATACTGTATATAGTTTTAGTAAAAACAAAAAAGCTTTCACTAAAGTAAGACCTTAAAAAAACGCTAAAATTTGAGAAGGAAAATGGTGTGCAGTAGAACAAGAAAGGGTGAAACAACGCGTTCTGTAACATGAGAAAAAAGTGGGAAAGGTAAAATGAAAGGGAGAAAAAGAAAGTGCATAAGAAAGGAATTGTGTTAAGAAAGAAAGACAATGAAATGGAAAAAGAAGACCGAAAAAGACAAGAATACAGCATTAAACTAACATTAAAAGGCACTATTGGGCCAAATAAGAGGTGGAGAGCAATTGGGGCAATAAAGTACGCATTAAAAGTGAATCGTGCACTTAGAAGATACACGTGATTGGTTCAGACAATACAACACCAACCACCACGATCTGCAAAGTAATATGGGGCAATTACTTCAAACCTGTACAGGATACGCATTAAAAGAAGGAATTGTACAACGTAAATGACAGATTAAAGGAAAATTAAAAGGGCTCCTAAATAGTACATTTTATATGGAACATTTCCCGTATGTATTTATTTTCCATAACACCAAGTATACATTCATAACATAAGCTACACCATAACAAGAAGCCAACCAAACATCAAAAAGTTCAAGAAGGAGGCCTCATTCACTCCTGGCTGATCAACGACAACTAACTACACAGAGGATGCAGAAAATGGCAGTCTGGTTCACGCCGTACACGCCACAAGCTGCTCTATTATGGTGTTACCTTTTATGTCTCCCAAGGTGCCTGATCCCATGGCAAGGAGCTTGTCTTTCCAGTCCTTCGACAATAGTTTTTCTATACTGGGGGTTTCTGGGGGAAAGAAACAAAAAATAAATCAATAAAAGTGAATCTACACGTTTACACAATGGAGCTCAAAGGCAAGCAGTCCCTTTCCCAGGCCCCCCGGCCACAATGTTCATCAACAAACTGATAAGGCGGGGGTGGGGTGGAGGGCAGGAAAAATAATCTGTTTTGTCACCTGCTGTTTCAAAATCATTAGCTTTTCCTTCCACCGAACAAAGCTACACTAATTCTGAATGACAATGGCAGCGTATGAAAAAGCCGCGGCTCCGTGGTTTTCAAGCCAGTGAGCAGGTTTCTGATATAATAGGTACTTGTCATTTTCAGAGTGCAGGAAACAAATATTATGTTGCCGAAATGCAGGCTAAGAACGGCAAATCAATTCACCCAAGCTGGGTGTTTACGTGAGGCTCACCGGTATAATGTGGCTTAAATACCAGAGGCCTGTCTGGAGGCTCAGCAACACTAAAGCCTCTCACAGAAAGGCCAGTTTAGTTCACCCAAGTCTACATGTGTGTGACAGAGAAATAAACATTGTAGGCTTACTCGCAAAAAGGAAACGGGAAAGCACAGGCGGAGCGTATTTTACTGTTTTTTTTTTATCCAGGCACAAATATTCCCAGAAGAACCCGCTGGAAAGCTGCAGCAGGGATAGATTTCGAGGCATACTTCTGTGAATGTCATGTGACTGTTTTTAAAAGCCTCTTATCCGCCTGTGCAGAGTTCTCTATAGAAGATAACACCAGACAGACAGCAGAAGTAGTTTTTATTCGCCATAGGAAATAAAAATACTGCGGAGAAGCCCTTCCCCGCTAACCCCACCAAATGTGGTGGGAATTCTCTACCCTATCCATCCTGGAAGGTACTGGAGTACATACCCGGCGCTTTCCAGTGTTGAATGGTTGTGAAAACCAGTACATGTTTGTTGGCATTCACAATTTTTTATGACAAGCAGCACCTTGGAGATACCATTTCCCACCACTTCAGTGGGATTTACCAGCATTGTTTCTCTAATCTTGTGGGGAACAAGTTCACACACATAAAAGCAAACAGGCCTGTCTGGAATCTGTGACTTACAGCATGCATAAAAAGGTAAAATTGGTCATAAACAACTGAACTGACCTCTGTGAATAAAGGTTTTGATTTGGGAGACAGACTGTGTGTATCCGTGAGTGTGCATAGGAGTGCCTAAAGGTTTGTGAGAGTGTGAATGTTTGTGTTACTGTGAGTGCATGCGAGTGTAACAGGGAGAAAGTGGATATGTAAGACTGGGTGACTGCTTCTATGATTGTGTAGATATGTCAGTGTGGATGTGCATGTGTGTGGCACATTGTGTGCAAGTTCTGAGTTTGTGCATGAGTGACGGTGTGTGAGTGCATCCATCTGCGTGCAAGTGTGTGAGTTAGTGTGTCAGACTGTAAGAGAGTGGGTCCTCAAATGTGACTTGTGGGCTCACCCACCCTGCCTCACTACTCAGGTTACAGCCTAGGAACTGTTATTCCAGTTCCGGGTGTGCACTCTGCAAACAGTGCCATGGGCATGATGACTTCAGGGCCAGGATGAACACTGCGAAGGTAAGTAAGGTACATAGGGCCAAAAAACCTGGAACCAGGCCTCTGTTCCATCCTGTACTTCAACTTGTATTTTCTCTCAATTCTCTTGTATTTTTACTACCTTGGCACAGGAAAGAGATGCTTCTATCATTTGTAATCCAGTCACCCAACCTACCCCTGAACTCATATTGTTTTTGTTAGGTCGTTTTACGTTTGATTCTCTTGGTGGGGAGGTTGTGACATGGTCTATCTTATGACATTGTTTTGCTGTGTTCTTTATTAGTCCTGTTTATCAGTAGTGGGTTATAAATAAGGCTACCAGTTTTCCATTATTACTGATTTTTTCAGATAAATACAGACAGAAAACAATGTGTTTCCTGCCTGAATTTATTTTTAAGAGTGGAGAAATATGGAAAATTGAGCGTCTTGTGGGCGACTCTCCATGTTCTTTCTTGTGATATCCAGAACACGAGCTGAGCATATAGGGCATGGAAAGTTAAAACACGGTCTGAGATTTTCCTAAATGCAGGCATATATTACCATATATTTGCATTATAACCCTGATATTTACCTATGGCTGTAGTGTTTTATTATATTTGGCTGCTTAATTTACTAAAACGTGACAGGCAGTAACGTGTAAGTGCATGTTTATCAGATAAATACATTTGGAAATACACTATTTTACTACTTCAATTATTGGCAAACCACAAAATAAATTTGGGTAAATACCAACAGGATGGCCAAAAAATAAATATAAATGAATACAGATGGAAATGTTACAAAAACAAATACCATAAAACCGGGGACACTAGTTATAAACTATTTTATTGAACAGTTGTTGAAAATTGTTAGAACGGTCACAGTTGCCACACACTGGGAAAGTATCCTGCAGTATTTTCGCCCTGTGGTCTTTCCTCCAGGAATGGGGATGCCGGATCACAATGTGGGTAACCATGACGCTTTGACCTCTGACTCATGTGCTAAAGACCGTAGTAAGAAGTGACTGGGCCACAGGAAGTAGAGTCTTTTTGGGTGGTTGACCAAAATTCTGTGTGTCGCCTCTGGGAATATCAGGCTTGACAGATATGTCTGTGTGAGACAGTGTGTGCGTGAGTGTCAATGTGACTATGCCTGGGTGTGTGGAGCTGTATTAGTTTGAAGATCACTGTGATCACGTGTGCATGAGCATGTGAGTGATTGTGTCTCTGTGTGTGTCGGTGTTAATCAGTGGAATCTGGAATAATTGTGTGCATGTGACAGGTTGTATGAGACTGAGGTTGCTGGAAGTCTGACTGCGATTGTGACAGAAGTTAGATGTGCATGGAAGTGCATGCCTCTGGGTGCAAGTGTGTGCGCATTTGTGCTTGAATGAGGGACAGTTGGAGTGTTTCTGTGCGTGTCTTTGTGAGTCTGGGTGCATATCACACTTTGAGTGATTGTGCGAGCATGTGATTGCGATTATGACTGTGTGTGTGTACACGCATGTGTGAGAGGGGTACAGTTACAGGAAAACAACACATTTCCTACCATTCACCATGCGTGTGTTTGTCAGCAGTGGTGAACGTGTCGAGATAAGGAGTCAGAGTGTTAAAGACATGTGTGCCCAGCTTGTGCACTACCCTCTTTGGCAGGGTCACAAGCGCAGAGCTGCATACAAGTGCTGCTAAAACCCTAGAACAATGGGCTGGATTCAACAATGTAATTGTACACTCATGTCAGCACTTTGATAGGCAGACCATTACCACGGCTTTCAGTTCCACGATTACCGCCGCATTCAGCAAGGAAATGAAATGCAGCAGATAAGTGTCCCAGTGTGATCCAGGCCCACAACAATGGCCGCACTTATTATCCGCATCCAAGAAAAAAGGCCTCTCTAGCCGGGAACACTGGTGTTTATGCCTATTTGGATGTGTTTGGACATGTGTTTACCCCCTGCCGGGGGGATAAATGCGCAGCCTGTTAACTCCTCAAAGGAACTGTCTGGCCCAGAGGACCCACAATTATTAGAACCTGGTTAATTTTCAGCACAGAAGGGAAAAAACGCGTAGGCCTCATTGTCTCCCTCTTCACTCTGCAGACTTTCTGCGGCGCAGACGTGAAGCCTGTCAGCAATCTGCTGTGGCACAGTGTGCGCGCGGCGCCGAGTGCAAGGGGGAGCTACCTGCCCCTCGTGCAGTGTGTTCCCGGGCAGAATGTCGCGCCGGGTGAGGTAACCTTCGAGGGTCTTCGATACAGAATCACAGGTGAACGGTAAATGCATCTGCTACATGCTGTTGCTCCAAGCTGGATTGGGGCCAGTAACATAAAAGACAAAAAAGCCAGCCCTTTGTTGGAGCATGGCGCAAGGAGCATTTCATACAAAAGTGTGTTTGGCTCCGGAGCCAAAGTAAAACCAGAGAGACGTCTCACCGTAAAACAAAATAAAATGACATCTTTGTGTATCCCTTAGGTGCTCATATTTTGCCAAATTTCGAAGTGCTCTCACGTTTGTTTGAAAAGGAATAACACAACGGTAGACTAAGTGGGTGGCGACCAAAGTGGAACTGCTGCGACTACAGCCATAACGTGCATGGACCCTAAGTAACAAACTCAGTGGCTAGGCCACACACCTGTCTTTAGAGACGCACACAGGCCATAACTCTTCTTTCTCCAGCTGAAGCGTCCCTGCACTGGAGGAAACACCCTCTGGTCCGAGGAGGCCCAAGAGGGCCCTGGAAGTGGTGGAACTGTAGTGGAATCTTCCGCAAATCTCCACAATTCACCCCAGGGAAGCACGGCAATGCAGAGAGGCATGAGTGACACTTAGTGCAGGCCTTTCCAGCACAGAAACCACACAGCGTGCCTGTGTTCTGCCAGCCCGCGCGCTTTTACCAAGCCTGCCTTATGCGCGCGCGCCGCTAACATATTCCAAACCGGTGTGTTTCCTTATTTTCTTGCCTCCCGGTGACAAACATCGGGTGCAAGAAACATTTCTAAACAGAGCTGCACGAGCTGAAGACAACAGTGCGCTCGGCTTCGAGTAAACAAGCCGTGGCCGCGCGCGTCTGTGCAATGGAGGCCTGTCAGTCAGTGGAAGCCACCGGCCCCGAGCGGGGCAGGAATGCGGCAGCCGAGCTCGCTGTGCGCCACAATGGGCGCGGGCCCCCCCGGGCACCGCGCTTTACTTTCAAGTCTATTGTCAGAGCGGCCGGGACAAAGCTTCCCCTGCAGCTAGACAAAATATGTGCGCCAAGGAACAGAGCTCCTCTGTACGGCTTGCTGCAGTTAAAGGTGCAGTGATGGGATTCCGGGGGCCGGCTGAAGTCTCGCGTGACGTTTACCCTCTCTCCTCTCCCCGGCGCCCACGGCGGGGCCACCTAGTTTTACACATGTCCGTCAATATTCACTCTTCATTGTGAAAAGGCACGAGTGCTCTTTCTGGACGGGTTTTACAGGCGTGTTAGAGGCGCTCCCATGCAACAGGCGGCGCCTGATATCAGTAAGGATAAACTTGAACTAATGTAACTTCCTTAAAAGCATCAAAACTCGCTTCTGACTAGGACAGGTCTATGAGAGTAAAACACGTTTATGTTTTTATACAGCATTTATTACGCAAAAATGCAATTTCCCAAAAATACTCCCTTGATTTTTGCTGATATTTTTCTGGAGGAATTTTCATTAACAGCAAACTGCCAACTAACACACAATTTAAAATTCTGCGTAGAAAGAGAAGTTACTTCTTTGAGGAATGTAATTATTTTAAGACTTTACAAATCAATCTTAACAGCGTCGTCTTCCCTAAAACGTAGCCCAAAAATACGCCTTCTAACTGAAGATACTGAACTTCCCATATGTCTGTCCCACCCTTCCTTCTGCATTCTACTTGTAGGCAGCTTGTGACTGACAAAGCTTTAACCTGCAAACCACAATATTACACGGAAGAAAAACTTTTTTTTATAATCCTGCTACTAATCAGCGAAAACACATTTATCAAGGAACACTTCTCTAGGGGATGAAAACAACATTAACAGATGAAACAGATAACCACCACAGAAAAAATCACCTCATGAGTTCAACAAGCATATTGTACAGAGAAACCAGTGGAATGAGCGTGAATAGTAGGCATCAAAAACAAATGCATGTAGACAAATGTTAACTAAACAGCCGACTTTGTTATTTAAAACATGTTTATGTGTGTAGACGCGCTTTGTAACCGTGTTATAGACTAATAAACACCCCGCTCTGATGTCTTTCAGGAAAGGTCTCATAGAACAATAGAGGAAACATTTAACACATGAACCGGAAGTAATTGATGTCCCCGTGGTGACACCTCGAGATTTTAAAAGACTTTTCCAATCCAACTTAAATTGTTGAGGCACCGTTTAGACTGCAAAGCATTTCAGGTGTATATGTGTGAGCTGTTCTGGTTCACTAGGGGGAGTGTACTGTACTAATGAACCCTAATGCACATGGGGCATTCAGAGATAAAAGAAAGGACATCACCCTAGCTTCTGCGTTGCGAAAATCGAGAAAGAAAAACGAGGAGCACACTGTAAAACACACGAGCTTTGGGAAAGTAATTCGGATTTATTAGCCCATGAGACAGATGTAAATGTGAGGAGGACCAGTGCACGTGAAGCATCACGCTGGTGCCTCGGTTGGGAAGAGGGTTTGTGTGCAGTGCCTACCTGCAAATAAGGAGTGCGAAATAATGCGCAGAGGACGCTGCGACTACCCCCGTGCTATACTTGCCCTCCAACTTCTCGTCACCCCACTCGCATGTTTGGGGCTGTGCCCACAGTTGGGCTTCCCTGACATGAGTGCCAAGTATTTTTTGGAGGACCAGCTTCTCACTAAAAGTTTCTAATCTCCTATCTTCTTCCTCCAGGAAATCCAATGAAGACCATGTCTTCCATGTCCTGCACAGCCATGCGAAGGGTCTGCGTTTCCCAAACCCTCGCCTAATAGGTACTACCAAAGAGGCAGACCATATTCTATGCACACCTCACTGCTACTTCGTGGAAATGAACGAACACATAACGTATTCTGGTATAGCGCTCCCTTCGGCTTCACACTGTTGTACAAAACAAGTCTTAGGTTGCCGTAATTCAACAGCGCATACTTTATCAATTTCGGCAGGATGAAAGACTACGATTCGGTAGTAAACCCGCCCTGGTGCCCATGTCATCCAGATTGCCACATACGTCTGCAGCAATTGCATCAACCCTCTTAGCTACTTCCCCAAGACCTGTCTGCCAAGAACACAAAAAGCAACAAACAGCCGCGAAACAGCGAACACATGCACGCATAAAAGACAACTGTACAAACATTCTGCCAACAAACAATGAGGAGCCCCACTCCTGGCTGTCCGATCCCGTGAGACTTCATATGTTTCATTTTAACGGGAGGGTTTTATCTCAAGACAACCAGGGTCCTTCTAAAGTGTCAAAAGACTTCAAACAGAGGAAGTGCGCCATATGTTTGCCCCAAGGAGGTTCCTAATCGCCACAGATCGCTTTGTTTAAAAGGACCCCTAAGAGCAGACGCAATTATCAGTCTTTATATACAAAGTCTGTCTCTTAAACACAACATGCAAAAGGACACTGCAAATGTACAACGTAAAGTGTGCCTGTGCAGTCCTGGGCACCCAGTTAGTTCGCATTATATAGATTCACTTCTCTCAAAATTAAAGCAAGGTTTGTTTTTCAACATAGATAAGTATCTGAACAGATTATAAATCTAAATTCAGCAAAAGACTGCTTTCTAAGCAACCCAGTTTCGCAGACAATATAAATAGGACACAAATTATTTGCACAGGATTACACTGTTTAGCGAATAGAAAAGAACAGAATTAGAGCTCTCTAAAACCAACAATGAATTTACATACTCTACCACAACTCCAATCAAAGATATTAAGGCTCATAAATGTAACGCATCTCTGAGTTTGAGGTCTGCCTTTTCGAATGTAACAGCCAATCATCGATTGTAACACTACAACTTACCTACCTCTTCACGATGAGCACAAAATAAGAACTGGCCTGCTAGCGCTCCGTGGCATGCCTGCGTGCGTGAGAGCGCTACAAGACGGCACGTGCACATGTGAGCATAGCGCCACCGTCCACGCCGATGCACTTCGGCACGCTGCTAAAGGCATCGACGCCGCTCGTGCACATCCCGGGACAGCCCTGTGCCTCACCGTGGCAGAGATGCCAGCCCTGCTCACGAGCCACGTCCGAGCACGGCTCCTGCCTACTGGTGACACAAGTGCCAGTGCTGCGCGTGGCACGTCGCACCGGGCTCATATGGCAATGACACAAACCAGGCACAGCTCCATGGTAAACCATGGCAAGAGCTGTCAGCGCTGCCCGGGGGCACAGCTCCACGCGGCTGAAGGCACGGCGCAGCCCCCACCGCACCCACACGCACGAACACACCAGAGACGCCGCGCCACTCCATGCACCAGCCTTGCCACAGCCCTGGCACGCACCCGCGCGCGACCCCGCAGCCCGGGAACAAGTTAATAGCAAAGCTTTACTTTTCCGGCCGGCCCCGGCGCGGGCGGACGGGCTCCTCCAGCCGGGCTCCGGGGGCAGCAGGCAGCAGGGCCGGCTCCTCCCGTCCTGTGACATCCCTGCGGGGCTCAGGCGTGCGCTCTGAGCGCGGCTCCAGGAAGAGCGGCCGCTGCCGGGCGCGGAGGGGTGTGGCGGGCCGCGGGGGCAGGCCTTACCTTCCTCACTTTTGGACATGTCATGTCCCAGTGCGGGCGGCCGGGCCGCGGCGCCCCCGACAGCTGCCCGCCCGTCAGCCCAACAGGTGCGATTAGGCCTCACAATGGCCAGGCTTTTAAGCCGGCGCTGTTGACAAGTGAGCGGGAACAACAAATGGCTCGGCTGCGCGCTCCTCCCGGGTCACTCGGTTATTATTTGCATTTATCGGCGCTGCGAGCCCCGGCCCCCGCTCTCCGTGACAGCGAGGAGCGTTTTAACTTTTAATACAAGGTGCGAGCTCGGCTCCGGGCCCGAGTGCCCCGCTAATGAACGGTGTCCATTTGGGTCTGGATAATTTATGATGTCAGAGCAGTGTGGGTGGGTGTAAGGGCGGCGGAGGGGGGTGGGGGGGGGCGCTCAAGATGGAGCCATTAGTTACACTGCGGAGGGAGAAAGGGCCAGGGGAAGAGTGACAGGCCGCAGCTTCCAGAGAATGACAGACAACAAGGAGAGCCGCGAGTGAATCACCAGATTGCTTTATTGTGCGCCCAGGACAAAAGAGCTGTCTTCTACGGAGGAGCGCACTACAGCACTACTTGTCTTTCCTTCATGCCATCCCCTCGCAAAGAGCTTCCGGCCCGGACAAATGCATGGAAGGAAACAGGGGGGGTACTTTAAAGGGTGATTAAATGGGAACCGATTGGCCTCCGGCTCCAAGGTAGTTACGGAAGAGCGGTGGCCTAATGGCTAACCTGTCCGCCGTGAAGCCAGCTAAACCCGATTTATCTTCACCTTTCCTTCAACAAACCGTGTCACCCTGGGCAGATCACTATAAACGAATCTCGATGCTTGTCGCTGGCAAACGGGAGTGATTAGAACTGCATAATCTCAGCTTAAGTTTTATGTACATAAACAAAACGCACGTGATTCTCCAACGAGATACAGACTGCGACATTAAATTCTAAAAGCCACCGAGTGTATAACCAAAGGAGGAGATTTTTTGCTAACCGACCCCAGTAAAATCCAAGAGGCATGCGTTACAACCAGTAAGTAGGCAATGAAAGTCACTTGGGACTCATCGCAGACATCGTTGTACCCGAGAAGGACACACGTCCACATCCCACTGTGTAAAGTTTCCTTTAAAGTTCAAAGAACCGAAGTCCATTCAATAGGACACAATAACACCGCTTTACATTGCATTTTGTAACGTGCTTGAATACATTAATTCTTTATTTCTAGGGGCACTGGAAATAACAAATTTGTTTAAATTGGTGAATCCTATACATGATCTAGTTCCCCGTGTTTATGCCTTCACTACGAGACACAAGAGGGCGCCAGAACCCACTTTTTAAACGCCATTCTGTGCTTTGTGAGGCTGTGTGTCTGCAGGGTCCCATTGTTCAATGAGCACAACACCACAGGTTAAAGCTAACAAGTAAAAGTAACGCAATAAGACAATCACTAAGAGAATGAATGACCGCTTTTATCTTTACTAGCTCCCCAAATATGAATTAATAGTCCAGCATGCTTCCTTTATGCCAAGATGTAAACTTTAAATTCAGCCCAATGTGCAGGGAGCCTGCCTGCAGCTTGCAGTGATGATAGGGAACACGTGTACAGATCTCCTTTGTCCATCTGGGTCAAGTGATGGCCTGGTTGGACACATCTTTAGTTCATGGCTGTCCAACTTCGGTCTAGCGGGGCAAGATCCATGTCGGATTTTCTGGATAACCAATGAGAAAGATTTCCATTTCAGATATGCCAATGCATTTTACGCGTGTCATGGTAATTTGGCTCGTGTCCAGCCCTCCTGCATCTACTTTGGACGTCTCTGCTTTAGTTTATTTATTGTCTTGGTAAACTAGAAGTCCTGCGAGTTCGGGGAAGTATTAAACCAAATTCAGGAATCCTTGTTGTCCTCAAAGTTAAAATGTTGTTAGAATGCACAGGAAACGCCTAGTCGCAGAATTAAAGAGCTCTGGGGTATCTGCAACTGAATGAGTGCCGTAGAACTCTCAACACCAAGGAACCTGTGTATTGTGGGAAGCCGGAAGGACCAGCCGGGGATTTATGATTTCTCCACAGGTATCCATGTAATCATCTAGTTGAAATACTTTATTTCGGTTTAACTAGAAAGTGTAACAATTGACCCTCACTTTTGACTACATGCTAACTATACCAAGGGCAGGCAGAGAGAGTGTAGCAGGGAGAAGCCACTTTCCAGGAGGCAGACTGTAACACTATTTAAGTGCTAACCATAAGAGAGCATGCCGACAGAGGGATATTCTACGTGGATAGGCACCTCAAACGTCTCCCCACACACAGCATGCACAGACAGGCACTTCCCACACTAGCTCTCTTTCACCCACAGGACTTCTCTAGACATACACTTGGAATCTCACAAAGTATCTGTAGGAAAGTACCATCTTGCCTGGCATGTTACCCCCATATTTCACTGTATATATGTTGTTTTAGTTGTATGTGTCACTGGGACCCTGCCAGCCAGGGCCCCAGTGCTCATAAGTGTGCCCTGTATGTGTTACCTGTGTTATGACTAACTGTCTCACTGAGGCTCTGCTAACCAGAACCTCAGTGGTTATGCTCTCTCATTTCTTTCCAAATTGTCACTAACAGGCTAGTGACCAATTTCACCAATTTACATTGGCATACTGGAACACCCTTATAATTCCCTAGTATATGATACTAAGGTACCCAGGGTATTGGGGTTCCAGGAGATCCCTATGGGCTGCAGCATTTCTTGTGCCACCCATAGGGAGCTCTGACAATTCTTACACAGGCCTGCCACTGCAGCCTGAGTGAAATAACGTCCACGTTATTTCACAGCCATTTACCACTGCACTTAAGTAACTTATAAGTCACTTATATGTCTAACCTTTACCTGGTAAAGGTTGGGTGCTAAGTTACTTAGTGTGTGGGCACCCTGGCACTAGCCAAGGTGCCCCCACATTGTTCAGGGCAAATTCCCCGGACTTTGTGAGTGCGGGGACACCATTTCACGCGTGCACTATACATAGGTCACTACCTATGTATAGCTTCACAATGGTAACTCAGAATATGGCCATGTAACATGTCTAAGATCATGGAATTGCCCCCCCAATGCCATCCTGGCATTGGTGAGACAATCCCATGATCCCACGGGTCTCTAGCACAGACCCGGGTACTGCCAAACTACCTTTCCTGGGGTTTCACTGGAGCTGCTGCTGCTGCCAACCTGGTTTCTGCCCTCCTGGGGTCCAGCCAGGCTTGGCCCAGGAAGGCAGAACAAAGGACTTCCTCAGAGAGAGGGTGTTACACCCTCTCCCTTTGGAAAAAGGTGTTAGGGCTGGGGAGGGGTAGCCTCCCCCAGCCTCTGGAAATGCTTTCATGGGCACAGATGGTGCCCATTTCTGCATAAGCCAGTCTACACCCGTTCAGGGATCCCCCAGCCCTGCTCTGGCACGAAACTGGACAAAGAAAAGGGGAGTGACCACTCCCCTGACCTGCACCTCCCCTGGGAGGTGCCCAGAGCTCCTCCAGTGTGCTCCAGACCTCTGCCATTTTGGAAACAGAGGTGCTGCTGGCACACTGGACTGCTCTGATTGGCCGGGGCCAGCAGGTGACGTCAGAGACTCCTTCTGATAGGCTCCTCCAGGTGTTGCTAGCCTATCCTCTCTCCTAAGTAGCCAAACCTCCTTTTCTGGCTATTTAGGGTCTCTGCTTTGGGGAATTCTTTAGATAACGAATGCAAGAGCTCATCAGAGTTCCTAGCCACGTGGGACATCCATCCTCCAAAGGGGAAGTTTCTAGCCCTTGTCGTTCTTGCAGAACTCACAGCTTCTACCATCCGGTGGCAGCTTCTTTGCACCCACAGCTGGCATTTTCTGGGCATCTGCCCACTCCCGACTTGATCGTGACTCTTGGACTTGGTCCCCTTGTTCCACAAGTACTCTCGTCAGGAAATCCATCGTTGTTGCATTGCTTGTGTTGGTCTTTCTTGCAGAATTCCCCTATCACGACTTCTGTGCTCTCTGGGGAACTTAGGTGCACTTTGCACCCACTTTTCAGGGTCTTGGGGTGGGCTATTTTTCTAACCCTCACTGTTTTCTTACAGTCCCAGCAACCCTCTATGAGCTCACATAGGTTTGGGGTCCATTCGTGGTTCGCATTCCACTTCTAGAGTATATGGTTTGTGTTGCCCCTATCCCTATGTGCTCCCATTGCATTCTATTGTGACTATACATTGTTTGCACTGTTTTCTATTGCTATTACTGCATATTTTGGTATTGTGTACATATATCTTGTGTATATTTGCTATCCTCATACTGAGGGTACTCACTGAGATACTTTTGGCATATTGTCATAAAAATAAAGTATCTTTATTTTTAGTATATCTGTGTATTGTGTTTTCTTATGATATTGTGCATATGACACTAGTGGTACTGTAGGAGCTTCACTCATCTCCTAGTTCAGCCTAAGCTGCTCTGCTAAGCTACCATTTTCTATCAGCCTAAGCTGCTAGACACCCCTCTACACTAATAAGGGATACCTGGACCTGGTGCAAGGTGTAAGTACCCCTTGGTACTCACTACAAGCCACGCCAGCCTCCTACAGTATCTTTATTTGCATTTATTCTCTGAATAAAATTAGAACAAACTCTGGCCCATTGTTACATGGGGCCTGCGCCACCGATGCGTCACTTTTTTTGATGCATCGGCTGCGCAGGCTGACTACCCGTATCTAAAAGGCCAGTAAAAGCCACTTTGCGTGGCTTTACAAGGCCTTATAGATATGGAAAATAGCAACACCCATGGATTTTTAAGCATTCCCAGATTTACAAGGTTTTGTAAACCTGGGAATGCATTAAAACCCTACGCCAAGTGACACAACGGGTAAAAATATCTTCCTTTCTCCCCGTTTTTTTCCTCTTTCGATGTGTGCTGCATTTTGCATCACACATAGAAAGAGGAACACTCCTCTTGGGATTGTTTTTGTGTAGGAAGGTTCCTCTTCCTGCACAAAAACAATCATCCCCGCAACGCAGGCACCCTTGCACCATCATGCAAGGGTGCCTCCTCAGGCGCATGGCACCAATATGTGCACCAGCACAGGGGAAAAGGACAGGAGCGTGCCGTATCTTGCAGATCCGGAGCATTCCTGCCCTTTTGTTTTGATGAAGGGCAGAGCAGCAAGAAGGCGCTGCCCTGCGCCAAAACATTGTAAATATGCCCCTTCTGTATATAGTAGCAATATTAAACAAAAGGTCAAAGACTACAGAGTGGTTACACAGAATTGAAGTGGAATAGATGGGTGGCAAGATGTAGCAATGCGGACAGGTTTGAGGATTGTTCCTCAAATTTGGAGAGAAATGCTTCAAAAGCAGCACATTTGAAGGTAGTAAGGGAGAGCTCTACTAAAGAGTCACTAAGATGACCATTCCAGAAAATAGAAGCTGTACAGCCAAAGGGTCAATGGAGTACAGGGAGGCTTCGAGGTGAAGGGTGCTAGATGCATGGCAGAGTAGAAAAGAATTGGCAGAGGTAAGAGAGCTGATGAGGATTACCTTGGAGCCAAGCAAGAGGAAGTTGAAGAGTGCCTTGTGTGTTGAGCGACATCCAGCTCACCTCATGTCTCTGAGGAAGAAGGATGTGTAGGTTAGAAAGAGTGCAGACATTAAAGATGACAGTGTTGTCTAGTGGAGAGAAGCTATATTTAAGACTACAGGACTATTTCAGCAGTCACGCTTTCTCATGATCAGGGTGTTGTTCAGGGATTTGACTCTGTGAAAGGGAAGGCAAGGGTGCATCTTGTACATTCATAATAGCTGGGATGTGGTGGAAGCTGATGTGAAAAATGACAACAGCATCCTCCTACTGGAGTCAGTCTAAATGACCAAATTAGTTTGGCAGAGGGTTAGGATGAGAGCTTGTCAGAAGAGAACGTAATTGGGCTAGACAATTGTGTGGGCACATATACCAGGCAAGTGGATGTTTTTAAGTCTCGCTACCAGACAGGTTTTAGCTGTTTTCTTGTGGAAGACCTCTTTTAAGGACCATATCAAAAACGTACACTGGACTGAAAGCCTACCCATTGCTAACATCTGGTTGGTGTTATTGTCTATGGCATATGCTTGCTTCTTATTCAACTGCTTGCCTTCCTCTTGTTGTCTCTCCCTAGGAGCATAACCTCTCCACAATTCTTTTGATTGGATGACTTGTACTCTTTCACTGCTCACATTCAGGAAACAATCTTTTTGTTTTCCATTCAGCACTCCATAAGAGTGCACATGTTTTTAGCACTCTTCTTTGTGTGCTGCTTCCCCCAAACACCCATGCTTTTTTGTTTCTTCCCTTTTCCTTCCACCAAGCTCGCCTACTGTTTTAGTTTTACCATTCTCTGACTTCCATTATTTATTGATATTATTTATTATTCTTTATTATTTTCAATTTGTTGGCTTCATTTGGGCCCACCCTTAAGTGCTTCCATTGCTTTCTCAACCCCACCCACTCACTGTTGCCTTTCACCCACCTTCTCACCCCACTCGCCCCTCTGTTGCCCCAGAAACCTCCTAGTGGTTCTATATATATATATATATTTGTATATATGTTTGGATAGCACTTTGCACTGTGTACTTCACATGAGATAAGAAAAGAAAAGAAAACACCTTTCGAATTGATGGATGGCGCTGGCGTCATTCCTGCTACAGAAGCTGGTAAACATTGCCTCTTGCATGTCATGAAATCATCGATGGTGAAATATATATATATATATATAGATAGATATAGTATGGGCTAGAGCATGTGTCTCCCATGCAAGACACTGTTGTGTTCTGTAAAGGGCTTGAAGCCCACGTGTCACTCACCATTTGTTGGTTTGCATGGCACTCTTCTTTACAGCCTCGTAATTCATCAAGGCATATCTGGCATCATTTCTGTTCCTCTGTGTTGAACAGGGATCAAGCACTTATTGATTTCAACTTAATTAGTGCCAGTCCGTTGCTCTCAACATGATTGAGGTACTATTTTATTCTTACTTCCAATGCCCCGCAAACAGACGGCTTGTGACTGACAAAAACGTGCCCAGCAGGACAAACAAAATTGCAAACTTTTGTTTTTTAAAGCTAACTTTATTTTATTTTGTTAAGTCATCTTTTCTGTTCCCACTCATGTTTTTTTTTATCTTTGCTCGTGGGCGCTGTTGTCAAAGAATAAAAATTAACTTGTTTGAAATACGCGAAACCCATTGCATTGCAAATTCTTGTTTTTTATTTACCAATCTAAAAGGCATCTGCCATCTTTGACAGGTAAAAAAATGAAAAAAAGGATGTCCGCATCATTCCCTAAAGGCCCACATGCATGGGCATAACTCATCACACATGCCGACTTGCTCTTTTTTTTTTACCAATGCTACACAGCATTGGCAAAAGCATAGGCAAATCCAGTAGGTAAAAATGGTGAGACACACTGGCTTTGCCACTGCTTGTTGTTTTACTGGAGTCAAGCATGAGATAGCAGAGAGGCATCGAGTGCTGAAGGGGCCAGTGGTAGCCTGAAATTTCATATTCAAAGCAGGGATGAATGATGAAAAGGAGATAAACATTAGTGTGTCATCAGCAACGAGGTGGCACGAGAAGTCACAGGAGCAGATGATGCCACCATGTAAAGGTAGGCTCAATGGAGGAGATGGC